>NC_141151.1:95324085-95667835 GCF_053477565.2 Lygodium microphyllum
GCGATCAAAACTCAATGATTCGTGTGCAGAATTATAGTCTGCAGATCTCTAAATTCACTGTTCTTACTGTCCAGCATGTGCAAAATTCACTGTTCTTACTGTTCAGCATGCGACCAAAACTCAATGATTCGTGTGCAAAATTACAGTCTGCAGATCTCTGGATTCACTATTCTTACTGTCCAGTGTGTCTTGCATTTTCAGTGACCAATACTCAATGATTCATGTGCAGAATTTCAGAGAAAACACAGAATTGTACCTTCGATGGAATCAGGCCATCATGCGAAGCATTTCCTCTGAGAATAGAGAGAGAGTTGATTAAAGGGAGCAAGCTCTACCTCTGTACTTGAGTCAGAGACGTAGAAATACTCTCCATGGCTGATTTTCTTGCAACAATCTACCCCCAGCTCCTCAAAACTTCATTCTCCCAAACAACCCCTTATGCCTATTACGTTTTTTTTTCATGCTCTCTCTCTCTTTTGGAAATTTGTACCACATGGCATACATGTAACAATTTTCCCGTTTAAACCTTCTGGTCTAAAATTCTCCATGATCGGTGCAAAATTTGACCTCGGCACAGACCAGAGAATTAATCCTCTTGCAAAAACGAAGATAATAACGCGAACAGATTCTGGGGTCCAAAAATAGTAACTCCCTAAATTTTAGGGATGGTAACCCTTGCATTCCTCAAGTTGTTCTGAGCAACTTTTATCATTGTGACCACATCAAAAAGTGTAATGTGGCTCAGTTACGGTGACTTTTATTCCATGAGCACTCTCACATGTGTATCTTCTGTCTTGGCCAAGCTCATTGTCCTGCACCATCTCCAGTGGCTAAGCATACAATCCCAAACCACTGGCATTCTATTCTTCAGTGCCCATTCAATATGGAACCGGTCCTAAGGCTCAAACAAACCATTAGTCCGATTTGTCCCAATGGCTGCCTCTTCTAGCCATACAAAGATCCCGGCTTATTCCAAGAGAACTCTGAGAGTAAGAAGCAACAACAACAAAAGAAAAGAAAAATAAATATTTATATAAGTAAATAAGAAAAGCAACTGTAAAAAGTATCACCATCTGGTGACACCCACTCACACATGACCTGAGGAATAAGACATCGCCTCTGCAAAGAGTAGAAACAGATATGGGGCTAGAGGACAGCCCTACCGGACCAATCTCTCCAGCCGAAACTCCTCCCCCCTCCTGCCACCTATGAGAATCCTGCTAGTAGTTTATCTATAAAGTGCAGAGACCCCGCGGATCCATGCCTGGGGAAAGCCCAACCTCACAATGGTGCCCTTTAAGAAGTCCCAGTCAACCCTGTCATAGGCTTTCTCGAAGTCCAAGAGAAGTACAGCCAATCCTTGACCACTGTGTTGGGCCCACTCAATTGCCTCAAAGAAGGTGAAGACATTGTCGAGGATGCTCCTATCCTGGACAAAACCTGTCTGTGTGTCATGAATGATGTCTGGAAGCATGGGACGGAGTCGCCAACCGATCATCTTGGCCAGTGCCTTATAGGCCACTGACAACAGGGTGATCGGTCTCTATTAGGATAGCTCCAACCAGTCTCCCCCTTTGGGGAGGAGACTAATAAGACTTGCTGATAAACTCCCTGGCATCCGTCTTGAGCTGAAAATCTCCTGAAAGGCCAGCAATAGGGGGTCCTTCACCACCTCCCAATAGGTATAAAGAAGGCCTTAGAAAGACCATCCTCTCCCGGGCATTTCTACCCGTCCTGTGCATGAAAAGCCTCCTCTAATTCCTTCTCTGTGAAGGGGTCTAGGAAGCGTCCCATCTCCTCTGTCACGAGGGATGGGATGTGGTCCCAGACCTGCTATCTACAGCGTTGTCCTCTGGCTGAGACTGTCTCCTGCTAGAAAAGGTGTATGTAGTAGTCAGTGGCAATCTCCATCACCTCATCTAGGCTAGAGCGAATCCTCCCATACTAATCCCGGAGACTGCGAATCTGCTCTCCTGAGATGCGGGGACGATGCACCTGGAAAAACTCCCTGCACATTGTGGCTCCCTTCCACGCCCAAAAGGCTAGTGAAGTGCGGAAGGAAAACTCCGAGCGCCTGTCCTTGAGGCCAGCAAGGGCTCCACGTGCGCATACCTCCTATGGGTGGAGAGCGGTCCCCCCTGTCCCGCTCCCTAGTCCAAAGCTACTCAATCTGCCTCCTCCCTCATGTAGACAGCAAGGATCCGACAGGATCACATGTCCAAGGTTAAGGCTGGGGCATCAAGTGTCAGGAGAACTAGACAATGATCAGACAAAGTGGTGCCGGCCAACTGCCCTACCTCGCCTCTACGAGAGCGTCTCCACTCTCCCACATAAAACCTGTCCAGCCACTCCAACAAAACTCCGCCCAGCCGCCTGTATCCCCAAGAGAAGTCCAGCAACCTCTTCCTTCTATGGAAAGCTGGGTCTCTCCAAGCATCACGTGCTCCTACTGCAAGGAAGAAGACCTCCCATGCCTCCTGCTCCTCCCCAGCCATACCGTGGTAGTTTATGCCTCTTCCCTGCTGGTCCTCTAACACCTCCAGGTTGTTGAAGTCTCCTCCAACAATCCAAGAGTCCACCTCTAGAAGCCCTACTGTGATCTCCCCCCATAACCTGCTGCGTGCCCTAATCTCAGTAGGGGCATAGATATTGAGGACTCCAAGGCACGAGTCCCCAATATCCAATCTAATCCATAGAACCCTCCATGCCATAATCGTCCCATGGTCACGTACACAGGCGGTGAGGCTCAGACCAATAGAGGTGCATACATCTCCACTCTTGCCGTCGTAGGCACTGATGACGTACTCCTAGTAAGTGCGTAAACTGCCTGGGAGTACCTTTCCTACCCGATGGGCCTAGGCGGGGGTAAGCTTGTGCTCCTGCAAAAGTAAGATGTCCTCCGTCCAACGAGGGCAAGCTGCAACTCCCGCCGAACAATCAACTTCCTGGAACCACATACCCCACTATAGTGGAGGTTGTTCACATTCCAGGATGCCAGGTGTAAACTCATAGGGAAACCTGTGACTGACCGAACAAGTATCTATTTGGTGTGGAAGTTGCTGATGAAGAAGAAGAGCTATGGGGCATGCGGATACGCTTTGCTGCAGGCCTGGACGGTGAACTCCATTCCCCCATGGTGGCCCTCGTGCGGACCATAGGAGAGATAGATGTTCCTGGTGATACCATCAAGGCATCTATCAGCCAGGCTAAGAAGCGTGACTCTGTACACTGGTAGAAACTGGCCATCCATGCTAGGAGCCACTCAATCACATCCATCAATGCTCTCCATTGTGGTGGGGCTCGAAAGATAATGCTCAGATGTGGGATCTTGGCACCAGCCCAATAGTTAAGGTCCATCATGCAACCTGGCCATTGCTGGGAAAAGAGTGCTAGTCCTTCTCCCATCCACCGGGAGGTAGTATGCCACCTGACTCTTCACCTCCTCCTCTATATGTGTCATAGTCCAGTCTCCTGTGTGAGAGATCTGAAGGAAGAAAGCATAGTTTGGTCCATCCAGTGGTGCTAGTAAATGGACCTTGCCGCTCCTTGACTTGCATACCACGAAGATCCCCACCTCCAAAGGAAGTGGAGACTCTCCACACTCTGCAACTCTCAGGTAGGACCGCGGACCACTGCGAAAGAATTCCTGTGGTAGCAGCTCCACCTATCTCGAGAAAGTGTAACGGGCGGCAGGGACTGATGAGCTGGTGGGCGGCTATGTGGGGAGGGGGAAGCTAGGCTACTGGTGAGTGGAGGATGTCGGCGTATGGGGCTCCTCACCTTCTGTGGAAAGGGGGGGAGGGTTGTCACTTGTACTGGGTGGGTATCAGAAGGACTAATTGGCAAGAGAGATGGTAGGGAGGAGCAAGATCGAGGGATGGTGGGGTGGTCGGAGGTACGAGACGGATGTGGGAGGTGGGAGTTGTGGGCTCTCGGGTGAGGTAGCCTGTGACGCCTCCATGGGTAGTGGATGTGGAGGCCTCTGGTCCTGCCGGGTAGAATGAGCAGGGGGGCTGCGGGGTGCTCTGCGGAAGGCCTACCCTCGCCCTCCTGCTCCCTACTGCCGTGACTGTGTATGAGGGGCTAACTGCGGCTCCACCTGCCATCTCCCTCTCTGTCGTCTTTGGACCCATGTAAAACCGTCAGCATCCATCTCGGGCCTATCGACGGAGCTCCCTTGGCTTGGAAGTGCGTGCAAACTGCTGCCTGATGCCCAAATTCAAGGCAACGCAAGCACTGCCTTGGCTGCCCAGTCACAATAACCTGCTGCCTGAAAGAGTGTCCGCCTGCCTCAATCTCCAGAAACTTTGGTATATTCAGTGTCTTTCACTGCCACCCGTACCTTTGGGACCCCTGCGGCTATCATTGCATCCGCGAAGGAGGCCAAAAGAACTATGCCGAAGAGCCGTCCAAAGTCCACTAATTGGCGATACTCTACCGCTAGTCCGGGGAAGAGTAAGGTGACCGGATGTCTAACAAACCTATTATGGAGCCCGAATGCCTCCACTGTAAAGCCACTGTATCAGGAAACCATGTAAATGACCCCCTTCATAGAATCATAGGGTGAGCTATCCACTAGCTCACGAGCTGCGTCTGCAGAGGTAAGTCGAACCATGAAGATCCCTTGACCCATGAGAAGAACTGCCTCCACGATCTCTGCGTTGTGCCAATGTGCAACATGGAGTGAAGCCAATCCTGAAACTAGGCCCTAGATGGGGAGTGTCCTACAACCTGACCAAAGATCGTTGTTTCTTTTAGCTCTAGCTCTGTGGCACGAACGGCTAAGAGCTGTTCCTCAAAGAGGACGATTCGCAAGGTGTTTGACTAGGAGGCATTCGCAGAATGCACCGGCGTCTGACCAGAGGTTTCCATTGTGTGTCCCTACTGAGAAACTACAAATCACGCTGCTATGCTACCGGGGGGGGAGTTGCTGCAGAGGGAGGGAGCAACTGGAGGGGAGGAGGGGGAGGGGGGGTGGAGGGGAAGGGGAAGGGGAAGGGGCAAGGGAAGGGGAAGGGGAAGGGTCCAATGGCAAGGAGGGGGAATATGTTGTTTTCTAACGGTGGGGGAGGTGCTAGACACCACTGAAGGCCGGCTCACCACGGGCACGGCGCGGGTGGTGGCCGGACCACAGGGCAAAAGAGACGGGGGATTAGGGGCAGAGAAAGCAAGGGGATTAGGCGAAGGAGGCGAGGGGAAGAGCTTGCGCCAGGCAGCGGTAGGTGATCAGGTGGAGGAGAGCTAGCTGGGAGGACAGCAGGCGGGAGGGATAAGGTGGGATAGCACGAGGGGGAGGGGGGGCGCTAGGCAGGGGAGCAGCACGCCATGGGGCAGTAGGCGGGGGCGCTCTGGTACATGTTAAGAAACCCTTCACCCGCAGTTAACGTTTTTGCGTTTCTGTGTTTTGCATTTAGGATTTGCAGCCCCAAAAAGAGGTGCCACCCTAGACTGACTGTGCCTATTTATAGGCCACTCTCTCATTCATTCCTTACGGCTGATTCATTCAATCCGTCGCCTCTTCTCTCCAGCCTCTCAATTGCCCTCACACCCCTTTAGGAGGACATTGTGGTTCATGGTTCGTGGCTGTCTTCATCATCATCCTTGTGCTACGGCACCCTTGTTCCCTTGTATCACATTCACCCATGATTCAAAAGTTCGTCATTCCATTCATCAAAGTTTCTTCTCTCTTCTCTTCTCTTCTCCATGTTTGCCGAGCTCACTCCGTATTCCTCCCCGCAAACCCTACTGTCTCGCTGGTACGTCATCTTTTGAAATGGTATCAAAGCTGGATCTGCTCAAACAGCGGCAAAGATCCTCCACTCCAGTGACGGCAAAGACCGGTGGCGGGTTCAGTATCTTGCCATAACTCCGCCTGTAACATAGCAAGAGTAAGAGAGAACGCTAAATAGGCCAACTATTCAACTAAAAGAGCATCCAACTCATATAACCCACGACATAGAGTGTCAGTCAAGACCAAAGTCATGTGTTCCTTATCTCGCGCCATGCATCTATCATCATCAAATGTGACCTGCAAACCACACCGTGTCAAAGAAGAAATAGATAATAAATTATTATTTATACCTGGCACAAACAAAGCGTCCTATATATGGAGAATAGAGCCATCAATGGCTATGATCACAATCTCCCCAATACCTCTAACAAGGTATAATGCATTGTTGGCACACTGTACAGACTTGCCAACTAGGACTGCACCAACAGAAGCAAACAAATCTCTGCGAGATGTGATGTGCCTAGAAGCACCACTGTCAAAAAATCATGTACCTACATCCTCAGTAGAGCTAAATGCTCTATCAACCCAAGAAGAGTCATAACTGCATGTATGAAAATAATAGTCCCTGTCTGCAACAACAAAGAGCGCTTACTCAGTAGCAATGGAAGGAGCATCAAAAACACACATCCCCGATGACTCCTCCTTAGCTATGCGCTTTCTACACTCATTGATGTAGTGGTCTGGCTTCTTGCAATAATGGCATTTGCCCTTCTTGGCTTGTGTGCCCCCTTGTTTCTTATTGCCCTGTGAAGTGTCAAGATTATGGGAGAGAAGGAAGGAGTCTCACTTGTAGCTTTCTTGCTTGCACAATGGGGGAATACACACAGAGGTGGAGGCTGAAAACAGTTTTCCTCTTCTTAGTTGTGTAAGCCAAAAGAACTCTAGTACATAGAAATAGAAGAACCCTATATATGGGTCTCAAACCAAACTCAACTAACTAAGGTGGCATACTAACTGAGCCACGAACTAGAGTAGATAAGGATAGCTGTCATCTAGCTATTATTCATGGGCGGTGTACCAACCGCATCTGCAACTGACACGTCGGTGACATAAATGCACAACGGTCACCCTGGCATATTACGAGTGGAGCTCGATATCTCAACACTCCCCCTCGAGCTCAATCCCAATTCCTGCACACCAAGCAGGTCTCTGAACTTGCGCAGCTTATCTGCGCCCAATGCCTTCGTAAATATGTCAGCTACCTGATCCTCTGTGCTGACATAAACTAGATCAATAAGACCTAGTAAAACCCTCTCCCGCACATAGTGATAATGCACCTCAATGTGCTTTGTTCTAGCATGATAGACTGGGTTACTTGCCAAGTGTATACTGCTCATGTTGTCACAATAAATGACAACTGGCCCATCTATAGGTTGATGCATATCATAAAGTAGCTTATGCAACCAAGCTACCTCACATGCAGCCATTGCTGCACCCCTGTACTCGGCCTCTGTGCTCGACAAGGCAACTGTAGGCTGTTTCTTGCTGCTCCAAGTGACTGCAGCACTCCCAAAAGAGAACACATATCCACTGGTAGATCGTCTATCAGAAATACTACCAGTCCAATCAGCATCAATGTATCCATGCAGCTGTATCTAAACCCCAGTCTCATAAAATAGTCCATACTACAATGTGGACTTCACATACATGAGTATGCGTCTAGCCGCATCCAAATGCGGTTTCCTTGGAGCCTGCATAAACTGACTTACCAGTCCAATAGCATAGCTCAAATCTGGCCTGGTAATAGTCATATAAATCAAGCTTCCTACTATGCGTCTATACATAGTAGGATCTTCCAGAAGCTCACCTGCATCTGCGCTCAGCTTCACATTCTGCTCCAAAGGAACTGAAATAGGCTTACAGCCTGTCATCCCATATTTGGACAGCATGTCCAATCCATACTGCCTCTACAAGAGCTGTATCCCACTTGGTGATCTAATCACCTCAATGCCCAAGAAATAACGCAGCTCTCCCAAATCCTTCATCTCAAACTTCTGCTTCAATAGCATTTTCACATGAAGGATATCTTCATCACTGTCACCTGTCATAATCAAATCATCAACATAAATGACAAGTAGCATAATATCTTTCTCTGTTTTTCTCACATAAAGTGAGAAATCTGCCTTGAAAATCTGAAAGCCAATAGTGACAAGATACTGTCCTATCTTGTCAGACCATGCTCTAGGTGCTTGCTTTAAGCCATACAATGCTTTCTTCAACCTGCAAACAAACTCAGGATGATCAACATGCACATAACCTGGTGGCTGCTCCATATAGACCTCTTCTTGCAAATCACCATGCAAGAAGGCATTCTTTACATCCATCTGATGTAAAGACCATCCCTTTGATGCAGCCATGGCAATGACTGCTCTTACGGTTGCCATCCTTACAACCGGACTGAATGTTTCTTCATAGTCAATGCCATATGTTTGTGCATACCCCTTGACTACTAATCTTGCCTTGTATCTGTTCACAAAACCATCTGCATTGTGCTTCACCTTATAAACCCACTTACAGCCAATTGCATTCTTACCTTTAGGCAAAGGTACTAACTCCCATGTAGCCTTTGCTTCCAAGGCATCCATTTCTTCATCCATGGCTTTCTCCCATTTTTCTTTTCCCATGGCTTGCTCAAAAGAAGTGGGTTCTGGTTCCTGTATCACTTTGACCATATATGCATAGTGAATGGCTGTAAATCCATCATATTTCAGCCTATCCACAGGATACCTAACTCTGGTTGACTTGCGCAAAGTAGGTTCACTCCCAGGTGCTCTCAAAACATCCCTGGTCTTCCTTACTCCAGGTGTAACAATAGAAGGAATACCCAACTCATCATCAATGCTCTGTTCTAAGCCACTGGATTCACCATCCACATAAGAGTGACCCTGCATTCACATCAAACATGGGCTGATCTACCTTCTCTTTTCCTTTTCGTGATACCTGTATACCACTATTTGCACTACCTTGAGAAGATTCTCCTGATCTCAATCTGCCTGTCCATGGCGAAGAATGTAAACCACTGCTAGAGGACGCTCCAAGTCCACTAATATCTTGTGACTGCTGTTGAGAATTTTGTGCAACATTACCATTTTGTGCATCTACATTATCAATCACATTTACTGGTTTATACCAACTACTCATCTCATCAAAAACAACATCTCTGCTCACTGTAAACTTACGAGTAGAAGGGTTATAGCATCTATACCCTTTTTGCTGCAGAGAATAACCAATAAAGATGCACTTCTCAGCTTTTGGATCCAACTTGGATCTCAACTCATCTGGCACATGCACATAGGCAATGCAGCCAAAAATTTTCAAATGAGAAATATCTGGTTTCCTACCAGTATACCTCTCCTCTGGAGTCATGCCATGTATTGCTGCAGTGGGAGTCCTGTTCATTATGTAGACTGCTGTAGTAATTGCCTCAGCCCAATAAAAATCTGACAAGTCTTTTTCATTGAGCATGGCACGAGATACCTCTCCAATATGCCTGTTTTTCCTTTCTGCAATTCCATTTTGTTGTGGGGTATGACTGCATGAATATTGCTGCTTTATGCCATGCTCCTGCAGGAACCTTGCAAACTCATTTGAGAGGTACTCTCCCCCTCCATCTGACCTTAGGCATTTTATTTGCAGACCTGTTTCTTTTTCAACCATAGCTTTAAGAGTTTTGAAATGCCCAAAAACTTCACTTTTCTTTTTCATAAAATACACCCAAACTTTTCTGCTATAGTCATCAATAAAAGTGACAAAATAATGACAGCCTCCAAGAGATGCAGCTTTAGTAGTCCACACATCAGAGTGGATTAATTCCAATGGCTTCTTACTCTCTTGAACATGTCTAGGAAATGGTTTCCTTGCCTGTTTTCCAAACTGACAGGCTTCACATACCTTATGCATTTCTGCAACCTTGAATTTCGACAATCCTGCAACAATATTTTGGGCCTGCATTGATTTAAGTCGCTGTACATTAACATGACCAATGCGTTTATGCCAGATATCAATATCTGCAACTACACCAGTCCCATGTGCAAACATTGCTGCACTCAATTCAGGCATGTCTGCATCCAACGTAAACATTCTTCCCTTTTTCTTTCCTTTTGCTATCAAGCGACCTTTATTTTTCATATCCTCAACAAAGCATCCATGAGGATTAAATCTGACCTGCAAGCCCTGCTCAACCATTTGACCAACAGAAACCAGATTCTTGGTGATATTCAGGACATGAAATACATCGGACAGGTATTTCTTTTTCCCATCCTGCATAGACAAAGGAATTTTTCCAATCTGCACAATAGGATGTGCAGTATCATCACCAATCTCCACAAATCCTGGTTTTTCCATTTTCCTTGCATCCACCATCCATTCTGCATGACCTGTTATGTGGTTTGATGCACCTGAGTCAACATACCATACATCATTGCTTTCTTCTGTACTTGTCACAGAATTGTTCATGTGCTGCACCATAAACAAATGCTCATTTCTATCATCACCCTGTCTACTAGAAGATGCATAATTCCCTTGTTGCAGTTTTCCATTCATGATGTCATTCTGCTTTTTATAGCAGTCTTTAGCCATATGACCCATTTTACCACAGTAGTAGCATTCAACATTATTGTTTGCATTTTGGCCTCTTTGCCATCCACCACGACCTCTTTGGCTCCCTCTGCCTCTAGAGTTACTACGTCCTCCTCCATAGGACTGGTTTTCTTGAGTTTGCTGCATATTCTGATTTCTACCACGGCCTCCAAATCGGCCTCCTCTACCTCTGCCTCTACCTCTTCCAACATTTAAGTAGAAGACAGCTTCTTTTGAAGTTCCTCCTGAAGAAGATGCACCACCATTTCTCTGCTCCTCAAAAATTAGAAGAGCAATCAACTCCTCAAAATCTTTCACGAATTGAAATGGATGTCCGAAACTGTGCATAATCCTTTTCTAGACCATTCAAGGTCACAGAAACTAAATCATCATCTTCCATTGGCGATCCAATGGAAGCAAGTGCATCTGCAATCTTCTTCACCTTCATGTGGTAGTCATTGATGCTCATACTTTCTCTTTGCACATTATGCAACTCTTGCTTGAGCTGCATTTTCCTGGCTTGCGTATTTGTGCTATACATTTTTGGCAAAGTATCCCATGCCTCCTTTGGCGTACTTGCATCCTGAATATGCACAATCATAGAGTCTGAAATACTGATAGACAGCCAGTACATAACTTTCCTCGCTCTCTCATGCCATGCTTTGAATGCCTGCATTTGCTGTTAATTGGGAACATCAGGAAGAACTGGTTCTTCTTCATTTCCTGCAACAAATTCCCAATATCCTTTTCCCATAAGGAAATTCGTCATTCTAAACTTCCATGCTTGGAAGTTGTTATTCTCAAGCTTTTCAGTTACAATCTGTGAAAGAGAATCAGACGCCATTACAGAATACTGCAAAAAATTCTGTCACTGCAGAGAACACAGCTTCAGCCTCACAAGGGCAAATCTGCAAAACTGACGAAAGTGGTATTTAACCACACAGTCACTTCCTAGTGACGATTTTGCATCAACAGGCAACAAGGATGATTCTGTAACTCCCAATGTCTCTGCGCACACGCATACGATGCAATTTCTACAGTAACTTTTCACCGACCTGTAGAACAGTGGCTGCACAGCAAAAAACTGGGCCTTTTCCTGAGTGCGTGCAGAAAACTTCCGCCTCCAAAACAGGCCCCGAAATGGCCTCAAATAAAAAAAACAGGGTCGCCAAGGGCTAAAGCCCTTACCCGCAACATATACTGCCCTCTTGCTTCACCGCGAAGGGCGTCTCAACCTGAGACAATGCACTCTTGCAATTTCCGGCTGTGCTACCTGCAGAGATCTGCTCCCAAAACAGAAAATGAAAGCAACACTGCTCCTCTTACCAGAACACTGCGAGCTTGGCTTGTTTTCTTGAGCTCCTTACCACGAACAAGGCTCTGATACCATGTCAAGATTGTGGGAGAGAAGGAAGAAGTCTCACTTGTAGCTTTCTTGCTTGCACAATGGGGGAATACACACAGAGGTGGAGGCTGAAAACAGTTTTCCTCTTCTTAGTTGTGTAAGCCAAAAGAACTCTAGTACATAGAAATAGAAGAACCCTATATATGGGTCTCAAACCAAACTCAACTAACTAAGGTGGCATACTAACTGAGCCACGAACTAGAGTAGATAAGGATAGCTGTCATCTAGCTATTATTCATGGGCGGTGTACCAACCGCATCTGCAACTGACACGTCGGTGACATAAATGCACAACGGTCACCCTAGCATATCACGAGTGGAGCTCGATATCTCAACATGAAGTGCCTGAAGTCCCAGAGCTCTACGAAGCATTCTTTGCTTGGCTGCCCTTGCTCTTCTGTCGTGCCATAAAAGCCTGCTCAGAGACTATAACATCCACACCATTGTTTCTTCTTGTCTGCTTCTCCTCTAAGAGCAAACTGACCAGCTGAAGAAAAGTAAGTGGTTGTGGGGCAATCCTCATAGCGAGGTTCAAGGCCGTATGAAAGGCCAAGTACAAGGGCGGCAATGAATTCAATATAGTAGATATCATCTGTGTATCTGAGTAATATTCATCAACATTCATAAGTTGCTCACACAAGTCCTGAATTTCGTTTAAGTGATCCTACATAGAATCACCCTCTTCCATCTTCAGTGTCTCAAGCTCTTTCTTCAAGAAAGAGATGCGAGTCTCATTCTTACCAGCAAACATCTACTCGAAGGTTAGCCAAGCTACTCGTGAAGAAGCTATAGACCGAATGTGAGGGATGATTGACTGCTGAACTGCCAATCCAATCAGTGACAAGGCTTGTGCATCCCCTGTATCCCATGCCTTTTGTGCTGCTGATCTTTGGGGAATTGGCTGAGCTGGAGCAGGCTAAACAAGCTGAGTTGCCCGTTGTCCACATCCTCCTGAAGGAGGAGTAGTAGGAGCCACAACTCTGGACCTAACTTCTTCACCACTGACATATTTCCAAAGATTCTTCGCAATCAGCACATTCTTCATCATGAAGGACCAGAGTAAATAGTTGTTACCATCCAACCTATCCTCCTTGGATACATAGGTAAATACATCACCTCCCTGATTTACAATGACGAACAATGCCAAAAGGAGAAAAAGAGCAATGTCCTAGCTGGATCAACCTGGAAATCTCAAAATTTCCAGAAATTACAGCAAGTAATTTGCTGCAATTAGCAAACTATAGCACACTCTGTCAAAACTGTATGTAATGCACGCGATCCAAGATGCAATGACTGCTCAGCAACACTGTAGAAGCAAAAACCCCAAAATTTCTTGCCCCACAATGCTCAAAAATAGTCTATTTCAGACTGAAACTGTACTACATGTACCAATGTCTTTACAAAACCCAAAAGCCCCAAAATTCTTGACTTATTTTCCAAGAACTTTCTGCATTAATCACGTCTCAAACACTATTGAGACTGCTTATGCCTGCCCAGGCAAAAGCCCCTTCCCCAAAGATGAATCTAGAATAAAAAAGTAATTTTTACTTTAAAATTTTGTACCTGGCGCAAGAAACAGTCAAGCTGGTGGAGGGAGCAGCTGGTCCAAGGAAGCTGCGCAGGCGAGCGGGCCAGGTGCAGGGGAGCTGCGTAGGCGGACGGCGCAGGGCAGAGGAGGGCACAAGAGCAGCAAGCGAGCGCTGGTCAGGGGCAATGGCGCAGCGCCACAGGTGTAAGCGCAGCTTAGGGGCAGCAGTTAGGCGTAGCTGGTGGGGCAGCTGGTGCTGGCGTTGGTACAGGCGGGAGGGGAGCTGCTGGCTGGCGGCTCCAGCTGAAGGGACGGTTCCGGCTTTGACAGGGACTGAACTGAACTGTACTCTACTCTGATACCAAATGTGAGAGGTGGAATCGATCAAAGCTCAGCTAAGAGTGAAGTAGACAGTGTGGAGAGTGAAAGCACGACACCCAATGCAATATATTGAAAGTGTAAAATGAAAGTACAAGGTACAACCCTTAAACCTTAGGATTGTAAGAGGGCGTTCACACCCGAAGTGTATGAAACACGATAAGTGCTTGAAAATGTGTAACATAGGCACATAAAATAAAGAGAATAAATTTGGGGGAAAAAACCTCTCATACAGAGAGTAAAAAGTGCCCCAATGTCCTACTGAAGATCACCGACACTCCTCTATGAGCGTAGGCACGAGTAAAACCCAACACTTTTTACAACTTTTTCCTTTGATGCCTGCTACATCCTTAGGGTCCCTGGCCTATTACCATGAAATAACTACCATGTGCATCACATGTGCTAAACAACCTTGCACATTTGATTAATAACTTAATCAAATGTTATCGACAAGATTAAAGCATTTTTGAAATTTCACGTCCTAGTGACAAGAACACTCTATGTAGCCCATGACAATTAGGTATGTCCAACACCCCTTGCAAAAGAACTTCTATGGCAAGAGCTAGGCATGCTGAGGCAAATCCCTAGCAAGCAAAGATAAAATGGAGCTGCCTGTTGACCAAGTCAGGCTGCTAGAGCACTGCTGATGTCTAGCAGTGGTCAGTGGTATGCATTTTTCATGATCATAGTTCAAGCGTGTGATTGGGGCTGTTAGCCTGACATGTCAACTTAGGAATGTGCATCGAAGGCAGTAGAGAGGAAAAGGCACAGAAGAAGAGCCTTTTCTTTCTTTTGGGGTTCTCAAAAAGAGAGAAAGAAGGACAAGAAAACGGGACAGGGCAGGGTGGGGTGGCGTGGGGTGGGGTGGGGTTGGGGGTGTGCACACCCAACTTCACGACAACAAGAGCCTAGTTGTTGGGAGATCGGCTGCTGGACATTACCATAGTTCAAACTAGTGGTCAGGGCTGTAAAGCCTGACACATCACCTTACCCTTGCTCTAGCGATGCCATGAGACAAGGACATGAATGTCTTCACCGAGACATTACCTCTCAATATTCTTGGAGATCTTTTAACACGGTTGGACCATTATGATTCATCTTTCTTGAATTGTGGAGTCTGGAGATGTCCAGCTCTATATCAGGGTATTTTGGCCCTTGGCTATGGTCTACTACATTTTGGCGCTTCCAAGTTTTCTAGCCAGTCAGCCATTTCATGTTAAATGAACTGAATCATCCAATTTCCTTCATTACTGACCATTGAATAGATAGCATTCTTACATGTACATTCATTTCTCATCTTTACTCCCATTGCCTAGGATCCTAGCCTCAGCAATCTGTCCTTCTTCTTCTTGCTGTCCACTACTCTGCATGTCTATTTCCATCACAATCAAGAGCATTCCTACAACCATCTTCTACAAATCACGTGTTGTCCCTTTATCTGCAAGAGACTACAGGTAATATCACAAGTGCAATGAGGATGCCAGCTGAATTCATCCCTATGAAATTAAGCTTTGCATCAGCAACTCTCATAATTTCTACTCCATTCATACTGGCGTTCAGATATTATGCATAATAACTCACTATGTCAACAGAGAGTAGATACCAAGTCACATCCTTGTCAATCCATGACATTTTTTTCCAAATATTGAAAGCAAACTTCAACTATATCCTGGAAAAGTTCATGTAATAGAATATCAATTCACATGAGCTGTCTATAATCATCGAAGAGACCTTTATAATAAGAGAGCTTATCCACCTTATGTGATTGACCCAATATCACAAATTTGACTGTTCCACAAAAAACTGCGCTATACAAAGCTACACTTCTTCCTTGGCATGACACACATATTCATGTGCTAGATCTAACACAGCATCTGGTCCACTGGAACAAATAGTTCGTAACATTCTTTGTTTGAGAGAGTCACAACCAGATGTTATGCATCATACAAGCAATTGGACTATCCATCAGTCAAGTTTCCAAATCTAGGCCCCCTATACAAGCACACCCTTTCCTTCGGAAAAATCACTTTCCATTACTTTAAATGTGCAATAAATATTCCTTACATAAGAGAGGTCCTTTATAGACTCCATGATTAGAAACAGTGAAAAAGTAAACTATTGACCCCAATTGTCTGCTTCCATCCAAAGCATCATATAGTGCATGAAGAGGGAATATGAGTTCATATCGATCTCTGCAGTATACATGATTATTTGATTGGAACTGTCCAGGATAACTTGGGCAAAAAGTATGACAGCCCCGCAGTAACGGCGGATGTCCTACCATTTTATTAGATCAGAGCACCAAGGAGGAAAAGAGGCAAAAAATGTCTTTCTTTTACCTAGTTTCTCTTAAATAGGCAGTGCTTCAATGCATTGTCTCTGAAAGTACAAACATTTGAATTGCAGAGAGGTTGTTTCCATACATTTTCCATGATTTGATCCCATGAACTTTCTCGTTTTGCAGCTTGTCTGAATGATCTTAATCCATTGTAGTTATCATAAACTCGGACACCTGTACTTTGGCAATACCTTGCTGATGTCTTTGCAGTGTCCAATCACAAAGCAAGTAACAGGATAGCTGAGGCATAACAAAGTTTTGATTTCTGGTGATTCAGCGAAAATACTTTGGTTTAGGCACATAAAAAGTCACAGGGCATTGAAGCCCACACTTATTGACAAAACTTTGCATTGTCGTCCAGCATACACACCAATGTTTATGATACAAGAAAGTATTGAGATCCACACATTGCAAGTATCTGTAGCATGCACTGAAGCTAGAATATAAGCATTGGGGATGAAGGTGGTAAATGTACATGATCCAGAAACATCAAAGCAAAACATTAAACCACATATGCTTCAAGATCCACATTATACTTACTTTCAAGAGGCTCAGTTGTTCGAAATCTTTCACTAGACTTGAGACCACTTTGTAAATCCCTGAGTTCCACCTGCATCAAGAAAATATCATTGTCTAGAGAATAAATAGTTTGGAGACTGCATAGTGAACAGACTCTCAGGATGCTAAATGTCTCTGATCAATGTAAATTCCCAACAAGATCTCATACATGTGAACTTATCAGCAGTTCTCTCCGCTCACCTTCTAAAAATCTTATCCATAAAATGTTTGAACCAATTCAAGCATCTATGTAAAATTTTTGCTTGATTTGAAGAGCATCTGCAAATGCCCCATACAATGTAGTAGCATTAACAACTATAAAATTTGCTTATTTCTGAGACGTCGTTTCAAGAAGATCGAAAGAGCGTGTACTTGAATTTGCAAATGACAATTATTGAAAATTTTACAGCCATGAACACCTAAAAGGGATCAAGACAAGTTGAGGGTTTGAAGATAGGCAAACCCCCTCCCCCCCCAAAATAAAAAACAAAACAAAAAAACCTACATGGCCCAAGGAAGAAATGTGTTTTTGCTCAACCCAAGTCCCTTAGGGATTGGCTCTGTTATAGTCAACCTAAGAATGAGAAGAAGTATTTCTCATTCTCACAAGATCATGCAAAGGATGTACACATGCATAAATTTGCTATGCAACAAAAGAACTGATTTCTTTACATATACAGAGTAGAAAGAGAGGAAAATTAGAGTGACTTCATGGTTAATTGCGTGTACATTGACATGAATTCCCTCTTGATCAATTTGAGAGTAGGAAAAAAGAGAAATTCAGCCCTTCTTCATGGTTAATCAGTAATACATTGACATGGCTTCTTTCTTGATATTCAAGTGGAAGAAAAGCTTCAAAAAAGGGTGTTGCAGTGAATTTCGAGCGTGCTATCTTGGGAAAAACACAATGGGAGAAGAGGAAAATTGAGAGATTTGATGATGTGAAGGATGATGGTGGAGATGGCTTTCGCCAACTCTAGGGCTATCATCAAATGTAGTACATGAGTTTATAGAAAGGAAATTTGATGTAGGATGAGAAAATAGGAGTTCTTTTTATAGAAGAAAGATAGACTCAATACGAAGAGGGAAAGTAGGGTAGCACAATACAAGTGTGGACAAGGATCCAGCCACATTTCATATAGGACTCCAAGAACACTTGGAATCTTGAATGACAATTGTCCTAACACTAGTCACTTTAGTATGGTTTTTCTTTTTTTGTTGAGAATTGCCGAGCATTAGAAATAAGCAGATTAGTGAGAGCTATCGGAACATGAACTCTTTTTTGAACATTGTCCCTATTCTTTAGGATTGGCAAGTTTAGGCCAATACGCAATCCCTAAAATTTAGGGACATCCTACAATTTAGAGCCCCCAATATGAATATCATGTGAAAGCTCTTTCTAAGTATAGTACACAAACATCCCTAGAATCTTGAGACCTCATATAAGTTTTCTATCTAAAGATATGTGCAATCTAAACTTTTAGTCTACATATATACATTGTACAAAATTCTCATGATCATATGCTATCTTTTTTATTATAACTATCTGTTTTAATAAATATCTAGCCCACAATCCAAGGCATCAATCTTCTCTATGTGCAATTCTAATTCTAATATGCTTGAGTTCTAGTAATAGGTGCCCAATTGGATCATATAAGTAAAAGTGTATACTATCTTTATTCTAGCCCACAACTTTCCAACAAATGATGGACAATTTATTCCATCCATATTTGGGAAAAAAGAAGTGTTGACTCCTCAATTATATACTCATCTAAAGTAAGCCATGAGAGAAATATGTCAATCACATACGCATCATCTTATGTCTCTTAAGACGAGCAACTATTTTGTGAGTAATACCGCACAGATCTTTTATACCTCAGTCATGTCATCTCAGTCGATAACATTAGTATTCACGTTGACAAGGTGAGAATAGTTTATTGGCTTGTTCTTCGAACCATCAAGCAAGTAAAATCAAATTTTATTTCCATTACTTGTCAGAACTTACCAAAGTGAAAATTGTTTTGGCAACACCCCTTGAGAGAAAGAAAGAAATTAATCGAGATTTCACAAAATAATAAGCCATTAACTTCAAGAATTCGATAAAGAGCATCGACAACCATATTAGTACACTCTTTCTATAGGGGATCTCGAAGTCAAACTCTTGCATAAGCTCTGCCCATCTCGCCTTGTAGCCACGAAGATCGGGCTGATCATAAAGGTACTTTAATAAATGGTGATCCATTCAAATAATAAATCCGGCGCTATACAAATAATGGTGTCATACATTAAGTGCATGAATGACTGCCAACAATTTTTTCTCTTGGGTGGTATAGCATGTTTGGGCATCGGTGAGATACAACTCTCAAATGTGATAGGTTAACTATCCTCTGAAGTCATCCGTATCTGATGGTAACTAGACCTAAAATCGATTTTGGTGAAATATCATGCATCACAAAGTCAATCTGTAAGGTAATCCATCCTAAGCAATGGATACTTATTCGTGATGGTTATCTTATTGAGACCTTTGTAATCGACACTGAAGCATATCATGCCATCCTTCTTTTAGCAAAAAGAATAGGCATATCCTATAGGGATTTACTTAGCTCAATAAAATCCTTAGGTAGATAGTCTAGAAGTTGCCTAGCTATCTTATCTTCCTCTTTTGGGTTAAACCTATAAGGTCACAAAGAGACAAGATGACTACAGGACAACGTCTCAAGGATATAAGGTTCTGAAGACAACGGAAATTTGTCAAGGAGTTCACAAATAGACATCAATATACTCATTAATATCAAATCCAAATACTCACATTCGAATTCCTATTACGATTATTATTAAAAGAAATTAAATTATATTGTGAATCGAATGATTGAAGTTTTTCAATAAAACAAATATAAATAGTAACACTTGGATCGAAAAAACATTCACTAAATTTCAATATTGGAATCATATGTACATTATTTTCTGTGATCCCAAAGAGTGAGCAATCCTCGATCACATAGAAATGGCTATCAAGCTCAAAAGAAACTATATGATTTTTGTAGTCAATGTATCAAGAGGAATATTTATCAAAGAACCATAGCATGCCAAGAATGAAATCAACATAGTTGAGGCTCATAAGTCCAAAGTCCATAAGCTGATGGTAGTGTTGGATCAAAAGATCCAAATCTAGGTACCACTTGATCCCACCAATACAAGTAGGGCTTCCTACATATTGTTACACAATAAGGTTGATCAACTTACTGTATGAAGCTGCAATTTCAACACCAATCGAGAAGAAAGAAATTACAAGCAGAGTCATTATTGAACAAAACAATAACTTGGCCATTTATACGCCAAGTGACCTTTAAAAGGTCATGGGTGTTAAATACAGTTTTATTAACGAAACTACTATTACAAGTGCTAGTATTTACAAAATAATCTCCCAATAAAACTTCAAAAGATATATCTGGAGCTTCAAGTGTATTTATTGAAGTCCTAGAAGTAGACTTTGCCTTCTTATTCTAGGGGCACTCTCAATCACCGCAAAAGTGACCCATCTAATGGCAAGCGAAGCAATGGCCCTTCGAGCAATTCTCCTTGCAAGTGACCTTGCACCTACCATTCTTCTTTTTATGCAAGTCCGAAAATAGAGGCAGCTTGATGGGAACCCCCATTGATTGGGTGCCCCTACTGGCAACCAAAGTATTATCAAAGTCCTTGCATACCTTTAGATATCCTCGAGCAAGTGAAGCGAATTACAAAGCACCTCGTTCTAGTTGTCCGATGGTAATTCAAAAAGTTATTGCATGTAGAGCAATGCTCAAGGATTATCCAAGGACTTTGTTTCATGCAACAAATCTTTAAAATCCTATGAATATACATCCAAGCTCTTCTTCCCCATGTCTAGCTCAAATAATTTTCAAAAATTTTCAATTCAATCATCAATCACAAAACGTTTCCAAAAAATAGATTGAAAATCAACCTATGTCTCCAGCTTGGGGCGTCACCCTACCCACCAAGCATACGCATTCCCTTGTAACATGATTTATATCTACCCAGTATGTTGAGCATCATCGAACTCATATAATTCAAAATACATTGTCCATTTGGCCAACCATAAGCCAATGTTCATCTCATCACATTCCTTCTTCTTCTCTTCAAAGGGATCAAGTTGGAACTAAAGAGGCAATGTCCTCATGGCCACGGGCACAAATGGAAAATGGAAAGTGCACACCTTGACCAACTGCCACTGCATGTCCTTCACTTGAGCTAGGAGAATTGCCACAGGCGACAAATCTCCATGAGATTTGAAAGAAGGAAACTTTGGGATGCTACTAGTTCGTGAGTTCGAGTTCGAGAGAAGTCGGACAAGCGTCCTCCATGTGTTGAGGTTCTGTAGAAACAGGTGCATTGAAAGGAGGTCCCTTGTGAGAAGTCATGGCATCAATAAGAGAAAGGAGCGTAAAGAAGAAAGGAAGTTTGGAGCCATGGAGAGATGTGAGAGCTTAGAGATTAAGTATGAGAGAGAAGAGCAGATTATAACAAAGGCAATCTATATTTAATGCAAAATTGGGGGGCTTGATTGGTGTACTTTTTTTAAAAAATTCCAAGCAAAAGGACGGCTTTCTTATACATTAGACCAAATGGATACAAAAACAAGAGAATTTGAGAAAAGACAGAGAGATTGAAAGGGCTCATAATCTATCAAGAAGGACACACCAACCCTTCCAGTGCCTCGCCAATCCTCCAAGCACCACACCAATCCATCTAATAGTCCATCAGCCCATCCGGCAATTAGTCACTCTCTTGCGAGCCCGTCCAATAGTCTGTCTCCCCCTCTCACTCCTATCAATAATTGAACCCCCTTCCTACTTCGTCTTCTCACTCCATTCAACACGATTGTTTTATCTTTCTCTCTCCACTGAATTATCTTCAAAGAGTTACTCACTCTCGAGAGTTGGACTCAAGAGAGTTCTCTCTCTCTCGCTTCTTTCATGATGGTAAATTGTTGCAATGGCAAATTGTTAATGAACCTTCCTTTCACCATGACAACAATACTGAATTGACAGTAATGTTTGTAAAAGCCTCAAATAGTATGTTAATATTAAAACTAATAATACATAAACCTAAACATTAGATATTAAACCAAGCGTAACATTTAATGTTGTATCAACATTAAAATTAAATTGTAGCATTAATATCAGGTATTAAATTGAAAAAAAATCACAGTCAATTAAAATTTTGATGTCTATATAGGCTGCAAGAACTCACCTTCCAATGATAGTCTGCCATAGCCCTAGAGTGGCATCAGACTCCAATCATTAGAATCGACCAAATTTCTTATGCACAAGCATCACTCCAACACAAAACCCGAGCACAAGTATTGGACAAGAAACATACCTTGTCATCGTAACCACCATCCGCTACACGTGCCCCTCGTGTACGCCCCTCTCACTAGCAATGTCCCATACCACCCTTCATGAGATAAAAGCATACTTGTAAGGCATCAACCATCACGGTTTTTCAAGCAAAAGTGATTTTGTGCATATCATTAGATCTCAAATCCAATTGCAGTTGAGGCTCTGGTATCAATGAAACGTCCCCATAGGATCCAACCTACATAGGAGACACGATACAAGCCATATCCACAATAAAAGGAACTGGACATCAAACTCACCTCCCACCCATAGAGCCAAACGGGCTCACCCTCAACCCTAGGAGCTAGCAACACTCCGGGTCACCACCACATCCCAAGGTTTGGCGTCCCATACCACCAACCCAAACAATCTTAATATATAGATGCATCAGCCAATGGGTCAAGAGTCGAAGAGTGGTGATCACACAATGAATGTGCTCAATAGAGCCTCGAGTCCTATAAATAGGACTCGACTGCCCTAACCCCAAAGTGCCCTTAGTGCATTCGCACCAAGTCACTTCATGGCCACTATAACCAATGCTACTAGCACCCATCTGGATGTCCAAGGATGTAACAAAGAGAGTGTTAGTTTGTGATAGCAAGTTACTTATGAGCATCCTATTTTTGGAGACCCACATGATAGGTGGTCACAACCACCAGTTCACTATGAGCCATTCAAGGATGAGACTCAACTAGAGGATGATCCACCGCTATCGGCTTCCTACTCAATGACTATTTCAAATTTACATTCCAAGACAATGGACTCATCAGACCATAAAGATGCAAGTATTAAGGATGTCCCAGAGAAGTAGAGTAGCAAGATGGCCCATGACGACCTTCTCAGCATTAGGCACATTTAAGAGAGGTTTTGCAAACCAATCAAGGGTGGATGACCCATGCCATGGCAAATAGGACCCCAACTTCATTTGGAGAAGCTATGCAACATGACCACTGGCGGAGAACCATGGGGTTGGAATTAGAAGCCATTGAGCAGAATGGCACATGAGAGTTGGTGCCTCCACTAGCTGAAGTGGTTCTTTGGACAAGCACAGGGCCAAATTGGTGGCTAAGGGGGGTTTGCTCAAAGACTCGGAGTGGATTTTGATGATACCTTCGCCCCTACCACTATGGATGGCAACAATCACGGACGTTCTTGCTCTAGCTAGCATTAGACAATGGCGACTCTATCAATTTGATGTACAATCTATATTTCTCAATGGAGATTTGAAGGAGAATATCTATGTTGAGCACCCTCCTGGGTTCACGAGGTCGAATCACAAGGGCTAGTTGTACAAGTGAAAGAAGGTTCTCTATGGCTTGAAAGAGGCTTTACATGCATAGAATGAAAAGATCAACGTCTTTCTTGGGGAAAGGAAAAGATTGACATCTTTCTTAGGGAAAGATTGAGGTATCAATAATCAGATTCCAATCCCAATCCCTATATCTATGTCTCAGGCAATCGAACAGTTATGTTCCTGCCATACATGAATGATCTCATTGTGACAGGAGGTGATACATGCATGGTGTAGAAGACTAAGGATTCCCTCTGCCAGGAAGTTTGAGATGACACAGGACCATGCAACAATCGAGTAGTAGTAGTGGAAAAAATAAGTAGGGGTGAAACTATGAGCAAGGGAGACAGCCAAAAAGCAATGGTACAAGTCAAGAAGAGGGACAACAAGGGTAGTGAGGGAAAGAAATAGCACAACAACCATAGCAATAGAGGCAATGGCGATAAATCAACGTGCCCACCAAGTGACAAGGGGAAGGGCAGTGTATCAATGAACTCATGTGCAACACATCAATGTTAGGCTACAAAGGAAACATCAAGATGCAGGTTATCAAGTGGCAATTGACTATAGGCAACACGTCAAGGAGGTGACCAGTCTCTAGATTCTCTTCTTGCCATGATTGTAGAACTTAAAGTTCATATCACTAAAGCTGTATTTGAGCCATTTGTAGCTTGAGATTTCCAATAAACAAACTTGGCTCCCAATTTTAGTGATATCCATTTCAGCAAAAGACTAGGCTGCACATCAATACCCAAGCGATAAACAAGATGCCCTACAATGTCTCCCTATTGAACAATATACCCTACAACCCTAAATTTGGCAAATTTGAGCTTGTGCAAACAATAAGGGAAGATTTAGTAACGTTGATTTGGAGCCCCAACATATACCCAAATGATTCCCAAACATCTAAGGCTTTCGGAAGATTAGAAGCATCTGCTTTCAAAACCATAAAAGTATCATCAGCCAATGCGCTTGACCAACAAAATGTTGCTGTGAGGAATAGAAATTCAAGGAGGTACATCTGGTCTAACAATGAATGAACCACATCCAAGACCTAACTAGCCTGTGATACATTTGGTTGAAGTATGAAAGATTCACATCTCAACCCAACTAGCCTCCAATATCTAGAGATGTCCTACTACTCATTGTGTACTTGCTGCCAGAACTACTGAAACTTGAGAGTTGATGTTCACCCTCATATCATGGGCACCTTGGCATGGACACATCAAAGCTGGGCAATCAATTTCGCCCATGTCATCATGTAGGTCGGATCCATTTTTGGCCCTGGAAGGTCATCTATTGTTCTCTCTCGAATGCAGGGTGGCCATGGGTGCCTACTTATAGGCAACCATATGAGCATTCTTCAGTTCTCACATCAGTATTTTGTGCTGGGGTTCACAACCTGGGAGCCTTGTCTTTCTCTGCCATTCTCTGGCAGAGTTCATATCCACTGTTCACTCACCTTCTGCACCTCTGTTTTGATC
The DNA here is from genome assembly GCF_053477565.2 of Lygodium microphyllum. Taxonomy (NCBI): domain Eukaryota; kingdom Viridiplantae; phylum Streptophyta; class Polypodiopsida; order Schizaeales; family Lygodiaceae; genus Lygodium; species Lygodium microphyllum. The sequence goes on from NC_141151.1 coordinate 95,348,835, forward strand.
TCATATCAAAGCATACAGTCTATCAATGCCATTGAAGCTACTTTGCTGATAAACAACAGTTATTCAAGGAGCATTGCAATCCAGACCTAGATTTCTCACAACAAAAGGCCTCACAGCTGATCATGTTTGCTGGTGCAGCAGCATTCAGTGCTTCCACCATGACTAGTGACTATTGATGGCAGTCGGAGGCTGCATTTGCAGCAGATTTCGGATCTTCCCTGGTCTGGGCTGTGGTGACATTTGTCAAAAATAACAAGTATGCTCTAATACCATGTCAAAATAAGAGACTGTGTAGAGAGACAGTAGGTTTTGCGGGGAGTAACACAGTGTGTACGGCAAACACTTGAGAGAGGAGAAACTCAAAAGCACAATAAGAACATGGTGATGATGCACTGAATCATGGTTTGAATCAAGTGGCAACACCTGTGGCAAATCTGCACAATGAAGGGAGTGAAACGTAATCCTCCGAGCAATGGGCTATCGAAGTAATCACTCAAAGGTAAAAGACAGCTATCGAGGAAGCAAACTGCAATCCTCTGATGCCGTCGGAGATGTGGAAGATGATCACCAGCTGTCAAGGGAGCGAACCGCAGTCCTCTAATGCCCAGGAGTGACCTGGGCAACAAAATGCAAATCCCAAACTATTAGAGCTGTCAGACGCAAGGAAAGCAGCCCACATGCTGACGCCAAGTGAATAACGATGACGCCAAATGATGGAGGATGAGTTGGGCTGCAAAAACACAGGTCCCAGTAGCCTCTGTGATTGACAGACAATTGACACCAAGTGATGGAGGAGGAGCCACGCTGCAAAAACATAGGTCCCAATAACCCCTATCAAAAGATGACATACCAACGAGACAGTAGGGTTTGCACGAAGGAGCACGGAGTGAACTCGGCAAACATGGAGAAGAGAAGAGAAGAGAGAAGAAACTCTAATGAATGAAATGATGAAAATCTGAATCATGGAGTAAATGTGATACAAGGGAACAAGGGTGTCGTAGCACAAGGAAGATGATGAAGACAGCCACGAACTATGAACCGCAATGTTCTCCTGAAGGGGTGTGAGGGTAGTGGAGAGGCTAGAGAGAAGAGGTGGTGGACTGAATGAATCAGCCATGAGGAATGAATGAGAGAGTGGCCTATAAATAGGCACAGCCAGTCTAGGATGGCGCCCTTTTTTGGGGCTACAAACCCTATACGTAAAACGCAAAAACGTAAACTACAGGTGAAGGGTGAAGGGTTTCTCAACACCCCATCTCAGGCTCAAAAAGGGGAACAAGAGAAGAGTGAGGCGGAGATACAATGCTACATGTTGAAGAATGCTCATGCAGCAAGTGCCACTTGGACAATGTTCCTCCTGGGGAAATTGTTCACTTGCCCAAGCACCCTAGTACAAAGATGATGAAAACATGCAATGTATAGGAGAAATGTCAGACTTTGTGTGGTGCCAAGAACCATAAGGATATGCCCATACTCGATCTCGAGAGTTGGCTCCATGCTGACCAAGGGTCGAAGAAGATCCACCCTGTAATCTAATAATACCACTTGAAAGAAGACCTTTGAAAATAGTCAAGAGACTGAATGAGTTGTAGAACCCGAAACTCAACTCGGGAGAGGCACCACTAGCTCCGTGACTCCATGCTGGAAGGAATACAAAGGCCTAGCCACCAAGTCGTTGCTGAAGACCCAAGGGTCCTAATCTAGGTAGGTTCTCTAGATCCTGGATATGAGTAGAGGAAATGATTGCTCAAAGGAGAGCCACTCCCCGAAAGTCAAAGGCCGTGGTGTGTGAAAAACATCATGGCACATAGGGTCCCTCTCTGAATCAGAAGGAGTAGAAGTAGGAGTCCCCCTCTGAAGCCGAAGAAAAATTGGAAGCCCTCTCTAAGGGCGAAGTAAGAAAATCCCCTCTGAATCCCAGTCTGAGAGAGAAAGGGAATCCAACCACTCATGGCTTACGGACTGCAAAGCATCTGATGACGAAGGAAGTGCCGCTCGCCGTGGCGAAGAAGATATCTGGGGCTCGGAAGAAGAAGCCAGAAAGCACCCAAAAGTGGCCTCTCAAACCAGAGTGGAAGAGGGTGGGAAAGAAGGAGGCTCATGATGAGCCAAGCGTGGGGAACGGTCGCAGGCTCTCAGGAGAGTGGACTGTGGAGGAGATGTGGGCCGTGGAAGCCACTATACCCGGAAGTGGATGGGGGAAACCTCCGCGTTGTGGGTTAGTCTCCAAGAGGGCTTATCGCCTCGTAAGGTCTTAGAGCCTCCATGTACTCGAAAGAACTTAGTGCACGTTGGATGCAACTTATTGCCTTGAGCATAATACTCCGATAGCCAATGCATAACAATCTCTATGGCCGAGAAAGGAGAGGTGGCACAAGGAATGTCTGGTGAAAGACGCATATACTCCGGGGGGGGTGGGAGCAAAGGTCGATGTCAACAATCATCAGTGGAATGACTGTTCTTGCCGCTATAGGAACACCCAATAGACTGGTAATCTATCGGTGGAGACACCATGATACCAGTGTGGCAAACTGGAGAAGGGAGGGTGGAAGGGAGAAAAAGGATATCTCCCAATGCGTAGTGGAAATGATGGAGAAATCAAATGTTGATGCCGAACCCACCACCAGTCTTTGTCTTCTTTGATAAGGAGGATCTTTGTGAGCAAACGCAGCCAAGGAAGGCTGGATCTAATGCAAACGACAATGCAGGAGAGAGAAATACTAAAAACGCAAGTGGGGAGAGAGAAAGACTAAAAACGCAGGCTGCAAGAGAGAGGAAGACTAAAACGCAAGAAAAACCAGCAGTAGCAATCAGTATGCTGAAATCAACTCCGAACAATGTGTGGTAGGCTGGAAACAGGCACTAGACTGTTATAGACAGCGATGACCAGCTTGGACCACCATGTCCTCCGCATCCGGGGTGTGGGCAGCAAGTTGAAATACCTAAAATCTACAAAAACGATATTATTTTCTTAATGGAGAGTGATCAGCAACAGTCGCTCTGCTATAAACAGCTGCAAACTATGGGTGGAAAGCTGGAAACAAGTACCAAAATGTAGATGACAGCAAGGGTCAGCTAAGACTGCAATGTCCTCTACCAAAGGGGTGTGGGCAACAAGCTGAAAACACCTGAAACCTACAAAAACGAGATATTGATGCAGTGGAAAAAGAAGGGAATTGGATGCCGAACCCGCCACCCGTCTTTGCCGTCACTGGAGTGGAGGATCTTTGCCACTATTTGATTAGATCCAGTTCTAATACTATGTAAAAAGATGACGTACCAACGAGACAATAGGGTTTGCAAGGAGGAACACAAAGTGAACTCGGCAAACAGGAGAAGAGAAGAAAAGAGAGAAGAAACTTTGATGAATGGAATGATGAAGTTCTAAATCATGGAGTAAACGTGATACAAGGGAACAAGGGTGCTATAGCACAAGGAAGATGATGAAGACAGCCACGAACCACGAACCGCAATGTTCTCCTAAAGGATGTGAGGGTAGTGGACAGGCTAGAGAGAAGAGGTGATGGACTGAATGAATCATCCATGAGGAATGAATGAGAGAGTGGCCTATAAATAGGCACAATCTGTCTAGGATGGCGCCCCTTTTTGGGGCTGCAAACCCTAAACGCAAAACAAAAAAATGCAAAAACACAAACTACGAGTGAAAGGTAAAGGGTTTCTCAACAAGCCCTCTGATAGATGAGTGATGAAATCACTCATGCTCAGAGATGGAGATTGTCGTTAAAGGCTAAGATGTTGACGCCAAGCTAGAGATGATGACATCATGCAAGGAGAAGGTCTCCACACTAAAAAACGCAAGTAAAGGTGGAGCCTAATGGAGAAGAGCGTTGATGCCAAGCAAATGATGGTGACACCAAGTGAAGAATGAATGAAGTGATTGTCTATTTATAGGCGTAAGTTGTCTAGGGTGGCGCATCACTGTGTGGGCGGCCACTGAAAAAGTGGCCAAAATGTGGACACCATCCCTTTTTGGGACTGTTAGTGTGAAACCCTAAAATGAAGTGTGTGAATTGAAGAAGTGGTTTCTCAACAGCATTCCTGACATGTTTTAATGACCATTCCAATGCAATCAACAAGGTGTATGTGTTGAGAAACCCTTCAACCGCAGTTTGCGTTTTTACGTTTCTGCGTTTTGCGTTTAGGGTTTACAGCCCCAAAAAGGGGCACCACCCTAGACTAACTATGCTTATTTATAGGCCACTCTCTCACTCCTCCTTCACGGCTGATTCATTCAGTCTGTCACCTCTTCTCTCCAGCCTCTCCACTACCCTCACACCCCTTCAGGAGGACATTGTGGTTCGTGGTTCTTGGCTGTCTTCATCATCTTCCTTGTGCTACGGCACCCTTGTTCCCTTGTATCACATTCACTCCATGATTCAGAACTTCATCATTCCATTCATCAGAGTTTCTTCTCTCTTCTCTTCTCTTCTCCATGTTTGCCGAGTTCACTCAATGTTCCTCCTTGCAAACCCTATTGTCTCGCTGGTACGTCATCTTTTGACAGTATACACAGTTAGAGGCATTGACCAGCTGCAGCGGGTGAAAGCCAGCTTTCATGCAACCTCTTGCCTCTATGTCACCTTCTTCTTCAGCCATTTTCACCCCACGTAGCCCCTCCCCTCTGCTGTGACTAGCAGCAGTGCATTGTGCTGCAGCCCCAATTGAGCTCCAGAGTGCTGCAGTTTTGCAGATAGTGCTGTGTTTGACCACCAAAACGGCATATTTGACTTCAGCACCTGCTTTTTTGCTGATTTGCACTACTTTTTGCAGCCATTCTTCTGTTTCTCTTGCAGATTTGCTGTGTTGTTCGGTGGTGTGATGGCATTGCCATTTGTCTTTGATGTGTCCAGCCTTATCTTTGGATTCATCTTCAGATTCTTTTCAAGCCTCAGAGGTGTTAAGCAAGGCAACAGGAGAGTAAAGCCAAAATCAGGTCCAAAGTAAAAGATCCCAAACTGTTGAATTTGATGTGTCCAGCCTTATCTTCGGGTCCTTTTCAAGCTTGAGAGGAGGTGTTAAGCAGGGCTAAAGGAGTCGAAATGCCAAATCAAGTCCTAAGTAAAAGATAGTTGGGATAGGTGAAGAAGGACACATCTACAAACTCAAGTTATGTCAAAACACCATTGCAAACAAAAGGAAAACCGTGGAATCGGATAAGACTTATGAGAATCAATCGGTAAACACATTGATTGATCAAATCATGAAGCATAGAGAAAAAAAGCTACGAGGAAAAATACGTGAGAGACAAATAGAATCTGCCATCTATTATATGGCAAGCCATACATGAGGTAACTCCCAATATTGTCAAATGTGTGGGTGGATCAACTTATGTGATTCCTGTTCAACTCATACCTAAGTAAAAGCTTTGGCTGTTAGTTGCATGTCAAAAACGTTTACATCAAAGTAGATGGAGTAATGAATTATTGAATGCTGCCAAAACTACTAGACTGTTACAGGCTGTTGGCCAAATTTACCTCATTAAAAATAGCCCCAATAAGGATCAGATTAAACAATTTCCTCATGTTAACTTTGGGTAGGGCAAACGCCCCGCTGCCCAAACTCTATAAAGGTGGCCAAGAGGTACAGCCGGTTTTCATCCAATCATTGCTATTCAGCACCATTATTCTTGCCTACTGTTGCATCCAAGATGGTCTCTACTTAAACCATGACTATTCCAGAGTTCGTCACTCTGTTCCAACACATTCTGCTTCCTACAGCAGCTGCCACATCATTGAGGGTTGCCTGTTTATGATCAACAGATAGCCTCCTGCTCCCTACTTACTATTGTTGACTGCCATGCTGGATCCCTACACTGAAAAAGCAGCCTTGCTGCCACTGCCCCTTACATCCACATATGGACATTGAAAAAAGCATGCAACTTCCAATTCAAACCTTCCACACATCTGTAGAAACAAACTCACACCCTAGAAATCTTATCCCTCATACATATTATTTGGAAGCCAATGGCGAGATGGTGAGATTTTTAACAACTAAGACCAGAAATAAATAGGCCAAAAATGGTACAATCTGTTTCCTGCATAATGTGAAACACACGATTTTATAACTAAGGATTATTATCGTTAGGACGTCATGATTGCCCTTTACCACTAACAATTAATTATTGTCTTTCTCCATTTCAGTTAGATCTGTATAGAATGTTGTACATTGTACATTCTGCAGTACAAATAAAGGTTTATGGCCAATATTTGAGAAGAATACGATTTGAACTATCTAAAATTATAGAATAATGATGTGCAAGCGTATCTCTTTGTCTTATCACACATGCAAAAGATAAAGTGAAAGCAATCTGTTCTGGTGCCTTACCTGTATTGTTGCCCCACCTCTTCCCTGCTGTGTGTGTTGAGTCTTCAATACCTACATAGCATTTAATGTTTCATATGCTCTGCCCAATGAAAAGGAATGCACTATCACAAAGAAATCAGTGTACAAACTATTAACCTCCACCATGCGACCTGCAATAACACAAGATTTGGAACAGCTGAGTTTATTCAGAACATATGAATTTTACAAACACAAACACATGCAGTAGAACTAGTTGAACTAGTTAATGTTACCAATCAAATAGAAATCAACCTTTCCGCTCGATTATAACTCCCTGCCTCACCTGTTAAAAGCGGAGTATTGCTTTGAGATTACAAAACGAAAAAGGCAAAATGATTTCCTGTTACATCATTAAGGTGGTAAAAGTTCAAATATGAAAAATCAATCTCCCTAAACATGCCATAAATACAACAAATACACTAAGTAAATATTATCCCATGAGCACACAACTGGACACTTCACATGCAGCACTCCAGTAGACCCGAACTGTGCAAGCCACCATTTGGACCATGGGGAAGCAATGATACAGTTGAATTTCAACTTTCCTCAACCAACTTTCACAATGGTTAGGAAGCACTTTGTCAGCCAATACAGACAAGATTAGGTGATTCAAATTGTTTGCAAGGAGTACATAGGGGTTCATAAAGTAACTACCAAAAACACACTGCTTTCTACAAGCCCATGTGCTAACAAAACAAGATGTTAAAAGCACAATGGTCTAATTGTCATTTAGTACTGTTTTCTGCCTGTTCACACTGTACACAGCCTGAGAACCCCCTAGATAATATCCCCTTATATGTAGCATATAAGCTATTTTAAATCACTCTAGATACATATTGACGGTACCTTTTACTTTCAGCACTATATCCAATAAATATTCAGTGAACAGGCTTATCATCCAGTTTATGCCTTTTTTGAGAAGTGGGTTTGTTTCATTTTGGCCTTGGTTGCACAAATGGTACTAGACTTATACTAGCTGGATGTGGTTTAAGAAAAACATGATCAATACAAGATAGTAGTTGAAAAAAAATAGTAAGGGTCAAAACAAGCTAGGAAGTGTATATTATTGTGTTCATTTTTAAGACCATTTTCATAGAGAATAAAAAACTTTTAGTGTTTCTAATCAAAGCCATCTTAGAAATTTTTTCATCAAGCTAAAACTCTCCTAAAAAATACTTTGATATCTATATTATGTATTTCCATTAAGAGATTTGGAATTAGATAAAAACTATTAGCTTTTTTTAGAGCTCCAAATAACATTGTCGAGTGTTATTCTGACCAATTTTCTTACACTTTTGAAAATCCACTTTCTGTTGAAAATAAAACTTATTTCAAAATATTGCATGTACAGCAATGAAAAATCCATGGAAATGGTGCCCAAAGTTTTCAGCAAATCGCAACCCAACACAATGTCTATCGGCCCCATATTGAGTGCAATCAAATCCACTTTCTACTCATAATTTTCAGCAAGCTTAATAGGTACAGCTGGGCATACATGAGTACTAATTTCCTCACTCCCATTGGCCACTTGCACCCTCATTGATTGCTGTAAATCAGAGACCAAACATTTCAGCCTGTCCATGACTGCTCTATTTATGAAACTGTGTGCTCTACCACTATCTACCAAGACAAATACACCTTGGATGAGACATGCCCATATAAGAGAGGACTAGGGTAATGGACTAATATTATTTGGAAATAGAAAGGAAGTAGTCTTAGTGTCATTGCCTTTATGTGGGAGGTTGTTGGGAGTTACAGGTTACTTGTGCCTAGCCATCTATATTTATTTTATACTCAATGCCCACACACTTGTATGCTGCAATTGGCAATTGGTCATCAATATTGTGTTTATTCTTTATTCTTTACTATGAAATAATAAACGAAAGGTAGGTCACATATTGTGATTGTTAGAGTTCCCACATACAGGTCTTGCTCTCTTGAGTTCAAACCTCCATACACATTGATATCTTACTTCACCTTGTGCTTCTCTCTCACTCTCACTCTTGCTCAACTTTTTACGCTTTAACCACCCTTGAAGGGAAAAGAAAATCCATACAATTACACCCACCACAGAAGGAAATTAGGGAGTCCTTGAGCAAAGAATTAGCAGCATTTAAAGCTATAGAGGGTGTATGAAAAATGTATGATAAGCTATTGAACAATGTGAAGTAGAGAGACAAAATCAAGTGCTACAAAGAAAATTTGCAAATGCCATCAAGAACAAGGTCAGAATAGAAGAGAAACCAAACATATTCATACAACTACAAGAGCAGTTAAAGAGGGAGCTAGAGGAAACAAGGAAAGCCAAGAGACAATGCAAAATAGTGAAATAAAAAGGTTGTGGAGTTGGCAAATGAAGTACCAAGGGTGTTGTACAATTATTAGTAGCTTCAAATCCAGCTAGTTTATGAAGTGCAACAAAGAATAGAGTTGAGTTATATGACATATATTCCTCTAGCTGCTCCCTAGAATGTGTGCCTATGTCCACAAGGGCGAATAATTAGTTGTCAAATTAGGACCCCGAGCTTGCAGGTTGATCCTCGTGGGGACAGTCGGTACCTTCCGTTACGGGGTGGACTCTAGGAAACCTAGACGATAGACCCTGTGCATTCTCACGAGTGCCGAGCGAAGCCGTCTAGGATAGTTCCCCGATTTACCACTAGAACGTGCTGCCAGGGAATTGTTAGGTAGGCACGTGACAGGTAGTAGGACATTCCCCAGCCAGGGCCCAGCTTCAGGACTGGCTTCACTCCACGCTGTGCATCGGCACAGCGCAGATCGTGGATGCGGTCCTAATGGGCCAAGGGATCTTCATGGTTCGGCTCAGTTTGGCAAACACAGCACATGAGTTACTTGCCAGTTCACCATATGCGTCCAAGAAGGGGGTCATATACATGGTCCCTTGGTACAGTGGCTTCACTGTGGAGGCATTTGCACTCCACAACAGGTTTCTTCTGCACCCAATCACCCTTCTTTTCCCCGGCCTGGCGATAGAGTATCGCCAGTTGGTGGAAGACTTTGGACGACTCTTTGGCACGGTCCTTCCTACATCTTTCGTGGACACAGTGACAGCCGCAAGAGTCCCAAAGGTATGGGTGGTAGTGAAAGAGGTCAAGAATATCCCACAGTTCCTAGAGATTGAGGCAGGCAAACACTCCTTTTTCACTTCTTCTAGTTCTTTGAAGTTTGTGCAATGTTATTGTTTTTTAGCAAAGTTTCTCCTCTCCTCTCTCTTGTGATACAAAATCTATCACAAAATTTTTCTATGCTTCCATCATCGCATCCACTTCTAACATGGTATCAGATTTCAAATTGGGCCCTGCTCCTACCTGGTATCAACTATTTGAGGTGTTCTGGTGCTGTTATTTGCTGGTGCAGGTCTGCATTTTCATCTCTCAGCTGCTGGTCTGACCTGTCTTGACTGCCACAACTGCTGACCCAGCCTAAGTGCCCAGTTTTTTATGAATTTCAGCCTGTTTCTGTTCCCCTACTACTTGCATTTTTACTCAGCAGTTTGTGTTTTGTGTCTCCAGGCTGAAGTGACCTGATTCTCTGCAAGATGACTGTATTTCATGTTGGTTCTGCCTGCGTTTTGGTCATCAGCATTTGCATTTACTGTTTTCGCTCCTGTGCAGGACTGGGCAACAGTGTTTTCAGGCTGGTTTCAGTCTCTGGCGGCTGCAAACTTTGTGTTTTGCCCTTTCCTAGCTATGTTTTGATCCAGTCTCCCTTGATTTCCTCTATGCAGCAATTGTGTTGTTTTTTGATCAGCTTCTTTGTGATTCATTGCTCCATTTTAGAGAAGGTTCTTGTGGGTGGTTGTGTTTCGATACAAACCAGTCTGTATACTGTTGATCCATTCTCTATGTGCTTTCTTTACTGCTCGAAATCTTGAAACTCTTGGGAATCTATATTCTTGGCACACATCAATCCCTCAAGTTCCCTTGCCTCCCCTTCTCTATATCTACCTCATGGCTCCTCCAAGCTCCAACTTCTTCTGATGATACTCTGCATGTAGACATTGTTTGCTCATCTACAAGCTTTACATTGGAGATTTACTATGTTCAAATTTAGATTTCGGTGAGGATGCTATCTCTCGGTACTTTAGATGTTCCAACTTCAGAAAGGGATGACATACGGCAAAAGAAGAAGAAGTCTCAATGGTATTATTGTGGCAAGAGGGGACATCTCCATAAGGACTATAGGACATTAACAACTTTGTGGAAGGAGACAGAGTAGACAAAGGCCAAGGTTGATGACTCTGTTGAGGAGTCCTCATCCTCTACAAGTTTAGGTTCAAGCTCCATCAATGTGGCCTCGACGATGGCTGCAAGGGCCGTCTTTTTAGCTTGCTAGTACAAGTGACGTAGGCCATTCCTCACAACTCTCTAGTGCTATAGAGGGAATACGAGAGTGATAAGGTGGGGAAGTCAAACCTCATCTATACTTCTATACAGGTGCAAGGATACACAAAGGCGTTTCCTTGATGCATCAACCAAAGTCTAGCAGTTTGAAATCCTAGAGCTGGGATTGACATCCAGGTTCATGATGAGCTATTTGACAAAGAGCATGATTGGGTCCTAGTCCAAGTTTACATGAGGGGACACTTTGGCGGTCTATCGAAAAAAGGGGAATCCATAGTTATTTATGCACTGCGACATTGGTGATGGGATGGTCACATGTGCGAGTTCAGAGGCATTGTTAACTAGACATAGAGAACTGCTATGATTCCTTTCTATTTTGAAAAGCTACTATGATCGACATCAACATCGGGTTCACTCCAGGGCATCTTGTGTTGGGAATAAAGGCTCACCATGCCTTTTACCGTGTTCGGGTGTGAATGCACCCTTCACTTGTTGTACTTTATATATACTCAAAACCTAAAAGTGATACACAGTCTTTTGTACCGAACATCAAGTGTCGTACTCACTCTTCTCTCTACTGCTCTCAACTCTTTGCACATTCATTCTCAGCTCAAAAAACTGTCCAACAAACTGGTATCAAAGCACAAGTTGTGCACGCTTCCTGAAGCTAGATAGGTAGCAATCAACCAACAACTAGCAGGCAACTAGCAAGTAGCAATCAGACCAGTCGGCAGGTGGCAGACGTTGCAGGCAACACGGGATCAAACTCAGGCGACACGCAACCAGTCCGACGGCGCGCTGCATGCGACACGTGGATAGGCGGTAGGCGACACGCTACAGGTGACATGGGCTCATAGCTCACGTGGACAAGCAATGGCCTGTTCAACAAGTCACCCGTGACCAGACAGGTCACGAATCTAACTTGACAGTCATCAAAAAAAAAATATCTTTAACTTCTGTAGTTACTTTACTGAGCATTCACATGCAAAGGCACAAAGTCAAATTTTGCCCAAGAAAATTGGGGCTTTTCTCGGATTTGGGAACTTTAATGCAGAAGTGGACAATTTGACTCAAAAATTGCAAAATTGGTAAACATTTGCCCGTGAAATTTTGGGGTTTTTCATATTTTAGTGAAATTTCTTCAATTTCACTGAAATTTGTGCACACCGGACCCGAGAAATTTGGGGCTTTTGCAGAATTTCATCAATTTGTGCAAGAATTGCCCGGTATATGCACTTGGGTACGTGTGTTGATGCAATCTAAACGGATTATCCTCTAAAATTTTGGGGCTTTTGATCCAAATTGTCATATTTGTGCTCGGGAATGCCTTTGGAGCAGCAATTGCAGTGAAATTTTGGGGATTTCACATGTAATTGGCGGCTTGGTCTCTAAATGTGTCAGAAATTACTTGAGGAGTGCAGCAAAAAGACATTTTTTAATTCTGAAAATCTATTTGCAGATCTGAAATTTCTGCAATCTTGGGATTTTCATTGCTGGTTAGTGCTCATGTACTGTGGTTACTTGTGTCACATCTAGGCTTGCCTTTGGTGACTAGTTAGTCAATTTGGGACTGCAAATTATGGCTAGAAACAGTGACAGCAGTAATCTTTTGCACATTAAGAAGCTTGAGGGTGCACATAATTTTGCAATTTGGTTAAAACAATGCTACAACGTATTGGTGCAGAAGAAACATGTAAAGCCCATCAAAACAAAGGGAATCAACCAACAAACATGGAACAAGACAAGTGGGATGATTTGGACGAGCTTGCTCACTCTACCATTAAACTCTCAATGTCAAACAACTTGCTCTTTAACATTGAGAAGCTGAATTCAACATATGCAATGTGGCAAAGGCTTGAAGAATTGTATGCTCAAAGTGCAACCAGCAAGGTTTATTAGCTGAAAAAACTAATGGACTTTTGCACGAAAGAAGGTACAGCCATGTCTGTACATTTGAATGAGTTTAACTCAATTTTCAATCAGCTGATTGCTTTGGATTTCCATATTGATAAAGAGTTCAAAGCTGCCTGTTGAGCTAAAATATGCATTACTTGCTGATTAGCCTCTTAAACAGCCCCAAAACACACTAAAAATGCTCTTTTAGAGTAAAACCCTAAAACGGGAAGCGGTTCGAGAGAGTTCAATGGAAACCCTAAAACAGGGAGCGGTTCGAGAAAGTTTAGTGGAAACCCTGATTTCTGGGACGCCCTTCCACATCTATAAATAGACAAGCTGCCCCCATTCAGCAATCATCCTTGTCTGCAGGTTACACTAGCCCACACACCCTCTGCTGCTGTTGGCGCTCAGTTTCCAGCCTGCCACCCACCTCCATCTGCTGTCCAGCCATCATCAACTGCAACCACATCATCTTCAGCCTGTCCATTGCTGTCAGCGGCAGCTCTCAGCTGCTGGCGAATGCTCCAAACTGTCCCAGACTGCTGTTCAACCTACTGTCCATCATCTCCAAGGTCAGCCAGCCTGCATTTTCAGCATTGCAGGCCCTGACACTCTCAGACGCTGTTTCAGCCTGCTGTTTACAGCAGACTGTGCACAGTTTCCAGCCCCCAATCGGTGCTACACTGCTGCGTTTACCAATTTCCAGCCTCTAGACTGCTGCATTTTGGTGACCAGCCTGCTGCCATTCACTATTCAGCACTCCTACACTCTGATTGATAGTCACAGACTTGGGATCCGTCTTCGGTGGACGTCACACTCCGACATTGCTCTGCCCTTGAGCACACTATACACTCTTACATTCATTTACAGCATTCATTCACTTCAGAGTTGTGTTCTCTCTCTCCCTTCTTCTGTTTGTGTTTGACTTTTGAGTTTTGCGTTTAGGGTTTTGAGTTTTGCGTTTAGGGTTTGAGTTTTGCCCTCTGTGTCTGTGTCTGTGTCTTTGTGTTTCTGTCGTGGTCATACACTCTGTGTGTCCTCAATGCAAACCCTAGCAGTCTTCTTAACATGGCATCAAAGCCGGTGCTCTTGTAAAGAGTATCCTGCGGATACTGTTGAGAGCTAGTCTTTATGCGAGGCACACAATACGACTCGTAACCGAATCACAATGTCCCAAACACCTTCTTCTCCAGTTCCTATGATGTCTTATCAAGCTTCTCCATCATTGGAGGCCCTGAGATGGCATTATGGACTCGGTGAGGAGGACGACACTCCACCTTCACCAGATTCACTAACATGACAGAGGAGGACTTTGAGGAGTACTATCGCAACAAGTACGGTGATGTTTACACCCCTCCTACTAGTTTTGCTACCACATCCGCACCGGTTGGTGAGGCTGGCCACCTCTCCAATCATAGAGGACATACAGCATTCGGAACATCTAGCGATCCATCTTCATCATCTCAGCTAGGTCCAATGTCAGGTTTGTACAATTATTTTGTGTTGCATGAATCAAAACCCTCGCCTGTTTCTTCTTTTGAGGTACAGGATCCGGATGGCTTTGCGTATGTGAACTTCAATAGAGGGGGCTTACGAAGTAGATAGAATTCAAGTATATCTATAGCTTCTGTTTCATTTGAGCATATCGCACACACTTCACTTCCCTCCCATCCCACCCTCTTCTATATCACACCTTGATCATCTCTCATCATCTTTCCAAAATCTTGGATTACACTCCACATCTGCTTCACACACCCTAGGGTTTGCATCTTTCATCTCCGCTCCTAGCACCTTTTCCTTCTCCATCCCATTCTCTACCTCTTTGCATCATGGTACTTCGTTAGGGGGAATGCCACCCTTTAACACAGTGCATCTCACCTTTCAGCAAATGAGCACACCCATAACTCCTGGGTCGACGGTGATGGGCATCCCCCTCACTATCCCTAGCTTCACATCTCCCATGACCACTCATACGCAGGGGTTTCCATCCTCAGCTTATGGTGCGTCTTCACACTCTCCTTGGGTTACACCTATGCAGGGATTCCCATCTTTTGCTCCCAGTGTTCCCATCCCACCTCCTTGGGTTCCTCATGTGGCTACCATGCCCATGCCTAGTCAGCCCATCCCTACCTATGGATCCACCTTGCACACTACCCCCATGCCTAGTGGGCACTCTGGGGCCCATTCCCAAGTATACTCCACTCCCCCATCCTACCCCCACTACACTTTTTCACACTATCCATCTCCGAACACTACCACTTCTATTGCAATAGCGAAGAATGCCTTCACGGACAAGATACGTTTTAATGGGTCAAATTTCACTACTTGGTCGAATTTCATGCAACAAGTGCTTGAGTCTCAGGGTCTTTGGGGCCTCGTCATTGGTCTACAGCCTATGCCGGGCTCACCTTGACTACATCCGTCAATGGAGAGTCCGCAAATGCTACAGCCAATATTGAGCTGATGCAGGGATTGCTTCCTGAGTTTCACTCTCAGTTGCAGTACTTCCTGCTCGCGTCAGAGCATTGGAGTCACCTTCTCGACCGCTATGCGGCTCGTGATCATACTCGGCGCATCAATCTCGACTTTGAGCTTCAAGAGTTCTCTCTTAAGGAAGGGGATGATCTGAAAGTCAAGCTGGCTGACCATAGGCGGTTGCTTGCCGAGTTCACAACTGGCTCTCCAAAGTCAGATGATGAAAGTTACATTATTCTTGAATAAATTGCCCGCAAAATACTTCGATTTCATTCAACGCATTATCTCCCAACCTCGATTGCCAACCTTCTATGAGTTTGAGTGCCAGTTCTTGCGTTACACACGGCTGCATGATCAAGTCCACAAGAAATCCTCATCACAGCCTTATTCAGAGCAAAGGGGGTTGGTTGCCTCTTCTTCCGGAGGAAAAACCACCAGTGGCAAGAACTCGCTAGATGCGAAGGCAAGCCAATCAAAGGGTGACTCCTCTTCCTCAGATGGAACCAAAGAATCAACACCTCTCTAGCAGCATCTCCCTAAGAAAAAACGGTTTTGCACACACTGCCAGAGAGCAGGCCACGTGGACGAGGAGTGTCGCTCCAAGGCCCAAGGTCTTCCACCTAAAAAGCCTCAGCAGACTGCTGCGACTCCACAGTCCAGTGGGGCTACGCCTTCCGCTCCTGCTTCATCTGCTCCTTCAGCACCCGTTGTTGCTGCTGGATATGTGGCTCGAGTACAGCCTCAGCAGCCCATCTCTTTCACTACCCCTGAGAGACTAGTTGATTGATCTACAAGTTCCAATCCCGTTGTACTTCATCCATCTATCTCACCTTCCTCCCCACCTCGTCAAGCGTTCCCTTGGCAGAGCCCTGCTATTGGACGTACACGATAGTGGCCACCTTCTTAGACTAGCATGTCTCTAGGTCCTTTCAAATACCCTAGGTTAGTCTAGCATTCATTTTTTGCACTCTTAGAGTCGGACCCATAGGATTTTTATCTCTACATTTTAAGTCTTCCGCTGCATTTACTCACACACACAGACACATTTGCATCTTTGCACTTGTTCCTTTAGTTAGCTTTTCATTTTAGTTTTGTTTTATTTTTAGACCATCTCACTACTGACCTCTGTGATTGCAGACTTTGATCTCCTTTGCAAGTTTTGTTTTCAATGTGGGGCTAACATGTAGGTTTGCCCAGTTCTACCTGGGCTGGAGACTTGGGATGCGCGTCGTTCCTTCATGGTTTCATCATCCTTGGAGTTTTGCTCTTCTACCAGCATGGAGGCTTTCCCTCCCGAGGCGGATCGTGCAGCATCTCTCTTGATGCTATCATGGCGATGACTTCTACCTAGCTCTTCCAGTTGGGATGCTTCCTCCTCCTCTTCATTCCTTATGGTTCTCGGCACCACACGAAGACCAACATCAGGCTCCTCTTCCTTCTTTGGCATCTACATCCAGGTTGAGAGGGGATTTCTACCCTTCTTGGTATTCTACAGGCTTCAGCACTTTGTCTTCAACATCGGCTTCTCCCCCCTGTTGTACCTTACCCTTTGCATTGCATGATTTCATCATCTTTGTACTAGGGCGCTTGGGCAAGTGAACAATTTCCCCATAAGGGACACTGTCTAAGTGGCACCTGTTGCATGAGCATTCTTCAACATGTAGCATACTTTGCATCTCATTGTGCAGAGCACCACTTGAGCGGATCCTAAGCTGTTTCCACCGGCAGCTGTTGTTACCACACTACCATCCTTCTTCATCACATGGATACCTCATCACCTACTTTTCCTCGTCATCGACACCCTGAGTGGATGAGTTAGCTTGCACTGCTTTGTGATGTATTGGGTGTACCCTCCCTACTCCCGTCTTCTGGGTTACTATTCCTCAATCGGCCGCATCCCATAAAATTTACCACACTTATTCAAAAAAAAAAAACAACACACAAAAGTTCCATGTAGTTCCATCCGCCTTTGTAGGGCTTGATAGGCCACTGGGCACCCGACGTGCACCCTTTGTCCGATGCCCTGTCCTCTCTGGGGTGACTACTTGGATTCCCTTGGTAAGATAACCATCGCCTCTATAGTCTTGGTAGGCCACTGGGCAACCGACGTGCACCCTTTGTCCGATGCCTTGGCTGCTTTGGGGTGGGACGCCTTGGGGTACATCAACATCACAATGGTTGCCCTAGCCTTTCGGCTCAGTTTTGGGCCTGAGAGGGGGTGTTGAGCTAAAATATGCATTACTTGCTGATTAGCCTCTTAAACAGCCCCAAAACACACTAAAAATGCTCTTTTAGAGTAAAACCCTAAAACGAGGAGCGGTTCGAGAGAGTTCAGTGGAAACCCTAAAACGGTGAGCGGTTCGAGAAAGTTTAGTGGAAACCCTAATTTTGGGGCGCCCTTCCACATCTATAAATAGACAGGCTGCCCCCATTCAACAATCATCCTTGTTTGCAAGTTACACCAGCCCACACACCCTCTGCTGCTGTTGGCGCCCAGTTTCCAGCCTGCAGCCCGCCTCCATCTGCTGTCCAGCCATCATCAACTGCAGCCACATCATCTTCAACCTGTCCATTGCTGTAGGCGACAGCTCTCAACTGCTGGCGACTGTTCCAAACTGTCCCAGACTGCTGTTCAGCCTGCTGTCCATCATCTCCAGGGTCAGCCATGTTAGAAGACAGGCATAGAAACCCACTATAAGCAAGGGAGTATAAGGGTAGATGAGTGTGAATAGCCCTAGGGGCAGGGGAAACCCTAACCCTAGCTTGGCAAAGGCTATATAAACAGCCTATGGGTCACTATCGTATGTGGCAGAGTGTACCCAAGTTGTACTCTAAGCAACTTAGTAAGCAAGATTTTGTTCTTATACTTTGAGCTCTCCTCTCCCTCTTGTGCACACATTCCAATGCTGCAACTCTGATTTCAAACATGGTATCAGAGCCATCTCTGATCTCCTCAGCTTCCCTCAGCCTCAGCTATCACTAAGTGCACATAAGCTATCATCTCTTTCATCTTATCCTTCTTTCCTCCATAGCTGCTTGCAACCTATCTCCATTGGAGGACTTGGGGAGGACAAAGGAGGCCATATCTCCCTCTGATTTCTTCTAAGGACTTCTTGCCTATCTCAGGGCGAATCAGCCTGGCACGATAAACCTCGGGATTAGTCGACCTAGTAGGCAGCATTGCCAAAATCCCAGAAACGGTGCAGTTTCTGACAACGTGGCGTCTTCAGGCGTGGCGTGGGCAGCAAGCGGCGCAATCTCAGCCACCACCATAGGGCTTCTATAGCCCCCCTAGTGGGCCATCCTCCCACAAGAGGGATTCTCGAAATTCCTCCCACAGAGAGAGATCTCTGCCAAACCCTAACTGTGTATTTTGTGGCAGCCATAGCCAACAAGCTCCAAGCTTGACATTTTGTCATTTTTTTCACTCTGAGCTTCATTAACAGTGATTCTAATCACTGAAACATATTCTCTGAAGCTTATTCCAGATTCAAAAGCTCTTGGATATGCTCAATGGACATCACTAAGTGCATTGGGAAGCCGACTTCCAACCGGGTATCATTCAAGCATTTCACTAAGCTTGACATTAGTGTTTCTAAACACTAATCACTAATCATCTAATCATTTGCTTGCTGGGTATTTACTAAAATCTAGTGAGTTTTTTATTCCTCTTCGTATATTGTTGTAAGGTTATGTGTACAATTATAAACACATAGACCATCATACACTAGAAGTGTATTGCATACCGTGGGTGACCTTGTTTCAAAGTACACTGGTCAATGAAATCAAAAGGATGAGTGTCATTGTACTCTCCTCGGAATCATCAGCAACAAGCATTGAGATCATAGACCAACCTTGTCCAACACAAGCTTCATCCACTAAGCCACACCACAAGGAGGAGCCTAAAGTCCAGTCTAGGTTTACTTCATTAAAACCTAAAAAGACTATTAAACCTCGGAAGAAGTTTGCACATAAGAAAGGACCACCACAGTCATACTTTGAAATATTACATTTATATGATTTTCAGCCTTTCTCTTCATTGCAACTTTGATTTCAAATTGTCTGATTTGCTTCCGCATTCAGTGGAAAATTTGTACGGGACTAGACACTGCCCTTGTCCTAACAAGTGGTAAGGCATTCCCAATAAACACAACATATGCTGATGTCCGTCCTCAAATTCGAAAGTTTGATGGCAAAGATTTCCACCCATGGCAGGTACTTATAAAATACAAAATGATGGAGAGAGGGTATTGGCCTCTTATTCAAGGCAGTAGAGTTGTAAACTCTGCAAATCTGGTTGATACAGAGGATGACCAACGTGCTCAAGCAATCGTAATGTTACACTTAGATGAATCCTTGATTCATCGTGTTGATCAACTAAACATGCTAAAGAAAAATGGGATGAGCTTGAAAAGCTCTATGGAGCCACTGGTAAAAATACTAAAATCTTCCTTAAAATTAAATTATTTAGCTTGGAATATCGATCAGAAGAAGATTTGGGAAAATTCATTTCTCATATGAAAGGACATATGGCACAACTTGCCTCTGTACAAGCTCCAATACATGAAGAAGATACTATTGCTATTCTTCTAAAAGCTGTAAAACAGGTGTTTCCTACTCTTGTAACCACTCTCACCAACATTCCAGATCCTACATTGGCAAGTACCATTCAATCTTGTTTGGATGAAGAAAAGAGGAACCACAAAGAAAGCAGCAACAGTCAGGCAACTTCAACTTCCCGTGATCAAGTATTGGTACATACAGCTCTCACTAGATGTTCTTTTTGTAAGAAAAAAGGACATCTTGTAAACAACTGCTGGAAGAAGTATCCCGAGAAGATGAAATGTAACAAATGCAAGAAGACAGGGCATATCACTAGTAAATGCCCCAACACTCCTGATATACCCAAAGAATTGGTGGCCAACTATGCCTCCAATCCATCTGAAGATCAACTGTTTTGACTCTTTAAATCATCTACCTAAAACAACCTTGTAAGCCTGATTTATAAAGGCATCCCAAGAAGGGGGGAAACCTCTTACATGTTTTGTAATCCAATGCCACCCTGGCATTGAGGGGGGGTGTTAAAAGACAGGCATAGGAACCCACTATAAGCAAGGGAGTATAAGGACAGATGAGTGTGAATAGCCCTAGGGACAGGGGAAACCCTAACCCTAGCTTGGCAAAGGCTATATAAACAGCCTATGGGTCACTATCATATGTGGGAGAGTGTACCCAAGTTGTACTCTAAGCAACTTAGTAAGCAAGATTTTGTTCTTGTACTTTGAGCTCTCTTCTCCCTCTTGTGCACACAATCCAATGCTGCAACTCTGATTTCAAACAAGCCAGCCTGCGTTTTCAGCATTGCAGGCCCTGGCACTCTCAGACACTATTTCAGCCTGCTGTTTACAGCAAACTGTGCACAGTTTCCAGCCCCCGATCGGTGGTACACTGCTGCGTTTACCAGTTTCCAGCCTCCAGATTGCTGCTTTGATGGACGTCACACTCCGACATTGCTCTGCCCTTGAGCACACTATACACTCTTACATTCATTCACTTCAGAGTTGTGTTCTCTCTCTCTCTCTCTCTCTCTCTCTCTCTCTCTCTCTCTCTCTCTCTCTCTCTCTCTCTCTCTCCTGTTTTGTTTGAGTTTTGAGTTTTGCGTTTAGGGTTTGAGTTTTTCCCTCTGTGTCTATGTCTGTGTCTTTGTGTTTGTGTCGTGGTCGTACACTCTGTGTGTCCTCAGTGCAAACCCTAGCAGTCTTCTTAACACTACCTTCTTGCTATGCACTCTACATGAAAGTTGGGATACTTTCAAGACAACTTTGATAAATTCGAATGCTCAGCTGTTATACTCTGATGTGGAGAGTTCTTTGCTGATGAAAGAACTCAATAGACAGCATAACTCAGCAAACAAGTCTTCAAATGCATTACACAGTAGAGGCAGATTTCAGCATAAGAGCAGTTCTGAAAACAGAGCACGCAGCAAATCTCGTGGAAAAAATGTGGAGTGCCATCATTGTGGCAAAAAAGGGCACTACAAACAGAATTGCTTTCAACTAAAGAAAGAGAAGGGCAAAAACAAAAACAATGAAGCCAACAAGGCTGAAAATAAGGACAGCCAGCCTGCCAAAAAGAACAATGTGAAAATAAAAGAGATTAATGTAGTCACTCATGATAATGACTCATAATGACAGTGATGGTGATGTACTTCTTGCTTCTTCTTTGAGTGCACATGCATTGATTGCAAATTCTAAGGATAATATGCACAATTGGATACTTGATTCAGGTGCGTCCTTTCATCTCACACCACATCATGAGTGGTTCTCTAACTACAATGATGGTGTACATGGTGTTGTCCACTTGGGGGATAACTATGCATGTAAAATTGCAAGCATTGGCAATGTGAAACAGGAATTTCAGCATGGCAACTAGATGATGAAGGCTATCGCACCACCTTTGAGGATAGCAAATGGAAAATCTGTAAGGGCTCCCGCATTGTTACCAAGGGGTCCAAAAGTGATACATTGTATCCTTTGCATGTATCTAGTGTGCGTGACCATGTTGTCGCCATAACTGAGCAACCAAGTGTTTCTTTGTGGCATAGCTGGTTGGGACACATGAGTCAATCTGGAATGAAAATGCTCTCTCGTTTGGGTTATTTACCGTCTTTGAGATATGCTGATTTTGAACAGTGCGATCATTGTATTTATGGTAAACATGCTCAAACGTCACACAAAAAATCTATTTCTCTAAAGTCTTCACCCTTAGAGTTGGTACATTCAAATGTATGTCAAATGCCAAGATTATCTTTAGGAGAAAAGAAGTATTCTGTTACCTTTGTTGATGATGCCACACGCAAAGTATGGGTTTATCCAATCTATCACAAAGAAAAGGCCTTAGATAAATTTAAAAAATTCCTAACGCTTGCTGAAAATCAAACCAACAAGACATTAAAATGCCTTCGCTCTAACAATGGTGGAGAATATGTGTCCAAAGCCTTTCAAGACTTTTGTGATAGCAAAGGGATTAAAAGGGAGCTTACGGCCCCTCATAATCCGTCCCAAAATGGTGTTGCAAAGCATATAAATAGGACCATTCAAGACAAGGTCCGTACAATGCTGTCCCATGCTGCTTTACCCTATAGTTTTTGGGTAGAGGCTATTATGACAGCCATATACTTGATTAATCGGTCACCAAACAGGTCTTTGGGAGGGAGAGTCCCTCAAGAAGAGTAGTCGGGCAAGCCATCTTCGTATGCTCACTTGAGAGTGTTTGACTGTGAGGCATTTGTGCACATTCGCAAGGAAGAACACAGCAAACTTGAGCCAAAGTCCTGTAAGTGTATTTTCCTAGGATATGGTGATGAAGGTGAGGTGGGGTATTCATTATGGAATCCCAAGAAAAGAAAAGTAGTACATAGCAATGATGTCATCTTCCAAGAAGATCGCATACACAAACAGCCCAAAAGAACAAAGGAGGTCGGAAGGGTTGTATTTTGAGAGGATGTACCAAAAGGACGGCAAAGAATGCCCGCTAGACAATAGCAAATACATGTTGTAAATGTCCTTGAAAATGCAGGGAATGATGCTGAAAATGATTAGCAAGATCTTACCCATGATGTCCCAGAAATTCTGCAAGAACATGTGCATCTGGAACAACCTGAACCAGCCATACAGCATGATGAACCTGCAGAACAGCAAGCTATTAATGCAGAATTGCGGACTGAACAGCCAGCAAATTTTGACCACTGGGTCCGTCGGTCGACCAGAGTGCAAAAACAGCCAGATAGATTTGTTTCTAGTGTAAACTATGTGGCTGATTATGTCATGTTAACAGATTGTAGTGAACCGTCATGCTTCCAAGAAGCAATGGACAGACAGGATAGTAAGAAATGGCAAAAAGCAATGCTATCAGAGATGGAAGCTCTCATGAAAAATGGCACTTGGGATTTGGTACATTTACCAAAGACACAAAAAGTGCTACTTTGCAAATGGGTTTACAAAATGAAAGACACTTCTCATTCTTTGCCAAAGTACAAGGCACACTTGGTTGCTAAAGGGTACAAGCAAGAACATGGAATTGATTTTGATGAAATCTTTTCTCCTGTAGTCAAAATGACTACTTTGCGAACCATCTTGGGCTTGGTTGCATATGAGGATATGGAACTCATACAGATGGATGTAAAAACCGCCTTCTTACATGGTGATCTACATGAGGAGATCTATATGCACCAGCCCGACGGTTTTGTTGCAAAGGGAAAAGAGCAGATGGTATGTAAACTCCACAAGAGTCTGTATGGGCTGAAGCAGGCACCACGAGAATGGTATCACAAATTTGATACGTTCATGCAATCTCAGGGATTTCATCGTTCTCAAGTTTATCGCTGCTTATAGACCAAGAAGGCAACAAATGGCAGCCTTATTCTCTTGGTTTTGTATGTGGATGACATGCTAATTACAAGCAAGGATGTTCATGCCTTGGACTTCTTGAAGCAGAGTCTACACAATAGTTTTGATATGAAAGATCTTGGTGAGGCAAATCACATTCTTGGCATGCGTATACTCAGAGATAAATCAAAGGGTCTTCTTTATCTCTCCCAATAAGATTATATTACGAAAGTTCTGCAGCATTTCAATATATGGAGGGGGGGAAAGCTATTAGTGTACCATTGCCTCCATATGTGAAACTTAGTACAGATGACAGCCCTACATCAGATAATGGAAAGACTAAAATGACCAAGATACCCTATGCTTCAGCTGTTGTTGATAGCTTGGTGTATGCGATAGAAGTGGTTAACAGATACATGGCATATCCTGGCAAAAAGCATTGGGAAGCAGTGAAGGTATCATGAGATACCTTATGGGCACAAAGGATTTGTGTATCTGCTTTGGTAAGCAGAAGTCATGTGTTGTCAGTTTCACGGATGCAAACTATGCTGGTCATCCTGACTGCGAAAAGTCTACTTGAGGATATATGTTCATGTTCACAGGAGGAGCAGTCTTTTGAATATCTAGGCTGCAAAAGTGTGTTGCATTGTCTATTACAGAGGCAGATATGTGGCTGCCACGAAGGCATGCAAAGAGGCTTTATGGCTTTCATGTCTGGTGAGAGAGCTTGGGATTACAAAGGTTCCTATCCTCCATTATGACAGTCAAAGTGCTATCATGCTAGTATGGAATCCTGTCTTTCACGCAAAGACAAAGCACATATAGGTGAAGTATCACTTTATCAAGGATGTACTTGATAGCAAGGGCATTGAGCTTGTCAAGGTACATACAGATGATAACCCTGCAGACCTTCTGCAAAGGGTCTTCCAGCTGAGCGGTTTCCTCATTGCAGCTAGATGATGGGGGTTGGATAGTATATGTGTCTTTTAGCTTTGTACATACATAAACTTAGTTGATTCTTTCCTCTACCTTCAAGCACGTTGCCTTTAGGTGGGAGGTTGTTAGGAATAAAGACTCACCATGCATTTTACCGTGTTCGGATGTGAATGCATCCTTCACTTGTTGTACTTTATATATATTCAAAACCTAAAAGTGGTACACCAATCTTTTGTACCGAACATCAAGTGTCATGCTCTGTCTTCTCTCTACTACTCTCAACTCTCTGCACATTCATTCTCAGCTCTAGAAAACTGTCCAACACCTTGGTGGTGGCCTGGCCACTCAATGCTTTGGTATCCAAGGTCCTATTTTGAGTGTCATTGTTGTACGAGCCAATGAGTCATTATCATTATATATTGAATTGTACCAGACATAGTTTTTTCATACGGCAATCATACATCATACGCAAATGAGTATGAAAGCATGCTTGGAGTATGATTCAAGCCCTAGGGCTGAATCATACATTGCCCTAATTTTCAATTTTAAAAATGTATCTAGAGTAACTAAGATAACAAGCCGAATGAAAATTTAACATTTCATTATTTCAATGAGCTTAGATTCTACAAAGTAGTTACTACCAATAAGGCATTCAATGATCAATAGATAACATTTATTTGCCAAAGAAAAGTTAAACTATGATTTCCAATCATTTGATTCAAGATACAATTGAAGCACCAATGGTAGGTGGCTGCCATACAATGTTGTCTACAAGCGAGTTTTTTTTATAAAATTGTTAGGTCTTGACCCAAAAAAGGGTGGTCAAGTCTAAAATAAGATATCTTACTCTAAGTTTCATACGTCTACATCAGCAATCATACGTGTGAGATAAGAACTATGGTACCAGATCACCCTCTCTCATATGACTCACTTCATGAGTGAGTTCATGCATGTCCCATTGGACTGGGCGCATTTCTTTCAAAGTGTGATGAGGCCAATCAATTTATGAGCCCTATTGTATGGTCAACAAGCATTTTCTATCTGGCTGACTTCATTTGTGGGCCCCCAATTTATGGCCAACCTTGGCATATTTCTGGCCTATTTATAGGCCATTGCTCCCTCCTCCTCAATCAATTGAGCATACACCTACATGCAAGTTGTAGTGGAGGGAGGGAGCTAAAGCCATGCCCACTTAGCCAATGACTCGCTATTATTTTTATATTGTCTTGTCTTGGTATATGGATTTCATTTTCTAAGCATATCTTTTCTTCTGAGTTCTTTGCGTAGTATACTTCTTCTTTTGCAATCTCGCTCTTCTCTCTTGTGTTACACAATCTATTACAACAAGTATCTTTGTTGTTAATCCCTAACACAATAAGTTTTTGACATTTTCCCATGTGGAAAAAGTTTTCTCTAGTTTTTCCCTATAGTGTTCAACATTATGAGCCTCTGTGAGGGAGGCACCACATACATCCACCTGCACCTAGCTATGCAGTGTCTCCTCGTAGAAGCTCATGGTGTGGTTGTAATTCACAATGTGGAATTTACAGTGGCAGTTTGTCTAAAAGTTCTTGTGTAATGCTTTTAATTGATGTGTCCTACTTATAATTCTCGTACTTCTATCAATCTATTAAAGGATTTTCATTAATGTTAGAATATATTTAGACGATAATATATAGAAGTCTAAAATATATTTTGGGTTCATATGACCGCTTCTTCTCTTCCCACCAAGCCACCATGCAATTCCTACCTCCATTAGCTCCTCGTCTGGCACTCCACGTGCCACGTTCTTTCCCATTCATGCGATCTTAATATCCCCCCCCTTCCAACTTTATTTTAAGAAAAAAAAAAGTCGTGTCCTCGGTCTGACAGTCCCAAGCTATTCTCGGCAAGGCACCAGCTCAACAAATGTAGCAAGGTCCTCAAAAAAGATCAAGCGCTTTCAATCACGACCCTCCCTTTCATGCAGCACTATTTTCAAAGATACTTTCATTTTTTATTGAAGATTCTAACACAAATTTGCACATAAATTAAGAGACATGAAACTTCGCAAGGTGTGGTCAACCTCCTCCAATGCGAGATGCTGCAGAAACATCCTTGAAGACCATAGACTTGCTATAGGTCAAACCAAGAACCTTCTCGTCTTGTGTAGACAAGAGACCAAAGCATGATGATCTTGTAATATACTCTGCTCGGTGCACCGAGATTCTACAAAGTCCTCCAAGAGGGGCTCTAGCGCATCTTAGGCCCTCCTTCAATCTTCTACAAGATCATTGTCTCTGATAGTGCTTGCTTGTCAAACACAGTGGTGTGTTGCCCTAACATGATAGTATGCTTTGAAGATGAAAAAAGTACTCAAACACGTATACTTTGAAGAATGTGCGTTCTCAGAAATCATGCTCTACATTCTAAGATACACAATGTGGCACGTTAAAGAGATGTAATTGTGCCTTGCTTGCATTACAGTGTTGTGCTCCATGCAACTATGCATAACACATAGGGCTTGTGGGTTTAAGATTAAATTCTCGGAGGCTCAAGCTCATATCCCATTGAGAAAAAGGAATTCCACATTGTGCCCCCACTTACTAGCACTCAATTAGATGAAGTCAATGGACATCTCACCTTCTCAAAAATCGGTGCAGTCCTACACAACCCTTTGACTCACCAATCCTCCTTACTCTTTCAACCCAAGGTTTCTGTTGACCTGCTTTGGTTAGTATATCCACAATCACTAGGATGGAATCATACTCTCCTTGCATAGTAGGTGGGCCACTATAAAATCCATAATGATATACTTTCATTTCATTTAGGGAGTATTAGGAGGGTGTAATTCGCTAGGTAGTTTGACCCTTTGATAGCTCAAGCATTGTCAAAAACCTTGGGCTGAAAGAGTAAGGAAGATTGGTAAGTCAAAGGGTTGTGTAGGACTGCATCGATTTTTGAGAAGGTGAGATGTCCATTGACTTCATCTAATTGAGTGCTAGTAGTGGGGACACAATGTGGAATTCCTTTTTCTCAATGGAATATGAGCTTGAACCTCGGAGAATTTAGCCTTAAACCCACAAGCCCTATGTGTTATGCATAGTTGCATAAAGCACAATACCGTAATGCACACAAGGCACAAGTACGCCTCTTTAATGTGCCACATTGTGTATCTTAAAATGTAGAGCATGATTTCTGAGAATGCACATTCTTCAAAGTATATGTTTGAGCATTTTTTTCATCTTCAAAACATATTTTCATGTTAGAGCAACGCACCACTGTGTTTGACAAGCAAGTACTATCAAAGACAATAATCTTATGGAAGATTGAAGGAGAGCCTAGGATGCGCTAGAGCCCCTCTTGGAGGACTTTGTAGAATCTCGGTGCAGCAAGCAGAGTATATTACAAGATCATCATGCTCTGGCCTTTTGTCTACACACAAAAACAAGAAGGTTCTTGGTTTGATCTACAGCAAGTCTGTGGTCTTCAAGGAGGTTTCCGCAGCATCTCGCACTGGAGAAGATTGACCACACCTTGCGAAGTTTCATGTCTCTTAATTTATGTGCAAATTTGTGTGAATCTTCAATAAAAAATGAAAGTATCTTTGAAAATAGTGTTGTATGAAAGGGAGGGTCGTGATTGAAAGCACCAGATCTTTTTTTAGGACCTTGCTACGTTTGTTGAGGTGGTGCCCTGCCGAGAATAGCCTGGGACTATCAGACTGAGAACGCGACTTTTTTTTTTCTTAAAATAAAGTAGGAAGGGGGGATATTAGGATTGCATGAATGAGAAAGAACGTGGCACATGGAGTGCAAGACGAGGAGCTAAGGGAGGCACGAATTGCATGGTGGCTTGGTGGGAAGAGAAAAAGCGGTTATATGAACCCAAAATTTATTTTAGACTTCTATATATTATCGTCTAAATACATTCTAACATCCATGAAAATCCTTAGAATTATAAGTAGGACACATCAATTAAAAGCATTACACAAGAACTTTTAGACAAACTGGCCTGTAAATTCCACATTGTGAATTACAATCACACCATGAGCTTCTACAACAATCACACCATGAGCTTCTACAAGGAGACACCGCATAGCTAGGTCCGGGTGGTCGTATGTGGTGCCTCCCTCAGAGAAAAAAAAGAAAAAAAAAAGCTTTTTCCACATGGAAAAATGTCAAAAACTTAGAGTGTTAGAAATTAACAACAAAGAATTCTCAATCATGTGTGAAAGCACTTGTGAAGCCAAGACTCTCTTATACATGCAGCTAAGAATGCATTAAATTGTATGAAAATCCATAAATAGACTGGAACACATCAAGGGATCAACAGAAACAAAGAATTGTTACTGATTTTGTATGTAGCACTTACATCTGCACCTAAAATTTTAGCTCCTCGGAGCTGATGACAGAGGAAGGGGGGCTGGAGAAGGTGACCGATTCTGGATTCCCATGATGATGATGATGATGAATGGACGGTTCCGTGACGTGCCCACCTTCGAAGGATTGCAGCTCGCCCGTGATTCATCATCACTTCGGCGTTCTAGCAATTCGTTTCCCTCTCAAGAACAATAGAAATAATGCAAATTTGCCAATGTATACTTATAGGTTGTGAAAATTCCTCCATTATACCCCTCCAATTTAAGAAATTTTAAATTACCCCATTTTTATTTACTGTAGGGATTTATCGTAATCTACTTTTTGTAATTTGCCTCGTCCCTTCTTCTGGGTTTAACCTACCTTTAGTCAATGAACTCCACAATCGTGGCATTTGCCTATGGGATGCAAGTAATGTGGAATGGCCCTCCATTGACTGAATTGCTAAGTGTTTCCAATTGAATGAGAGAGAAAAGGCTTGGGCAATGAGGTCCTCCTGCATCGTTGTGCTAGTTCGCCTACCTTTATTGCAGTTAGAGAGGTGTCTATTTTGACTTTAATGGGGCCTTGCCTATGATCCCCTCTGCACCTTCTATAGGCGAACTGATGAAACAACAAAGAACTTGTTTTGGAACTACATTCATGCGATATCAATTGGGGGGAAGGTCAAGAAGTGGGTTAGAAAGTCCAATCTGACTATGAGAATTTAGATGGGGTCAGTCGGCACTTGGTTAGCATCATTTCTATTGTTACACTCAAGTTCATATATGGAGTTGCAAGAACAAGGTCCTCTTTGGCAAACTATCATTGTACTAGAGAGCCAAAGATAATGTCTACACTTAGAATAGTCAAGGCCAAGCATTAGGTCTTCAAGCTCTTCCATAGGAAATTTAGTAGTAAGGTTTAATACTAGGTTGCATCATAGATGTTATAATATTTTACTCCTATTATTAATACAAATATGCATTAAAAATAGTGACGTTTGTGTTATCCCGTGTAATAATAAGATGACAAGAGAGCGATTCTCTATTTCTCATCGATTTTTCCACACACACACACACACACTCTCTCTCTCTCTCTCTCTCTCTCTCTCTCTCTCTCTCTCTCTATCTCTCTCTCTCTCTCTCCACTTTTTCTCTTGCTCATATGTTTTACATGTGTATAGGCATATATGTATAATTATGATGAAAAATAGATTTGATGACTAATTTTATGTGAATTTTTACTTGACAATTCGCCGCATGATTGTAACTTATCACATGTGTGAATGTGTGGCACCAATCGCATTGTGCAAGGTGGACATCAAGTAAATTAAGGTGTTTTATGCTACAATGATTAGCGAATTATTATTTTTCAATGGAGTGCAAGTTAGCGCACAATGATTATTTATTTATTAATGTTTTATTATGTGGATTTATTATATTTTTTAAGCACTCCATAGCGCACAATTATCGAAATTTTTTTAGAAAACCAACAAATTGAAAGTAAGAAGAATGGGGACACAAGTACAAGAGAGACAAATTGGGTACAATCATCCCACCATGCATTGAGAAGGCACTCCCCAATGAGTGTATTTGTAAGTTTAGATTATCTTCTTGCCTAAGATGCATGCTAAGCCTTACTTATAGGCTCTTGCTTTACATGAGTGCTTTTTTTCCAAAAGTATGGTTCTAAAAATATCAATCTCTATCCTATTCTCATAAAATTTCCACAAAATAATATTGTAACCTTGTCTAAGCTTTTACAAAATAATATTCCAATAAATCATTTGTGCATGTGCACATATAATAATTGTGCACTATGGAGTGCTTATAAAAATATAATAAATCGACGCTAATAAAACATTAATAAATAAATAATCATTGTGCGATAACTTATGCTCCACTCAAAAATAATAATTTGCCAATCGTTGTAGCATAAAACACCTTAATTTACTTGACATCCACCATGCATAATGAGATCAATGCCACGCGTTCACACGTGCAATAAGTCACGATCATGTGACAAATCGTCAAATAAAAATTCACAAAAAAATAAAGTTATCAAAGTTATTTTTCATAACAATACGTGCATACATGAGTGTATGTGTTTGCACATATGTTTACATGTGTTCATGTGTGTATGTGTGTGTGTGTGTGTGTGTGTGTGTGTGTGTGTGTGTGTGTGTGTGTGTGTGTGTGTGTGTGTGTGTGTGTGTGTGTGTGTGTGTGTGTGTGTGTGTGTGTGTGTGTGTGTGTGTGTGTGTGTGTGTGTGTGTGTGTGTGTTTGTTAGAATATGCACATATTACATGCACTTGATCAACCATTAAAATATCATCCCATCAATAAAATTCATTTTTTTTTAAGTGTATATGCATTTGTGGATGTTTTTAGAGTATGCACACATTGCATGCACGTATTCAACCATGAAAATATCATTTCATTTCATATCTACAACTAGAAAAGAAATGCATTTTTCACACGCATACACACAGAAATAACTTTTCAAATGCTCACATTTTCTCTTTTCATCATCACATCACCCCTTCAAAAGAAAACCCCTCTTTATTTCTTGAGTACCGATTCTCTCCTCCTTGTGCCGCATAAACTCATGGATTTTCTCCTTGATTCGGGAGTCACCCAAGCAAACCTTTGAATAATAAGTAGCAAAGATTAAGCCTCATTTAACATGGTTGGCTGATTGCATGGAGTCTTGTTTAGAGTATGTTGAGTAAAACAAATCGAGAGGATATGTTCATGGAGGAAAGAATCCTGAACAACAATATAAATGCCTCTAACATTGGAGAAATGCCTATTATAATACACAAGAGGAAGAGAGAAGAAGAACACGAGATAGTTGTTGATTATAGTGGTTTCAACATTATGGATCACTGAGCCAACAACCATAGATTTCTAGGCTCTTTTGTCAATACCGAGGAGGATAATAAACTCGGTAAGAAGGCAAATCCACATATTGTCTCAGAAATACTAGCCAAAATACTTAGGTGTAACATGGAGGAGAAACTCAAAGGATTGACAAAGAAAGGTTCTACTCAATTCCAAGATGGAAATTGTAACAATGTTTTACCGTTCAATAAGAAAGTGGTTCTTGTCTTTTTCATTGGCAAACCTCTTAAAGCCATGAAAGTGGGTACTTGGCTCAACAGTATTCTTAAAAATAATGGAGTTGTTGACCAAATCTACTATTGAGGAAAAGGCTTCTTCAAAGTCGACTTTGATAAAAGAGAAGCGATATAGTAGGTTCTCTCTCCAAGGAATCTACCTCAAGAGACTTGATCTTGTGTACATCATGCTATGGCAATGTCTTGGATAACAAAAAGCCTAGTATCTTCAAGAAACTTCTAAAAGATTCTAAGAAGCATCTAGATGCTTGCATTAATGCTTACATCAACATTGCTTATATCATCAATTATGTCAGTAATGTTTATGTCATCAATTATATCTTTATCTACTAGAAGCTTCTCCTTAACCTCCTCAACTCTAGCATAAGTAGCAGTCTTGGGCTACAAGCCCTTCAATCTTATCAATGCTAGTTGTGAGGCTCCTATGAGATAATCCTTTTATAGTTCAAATTAAAGCTATATATCTCCAATTCTTGTCCTATCTTATCTTGTCTTGATCTAGTCTTATATCAAGATCTCATCTTGTGAACACCATTGTCAGAATTTTGTATTAAGTATGTTATTGTAATCTCTCTTCTTGCAATAAAGAATCAATCTTTTCTTCTTCTTCTTCTTCTTCTTCTTCTTCAATTTAATTCCTTGTTGTGAACACCATTGTTAGATTTTTTGTATTTAGAAGTATATTGTTGTAATATCTCTTCTTGCAATAAAGAATCAAGTTTTTCTTCTTCTTCTTCTTCTTCAATTTAATTCCTTGTAAGTTGTAAGGCGACAATGATTGTCCTTTACCAACTCCTTATCGACCTTGTAATAGTTTGGCAAGACTCGATACTTCAATCATGCCTAGTTGTGATGGATACATTGATCAAATCATCCAATAACTCTAAGAGGCAAACCTACATTTAAAAAG
Source organism: Lygodium microphyllum (assembly GCF_053477565.2). Lineage (NCBI taxonomy): Eukaryota > Viridiplantae > Streptophyta > Polypodiopsida > Schizaeales > Lygodiaceae > Lygodium > Lygodium microphyllum. Next base: position 95,381,646 of record NC_141151.1, read on the forward strand.
CTATTTGACATATTGTAGCCACCCTCTGAGCTATGGGAAGGAAATGACAATTAGTCTACTTGAAATTTCAATGGGACCACACCAAAGTTTTGAGGCTTTTTGTAATAGATTGTTGTTGCTCATCCACATGTAGCTCGAATAATATCTTGATTATGCTTTTCAAGTGGGACTTATTAGCACACTTCTCGTAGCTACAACCCTCTCTTGGTTTGCACCCTTAATTAAGAAGGAATCTCCTCTACTTTATGATTTCAAAGCTTTTTTTTTTCATGAATTCTCAACTACCTTTGGAGACATTGATAGAGCTAGAGTTGTTGAGACAAAAAAAAAAGAGTCTACATTAAGGATCTAGACTAACTTCAATTTATGCATCTAAATTTTGACAACTCAATTGTAACTTGACTTGGTATGAGGATTATTTTCTTAGCCAATTTCACAAGGATATGCCAAAGGTTCATGCATTAAATGACTTCATTTCTCAAGCAATAGAATGTGACAATTGCATTTTTTAGGGTTGCCAACAAAAACACCATGGGGCTTCATTAATCTACATATCATCACAACAATGACCTCCCAAGGAAAATAAGAAATTGTTGAGATGACAAGCTCAACACATGCGGACATTGATGATGTGAAAGATGCGGGATCTAGGACATGGCAGTGAGTTATGGTGGATGGAAGGAGAAGAGTGGACTCATGATGGAGAAGACAAAGACACTGTTTGTTACTCAAGTGAATTAGGTTCCAAGATTGAGACTTGGACTCATAAACACAATCTTGTGTATGTGGACAATGACACTGACACTTTACTGATAAGAAAAGAGTACTATCATTGCATTAAGAAAAGGAAGCAAGTACAATTCTTTATAGGAAAGTAGGAAACTGCAGTAGGCACCACTGTGCATATGGGATAGGTAAGCCTGCATGCCCTTGGCCCTGAAGCTCCATACAAAGAGGCTGTCAATGAGTGTGATTGCTGAATCTCAACAGATGATGGACCGCCTGGTTAGATGGGTCCACACATCTACACTTAGCACGTTGGTGGTCATTATGACTCTCACATGGCCACTGACTCATTACTTATTATATTCAGGTTGTTACACCTATTTATAGCTGGCATAGTTATAGCGCCAGTCGACTATTGTAGTCGGTTATGCATTGTTTGACTTAGTAGGCCACTTTCCTTTATGTTGTATCTTATCTATACTTTGTGTACATTGAAAAGTGTGTGGAAGAAGAAGAAGAAAATAGCAAGAAAACGTTTTGGCCTCCATCTCTCTTCTTGTCTCTTGAGTGAGCTTCTCCTTGTGCATTCTGTGTATGTTCGGTGCAGCATCTTGAGCAAGTCCCCCCACCACGCGATTCTTGACAAAACCAATGTCGAGCCTATGCATATTGATTCAAGCCATTGTCATCTCAAGAGAAGTAACAACAATGTGCTCTTGGATTGTGGAGGACTTAGGCATATTTCTCATTATTATCCTAATAAGAATCTGCAAGCATGAAGCTCTACAATGCCTCGCAACCAATTATGAAAATTAGATGTATTATCTCAATGCTTCTATCTTATATCTAAGAAATGAGATGTGGTTCATGAGCAATAGGATTTTATTCTCTTCAAACCAAAATAATTATAACTTTGCACAATAACAAGCAAAGCTCCAAAAGGTTCAAACATTCTTCTATAAGTCAAGAAAGGACTTTGTATTTATTTGTAAATAATTGAAGCATTTGGGTTATGATACATTGTCATTTGACTTGATACGAAGCCAATCATAAAAGTGTAGATTGTATTAAAGAGATGCACAATAGTCAATGACATATGGTGTCATGTGTAAAATATGCGGGATCTAGAGCATCAGATGCGGAAGCTACAGAGGTTGAAAGAGGAAAAAGAAACTCATGAAGACATTGACCCTGACTAGGACAAATTATTACACAAGTGAATTAGGTTCCAAGATTGAGACTTGGACTCATAAACACAATCTTGTGTATTGACAGTGACATGACACTTTACTGGAAAGAAAAGAGTACTATCATTGCATTAGAAAAAGAGTGCAAGTACAATGCTTTATAGGATTTGAGTGGTGGTACTTTCTCCTATTGTGCATATGGGATTCTAGTCCTGAGCCCTCACTGCTCCTCACAAAGGGACTGAAGTAGGTGTGATTGCAAATATCTCAACACCCCTCCTCAATCACAACCAAAAGTACAAAGTGTGGAGAGGCTTTAGTGAAAGCAACACCTGCAAAGTGTGGGCACACCATAAACATGGCAAAACACCAGAGGCTGTCACAGAAAAGGCTAAGTGTGGGTACCACAAACATTATGGACATTGAGAGGCTGTAGCAAGGGCCTCACAAAATGTATAGAGTCTATAGTACAAGGATAATTGAGGAGTTTACAAGTTTATGTCTGAGGCATTAGGGCTAGGAAATACACAGCTAAAAAAGTCTATCTGAATAGAAGGACTGATGAGGTTTGTCCTTCTCCTGGTGGTTTTCTTCTTCTTCTTCCTTTTCTCCATTTTCTTCTTCTTCTTTGACTGCAACTAGATAGGCCTTTTGGAACCTCTTTTTGGCGTGGCAAAACTTCTCGGTGTGTCCGGTCCTTTTGCAAAAATCACAAAGAGCTGATCCTTCTTGCCTTTGTATCTATTGTCAACACATAATACATACTCATCTCTAGAGGTACTTGATTCTTCCTTAGTTTTTAGCTTCTTTTCCTCCTCTATCAGTGATGCTTGGATATCAAGTTTAGGGTTTGGCATATTAATTAGAGTTGTTGATACATTATTATATTCAAGAGGCAAACTCTTAAGTAGAACACCAATGCAAACATCTTCTTCCATTTTAATGTTGATTCCTGCAAGTTGGGTTAGAAGTCATTCCATGTAATTTAGATTGTGGCAAGTGATGTGTTGGACTTCATTTCAAGCCTGAAAAACTCAATCAAGAGACCATACTTTGATGATTTAGACTGTGCACCGAACAAAGTGTCAAGTCTCTTCCATGTATCCTGTGAAGCCTCACAGTTATCCACATGGTGGATATAGTTATCGTCTAGCTCCAATTTGATAATGGCTTGAGCCTTATCATTGTTCTTTTTCCAAGTGATAGCAAGATCCACATCACGAGGCTTCTTTTCTTTTCCAGTGGTAATGGCCTAGAGGCCCTTCTTCATCAGGATGAGTTTGATGTGGGTCTGCCAGGTATGAAACCCGACTCCTTTGAACTGAGCAGTTGGAGAATCTTTGCCCATGTTTGAATTGAGGAACCAGCAACAAATCAGCTTCAGACTTATCAAATTTAAGCAGCAAAAGAGTTGGTTGAGATGTGTCAAGAGACAAGTGTTGAGATCACTAAAAATGAGTGTCAATAGACACTATGTTTCTTCCCTGAGTCTTTCAAGCCTGCAAAAATCCTTCAAGTTCTTTTAGATCTAGATCTTCCCCTTCTTGATTTGATGCTGGGACCTTCAGGTCTGAGTGACAATGGGTTTTTCCAGTGGCAGAAGAGAGAAAATGATGAGATTTTTGAGCTTGCTGAAGTTTGGCTATGGTTGTCTTGTCAAAACAAGGACCAACGACTGGTAAATGAGCTCCCACGAGCTCCACAGGTCAAATCTTCTCAAACCCTTTGAGATAGAGGACCTTCACTGATGGGTTTAACTCCTCCTAAGAGGGTTTGTACTCATTTTGCCCCAGTTGAGAGATCTAAGCCTTCAAAGTGGTCGTTGTCAAAACTGTGCCTAGATTTGGGAAAATGCAAATGACGGGCATGATGTGCATCAATCTCCTTGATTTTTGTGCCAAGAAGTTGCATCTTGACCTGAAAAACAACTTTTGAGAAGAAAGCTTGAAGACATATGACCTGGTTGATGAGATATGGCTGCTCCAACATAGGTAGATAGGTGCTGTCCACAGACACAGTTATGGCAGCGACTCTAAAAAGAGGCAATGTTGAAGCTATAGTTGCCCAATCTCAATGATTGAGGTACCAAGGAGGAGCTATGGAAGTAGAGAAACACTTCTCGAGAAGGAATTTTAGAGAGATTTGGCATGTGGAGAGAGATATGAAAGCTTCAAGCTGACAAGGTGTTGCTTCATTGAAGGTAGGAATACAAATGAAGTTGGAGATAGGGTTCAATACTAAAACTGAGCTGAGCAGAGATGGAAAGGAGCTGAGAGGAGTGAAAGGAGAGATATGCCATGCTCATTTGAGCTATGATACCATGTGAAATATGCAGGATCTAGAGCACGGCAGATGTGAAAGCTATGGAGGTTGAAAGAGGAAAAAGAAACTCATGAAGACATTGACCCTGACTAGGACAAATTGTTACACAAGTGAATTAGGTTCCAAGATTGAGACTTGGACTCATAAACACAATCTTGTGTATTGACAGTGACATGACACTTTACTGGAAAGAAAAGAGTACTATCATTGCATTAGAAAAAGAGTGCAAGTACAATGCTTTATAGGATTTGAGTGGTGGTACTTTCTCCTATTGTGCATATGGGATTCTGGTCCTGAGCCCTCACTGCTCCTCACAAAGGGACCGAAGTAGGTGTGATTGCAAATATCTCAACATCATGGATAGGAAGTGAGATGTAGACAATTACATTTAAGATTATGCCATTTTGGCCTAGTTAACTAACAAGACAGACCTCTTCATCCATGAGGAGTTTGCCGAGCAAAGGTTATTATACTATTTCTTCACTTATTGAAAAGTCTTACATTATTCCAATAACTTATAAGGAAGTAAGAGCTACATATGTTGGATTGCACATGGAAGTCTTTATAGCTCTTCTTTACACCCTAGATAGTTGTTAGATGACTTCTAATTTTGGAATTGCAAGCTTATATAGTATACTAGTTCTATTAAAATGTGCTTCATCCTTTTCGTTTTCATTCCAATCCTTGTATTTATTCCATGATCTTTTGATAGTGCTAAACATAAAAAATGGGAATCAACTAGAGACTCTAGGCTACACCTTCGGGGATGATCTTCAAGAGTTCCTCCACAGTTAGTGATCTCGCAAAGAATAACATTTGTAACATCCCAATATTCCACATATACCATGCATATCCCTTTGGCATACTCGTTTGGGGCATATGTCCCTTAAAGGAATGAAAATGCTTCGTGCTTTGCAGTATCTTCCGCCTTTTGACTCTTCGCATTTTGATTCTTGTGATCATTGTTTGTATGGTAGGCAGACTAGGAATACACATAAGAAGTCTGGTAAGAAACACATGGGTGAGCCCTTGGCTCTTGTGCACTCAGATGTATGTGGGCTCATGCCCTATCAGTTACTAGGTGGGGCAAAGTACTTTGTTACTTTCATAGATGAATACTCATGTAAGGTTTGGGCTTATCCCATAAAGAGAAAATTCAATGTCTTAGACACATTTCATTGTTGGCTTGTATTAGTAGAGAACCAATCTGGGAATAGGCTGAAATGCCTAAGGTCAGATAATGGGGGTGAGTATGTATCACATGCTTTTGAGTAGTTTTGTGATGAGCGGGGTATTAAGCATCGGTTGACCACCCCTTACACCCCTCCCCAGAATGGTATGGCTGAATGCATGAATAGGACCATCTCGGAAAGAGTCCATAGCATACTTAGACAAGCTGGCTTACTGAAACACTTTTGGACTGAGGTAGTTACTACTGCACTGCTGCATCTCATTAACAGGTTGCCTAGCAGTGGCATTGACTTTCAGGTTGTAGAGGAGGTATGGGCAGGCAAGCCCCCCTCTTATGATCATTTGCGTGTCTTTGGATGTGAGGCATTCTGCCATGTGCCCAAGGACAAACGCAATAAGCTGGATCCTAAAAGTGTCAAATGCATTTTCATTGGCTATAGAGATGCAGGAGAGATGAGTTACCATCTATGGGATCCACAGGCATGGAAAGTGATCCGCAGCCATGATTTCATCTTTCATGAGGAAAAAATGCATATGCAGCCTGAGAAAGTGGTTGAGGTATGCAGAGTTATCTTCCAAGAGGAGCCACCTGCTCCCGTTTAGCCTGCTCTACGGCTAGCTAAACAACGTGCAGCATCACGTGATGCTCATGGTCTAGATGTTAGACATGCTGATGTTAGACAGGATATTTGTCAGGTAGCAGAGCCTGGGTTGAGGCTTTTTACTAGAGATAGACGACCTCTTGACCATTTTGCGTCCTCTATGGATTATGTACTGGTTACAGATGCAAGAGAGCCTCTCACACTGATGATGAGGCTATGTACAGGGGTGATTGTCACTCTTGGGAGAGGGCAATGTAGTCTGAGATTGACTCATTGCATAAGAATCAGACTTGGGATTTTGTTTCCTTGCCTCAGGGTAAGAAGGCTTTGCCATGCAAGTGGGTATACAAGTTGAAAAGTACCCCTGGACACCCCAAGCTGGCATACAAGGCTTGATTGGTTGCTAAGGGCTTTAAGTAGGAGCATGGTGTTGACTTTGATGAAGTTTTTTCTCCTGTGGTCAAGATGACCACCCTACACTTAGTCTTGGCTTTGCTTGCACAGCTTGACCTGGACTTGTACTCGATGGATGTCAAGACAACTTTTTTACATGGGGATTTGCATGATGAGATTTACGTGGAGCAGTCTAAGGGCTTTGTAGACCTTGGCAGAGAACACCTAGTGTGCAAGCTAAAGAAGAGTCTATATGGCTTGAAGCATGCCCCCAAGGAATGTTACCATAAGTTTGATGCATTCATGTAGTCATAGGGCTACAGCCGCAGTGCTATGGATCCGTGCTTATACACAAAGAAAGCCCGTGATGGTTCTTTATTGATTTTGGTACTCTATGTGGATGACATGCTTTTAGCAGGGACAGCTCATGAGGAGCTAGATGCTCTTAAGGCTTAGATCAAGAAGAGATTTAAGATAAAAGATTTGGGACATGCCTCTCATATACTTGGTATGCACATTAAGCGCAACAGATCTCAGGGACTACTCTATCTATCATAGAGGGAGTACATTCATAAAGTCCTTGAGCACTTCCGTATGCAGGATGTTAAGCCTATTGGCTGTCCATTACCTTTTGATGTGAAAGTTTCACATGACAATTGTCTGCAGATAGATGATGAGCAGAGGGCCGAGATGGCCAAGATTCCCTATGCATTAGCCGTGGGCAGTTTTATGTATGCCATGATAGCCATCCGTCCAGATATTGTTTTTGCAGTTGGGGCTGTCGCATGTTATATGGCTACACCTGGCAAGAAACATTGGGATGCCATGAAGGGTATCATGAGATATGTGAAGGGCACAACAGATATGTGTATTTGCTATGGTAGCTAGGATACAAGAGTCATGGGGTACACTGACTCTGATTATGCAGGACATACGGATAGTATGAAGTCCACTTCTAGCTATGTGTTCACTTATGTTGGAGGGGCTACGGATGTCTAGGGCATAGAAGTGTATGACTCTTTCTACTATAGAGGTCGAGTACACTGCAACCACAGAGGCTTGCAAGGAGGCTAAGTGGTTAGGCCATTTGATTGTAGACCTTGGTATAACAGATGTTATGCCTACACTGCATTCAGATTCTATGAGTGCCATTCAGTTGGCCAAGAATCCGGTCTTCCATGCAAAGACAAAACATATTGAGGTGAGATATCACTTTATTCTTAAGGTCATTGAGGACAAATCTGTTGACCTTGTCAAGATTCCGATTGAGCAGAATCCTATAGGCTTGCTCATAAAGAGCCTCACTAGAGAGCACTTTGCCTTCCTCACGAGATTGATGGGCATTGGATGAGATGACGTCTTTTTCCTCATCCTATTGTACATGTGTACATGTTGTACTATCTTTTCTTTTTTCTTTTCTCTCTCATTGGGGCAGATTCACCTTTAAGTGGGAGGTTGTTGGGGGTAAAGGCGTCTCTGCCTAGCTGCCTGTGTATTACTACACTGACAGTACCCTGTCACTGCACACTGTAGGTGCGTATTATTCTTTATTATTTTTTTAGTGACAATTTGAATAAAAGAAAGGCCCGGCCACACATTGTGGTTGTTGGAGTTCCCACTTTTGAGTCTATCTCTCTCTCTTTCTCTTGCTCTCCATTAGTTCTCACCACCAAGCTTCTTCCTCCTGGGTTCCACTTCCCTTTCATCTAGAAAGACGTTAGCCACATCCACTTCTTTCATAGGTTTTGGGGCTTTATTGGACTTGGGGAAAATTGTAGAAGCAATTCTTAAGCATTTTCTTGACAACATATTTTTAAATTTCTTTTGGCAAGCTAGGGGATAGGATCAGCATTATTGGAATGCTTGGTTTGGTTTGAAGGTGTCTAGGTCTTTGACCAAGTCATATTCTTTAATGGAATCCACGAGCTTCTTCAATTTTCTAGGGAATGGGTAACACCCACTTTTATCTTTTCTTTTTCTTCTAGCAGTGGCAACATTTGCACTTCTTCTATCACTCGGGTTGCTTCTGCATCCTCTATCTCTTGGACCTCTAGTCCTATCTCTATAACTATCTATGTATCCTTTTGTAGTACTAGATTGTTCTTCTGTACTATAGTATTCTGTCATGCACTATTCTATTTCTCATTTGGAAGATTTGACTTTACCATTTTGATATAGGGAACATTCTCATTTGGAACTCTGGGTTCTCTTTCCAAAACGAGAACAATACATCCATGTCTGTATCTCATTGTCAAGGTGATTTCAGAAGTCACTCTTGGTTCAGGGAGCAGATATTCATCCATCCACAAGGAATGTGCTTGTTTTGGAAGTTGGCTTACAATGTCCACTGTTAGGGACTATGCTTCTATTTTCTTAGAAAAGATCTGCTTGATAGCTTCTTCATCTATTGATGTGCCATCTATACCTTTGTTGGAGGAGTTTGTTAAGAACTCAATGGAGGTGGATCCATGATCTTTTTACTCTTGAAGAAGCCATGGAAATTGTTCCAAATATGAAGCATGTTGCTAAGAAGTTTCTTCCATAGGTAAACCCTGCTACTTTATAAGATACTCCACAAAAACTCCATTCCTTAGAACATTCTCCCGCTTACCAATAATCTTTTTAGGTTCATAAATGATCAAACCATCTTCATCAAGGGGAGGTAGTTCTTCAAGAACTTGGATTTCACTTCTTGAGCTAAGATACGTAAAAGACATTGTGGATGCATGCAGTTGAAGGTAAATCAAGTTGATAGGGAAGATCTCCAACTCGCTTAATTATTTGGTATGGACCATAATACCTATGAGTAAGTTTATTATGTCCTTCCTTAAGAGAAGCATAATGGAATTTTGAAACCTTAAAGAGAATACATTCACCTTTGTCAACCTCCACATGTCTTCTTTTCTCATCCTCATAGGCCTTCATTGTCTCTTGAGCTTTTCCAATGTTATCCTTGCATTGCTTCATAAGAACCTCCATCTTCTCTAACTTTTCATGAGCATTAGGATTCACATCATCATGCAGCAATGAGAAAGGTACTTGAATCTTATAGCCATATAATGCTTCAAAAGGAGACATTCCAATACTCATGTGATGGATATTATTATAACAAAATTTTGCAAGATGAAGCCAATGGTCCCATGCATTTTGTGTATCATGGCAAAAATGATGCAAGTAAACTTGTAGCCATTTGTTGATCCTTTCAGTTTACCCGTCTGTTTGTGGATGATAAGCCATACTAGGAGTCAAAATAGTCCCCATAGAAAAGAACACACTTCTCCAAAAGCTACCCATAAATTTGGTGTCATGATTGGACACAATCTTCATTAGCATTCCATGAAGCTTAAATAGACATTTCATAAACTGATCGGCCACTTTCTTTGTGATAAATTGAGCCTTTGTTGGAATAAAATGGGTTGATTTAGTCAACTAGTCTACCAACACATAAATGCTATTCCACCCATGTTTTGTTGTAGGAAATCCTGTTATGAAATCCATGCTAATATCAGTCCACTTCCCATGAGGAATAGGTAGTGGCTGAAGCAAACCACTTGGTAGAAGGGTGGAATCCTTATTTTGTTGACATGGAAGATAACTCATGACATAGTCTTTAACATCTCTCCAGATATCTTTACAATAAAATCTCTTATAGATATTATTAAATGTTTTGGATAAACCATGATGTCCTACTAAAGGTGAAGAGTGCATCTCTCAGAAAATGCGGTCTTTGAAAGACGATTGAGAAGTAAAGAAAACCCCATCCTTGATACCATAAAAGACTTTTGTGTCATTTATAATTTGGATACTCGTCTCCTTTTCCTTGCTGCAATTCCTGCATCATTTTGGATGCTTGCTCATCAAGCAAATAGTATTCTTGAATGTCATGGATCCAATACTTATGCACGATGGAAATGGTGAAGATAGAACATGCCCACATTATTGATAAGACATATGCTACCACATTATCTTTTTTAACCATATAAGATATCTCAAAGTCATATCCTTGAAGAACAACTAACCATCTTCATTGCTTGGGAGACAAAATTGGTTATAAAATAAAGTATTTCAGCACACGATGATTGCTTTTGACCTTGAAATGACTACCATAGATGTAATGAAGAATGTGTACATCTCATTCTCTTAATAGGTTTGTGCACCAAATTTGTTTTTTTCTTTTCATTCTAGGAGATGTAGGATTATGTCAAAGGCATCTGCATTCATTGCTTATACTCTGGTTAAATATCATGTCAAATCTGATGAACAACAATTAGAGGATACAAAATGTTCCAACTTTTTCCTTTTGGATGAGGTGGCAAATGACAAGGATGCAAAGGAATGTTTTGACCTTGAGCAAGAAGCATATATTGGTGGCAAGCTAGATGTTGTCCAATTCAAAGCTGAGACCATTGTTGAAGAAAACCATGAAAATGTAGATATCATATGTGACTCGTCTTTCTGTATTGTTCCTTCCCTTCCAAATTTCCCTATCAAGGACAAGGAATACATACTACTATCAAACATCCAAAGGCTCTTCAAAAATGAATCCAAAGAGAGTTACTTAAACTAGATATTGAACTTACAGATGACAAGTTTATTGAAGCAGGGGATGCCCTTTCTCTTTGTTTTAACAAGGCAAAGAATGTTGAGAAAGAGTATGGATTTATTGATGAGGAGTTCAATTTCCAATTTTGGAAGAGAGGAGTCGGAGTATGTTAAAGAATTGGAAGATACCAATGAGGCACAATCATCAATTAATATATGGAATCCAATGAAGCTAGAGAATGAAGAAAATAAATTGGTACTATTATCTCAAATTTTGTAAGATACATTAATATGTTTGATTTCAACGACATTCATATTTTTTTTGTAGTTGGAGATTAAAGATTTTGATAACTTCTTGGGATGGGGTAAAGGGTCGAGAGCTAGTATTAGTTCATTGAAAGATGTTGCACTTGGCCATTACTTTGCAAGGATTGATCTCCATATTTTCTTAGTATTTCATAACATCTTCTTAGAGGAAGCAACATGGCCTATACTATGTATTAAGGCACTTACAAGGCTACTTGGTTTCTCTAGGCTAAAGTGCAATGCATACATGGTGATGTTTTTGGAGAAGATTACAATAATTAGGATTTTTGGTTATGGTCATGGTTTCTATGCTTCTAGAGTAGGATACTTTCTGGCCATCTCATCTTATGCTTTGGCACCAAACTGAACTGATATAAAATCAATAGTTGGCTACAAGAGAATAATTTTTTTTACGTTATAGAGGAAAGATCTCGAAGGGGGAGGAAGATGTAAAGGCTTTTGAGAGCTAGCTTTGTACTTTTCTTTCTTGAAAAATACTATGAATTCTCAAGTTTCATTGCCATCTTTAGTATTCATTCTTTGAAGCTCGTCGGAAAAACCAATTGAGTAGCTCCTCAAGAGCATTGCTTTTTGTAACTCCTCCTCCATGTCTTGTATCTCCGAAAAAGCGTATTTTTTGAGGGAAAATGAAGATTTTGTTGGTTTCGGGTGGGAAAAAGAGATACACATGGAATAAAATACTGATAAAAATCTATCTTTCAGCTGTCATAATTAGTCAAGAATCATAGATAAAAAAATACCCTATTTTTATGAATGAATAAATAGAAAAACTAGACAAAATGAGATAAAAATGGGGTTTTGTGCTTTAAAAATTAAGAAAAAATATGATTAATATTTATGAATGTTTAGCAAGTTGAGGCATGAGGTATAGTCTCAAATCATCCTTGTTTGTATATTTTAGTGCATTTTTATTACTTTATACATTGAAAATGATTAAAAAACAAAACCCTACATCTATGCAATGATGCAACACTTAAATGGTAGAAGGAAAAGAGGGGTTGTGGAAGCATTTAAGTGCTAAAAAATGATGCAAAGTCTGATATTTTGTTTATGCATAGCATATAGGATGATTGATTACTTAAGTTAAAGAGACTAGTAGCATGATTAAGTTCGGTGCTAGTCTCTAGCAATGTAGCAACAACGCATACATTGAAAATGATTGAAGGGTTGATTTTACACTCCACTTTGTTGATTTATTTTAGAATGAAACGTTTGTGCACACTAGGCATCCACATTTGCATTTTGCATGCTACATGGTATAAAAACCCTGGATCGATAGCACATGTATGCAAACATTGACCAACGTTGAGAGTGTGAGGAAGCCCTTGCTATCTGCTAGACGAGAGGTTCCTTGGAGTATGCTTAGTGAGGAAATATCAACTCTCGGATTGTTCGATAAATCAAAGAGTGGAGCTTGTACATTTGTTCTTTATGTTAGAGCAGTGCATTAAGGGGCCAATCTATGAGATGTAGGAGAGTTGCAGTGGGGTTGCAATGTTTAAATCGAGAGGTTGCCTGCTATGTATGTGATATGTGGTATATTATACCAATGTATATGGGATCTCCCTTTGAGGAGTAGGGGAAGGAAAATATTGGATTGTGTTCTATTACAAACGCAAAATCGATATTGGAGTTTAGTGTAGCATGTGCCTTAGACGCTCTTGGCCGCGAGGCCGTGTGGGGTGTCTTGTGTGTCTTAGAGGTCCAGCTAGTGCTAGAGAGCCAGTGTTGGGCTTGTTTTAGGTCTTGATAGGTGGTGTGTTTGACAGAGTTGCCTACAAGTGGTAATTTTTATGCCTTGGCCAATTGGGACATATTCTCTAGTGTACGCCAAAGATTAGTGAGCTAGGCTCACAAGATCGTTAAGCAGAGCTCCAACAGTAAGAAAGGGTTGAACGAGCTAGACGACGCGCTGAGATAAATAGAAGATACTCTCCACAGAGGAGCGGCCCAATAGCTTTGCAGGGGCAGGGTTTTAATAACCCTAGCTCGGCACATAGTCCATTAGGGGGAGGAAGCTTTAGTTCTTCCCCCCCTCCAATCAGTCCCTCCACTTTGAGTAGACCTCTAGTTCCGATTGTTCGAATCCCTGTAATATAGCAAATCTGGTTGTTACCATGGTGGCACAACCTAATGCTATACCTGTTGGAATGACACATTTGACAGCTTTAGGTTTCCCCTTGCCCATCTTTAATGGGATAGTGGAGGAGGATGTGGAACTACACATTAACGAGTTCCAAAAGTTGATGTTCAGCTGTCGCATCCAAGATGAAGGACATCTAATGATATTCTTTAGCATGACTCTCAAAGGAAGAGCTACCATATGGTATCTCGGCCCAGAGGCCGAAACCATAACCACTATTGATTTATTTTTCAAAGCCTTTCGAAGGGAGTTCACCCCTAAAAGGGGTGGTTAATATTGTAGTACTATATGTGACAAGTCAAGAGCCACATGAGGATAATGAGGATATGCCAAGAAGTTAAAGGAGGTCTTTTGCAAATTGCAAGTCTCTATCCCTATTCCAGCAGCTACCCAACTGCAATATTTCTTTCATGGTCTAGATTTCAACATTTAGATGCAGTTGAGTAGTGTCACTTTACCGGATGTAGACACCACCGAGCATAAGAAGTAGAATCCCGACTACAAGTGGCCTATGCCTCTCGAACCAATCTTAATATGGGTTTGGTTTTGGGAAATAATTTGGCATTGATCAATGTAAATGGAAGTCAGGGGGTATCGATGACTAGCCCTAATGGGAGAGGAAGCAAGGTTCAAAATGTACCCTTATTGCTAGCTCCTCCTAGTGTGACTATGCCTATGGCTAGTCAGATGACTTTGCCAAATGTTGGAGGTCAAGTATCAAACTCTAACATTGTTTGTGTGAGTCAACAACCAATGCCCAATCAAATTGTTAGGTGATGGAATGATGGATAGACGATCAAGGCTATGAGTCGAGTGCCTCAAATGTCCTTGGCAAAGTCAAGGATATGATGAAGCACTACATTGACATGATTTTTGAGCAATATAGACAAATAGCCATTGATGTTAATATTCTTAAAAAACAACAGAATCTAATAGGGAGTCGATGCCTTGAAGAGGGTGGCCCATCGAGATTCAATTGGAAATGGTGTGGTGGCCAAAACTACCCACAGAATTGTCCAAACGTCAAATGTGATATCTAGCCATTTGGCTACCACCTGTTGGAGTAAGATTAGCTCTCTTCAGTAAGGTAGCACACAACCAAGTCCTATTAACCATCACATGCAAGGGAACAACCTTCAGTGAGATGATGGGCCAAATCAAATCCTTCAAAGAGGTAAGGCTAATGTAGAGGAGTTGCATGGTGGCAGTGGAGTCAACCTTATTGAGGATGTGCAGGCCAATGGGACTAAAGACTCTAGTCTGCGAGCTATCACAAGAGGTCAAAAGGATAGAGAAGGTGATAAGCACAATGTAAAGCCTGTCGATGGAAACCCTAAGAAAGACGATAAAGGGATGCAAGTCCTTAACCCTGACAGGGAGGGTGGACCTTTAAAACCCGTAGAAAGCAAAGCCAATACCAAGAAGGATAAGGAGTTGCCACAAAAGAAGGAAAAAGCTAAGAAGGAAGTGCCAAATTTGGTTTAATGACCAAAGGAGAGAATTTTTGGTGTAAGAAAAGAGCTCTAGCGAATTATCACGAATTCAATTTGGAAAGCTCTCTTTGTAAAGTTAGACCAAATGTGAATCTCTTGCAGCTGATTAAGCTGTCTCCTAGAGTGCAGAAGGAATTTAAAAATATCCTGCATAATGTGTACATTGTAGAACCTCTCGGCATAGTGCGAGTAGGAGATGATTGGTTTGAGCATGCTAAAAACCTTGCCCAAGGGTTGCAGCCTACATTGATGGAATAGTACTGGACCATGCTATCATAGATATGGGATCCTTTGTAAACATCATGAGTTTAGAATTGATGGAGAGGCTGGGTCTCGCAATTCAAAAGGATGCCTCCACGATTCTTAGAATGGTTGATGATAGTCTAAGGTAGCCTAAAGGTTACATCACTAAGGTCCATGTTGTTGTTGCAAATGTAGAATGCCTTCTGGACTTTAGGGTGATTAGATTCATAGGGCGTCCTAGCTATCAAGTATTTCTAGGTAGACCCTAGATCTTGCAAGCAGACTATCAAGTGGATATACCTACTCGATCGAATGATATTTGGTAGAGGTGCTGCTGTGTAGTAGTTGATACTTATCCTGAGTCTCCTCAAAGCGAGAGAGCTCCTTTATCCTCTATGGAATTAGAGACATTGAAAGATGTATATGCTAGTGAGACGTCACCAAGTGATGAATCTGAAGAAGGGTCCACTACAGAGGACATCTATCAAATAACTTTGAATGAGGCAATAGAGGTGCAAGATTGAACAAGAGACATGGATGTTATTGAGTTGGACCTTGGTACGCCAAATGTTTCATGGCCAATTAAATTGGGATCCATGCTCACTTTAGAAGAACAAGAGGACTATGTGTCCATGATCCAGGAGTTCTGTGATATTTTTGCTTACGAACTTAGAGGCATTCCTCCTAGGCTGGCTGTGAATACCATTCCTCTAAAGGAAGGAAGCCACCCTGTACGTCAAAAAGTAAGGTGTATGCCTTTTGAACTAAGGGACGGGCTATTCGAGGAGCTATAGAAGTTGTAGAAAGCGGGTTTGATCTTCCTTGTTCAGCATACTAAATGGTGTTCACCAGTTGTGATTAGGAAGAAAAAAAATAATCAAATTTGGCTTTGTTTGGACTTTAGAGAGCTAAATAAGCAAACGATTAAGGACTATTACCCGTTGCCCTTTATTGACCAAAATTTGGAGCGGTGGGTAGAAAAATATATTTGTTTATGGATTGTTTTGCGAGTTATAACTAGATGGCAATTGCAGAAGAAGACAAGCTTAAAACGATGTTTATTACTATCTTCGGTACCTTTGCGTACCATGTGATGGCATTTGGTCTATGCAATGCACCTGGTTCATGGCAATGAATAGTAGACAAAACCTTTGGTGACGTCTCCCCATAAAAGTTGAAAGTATTTATTGATGACCTAGGGGCAGCCACCATAAGAGAAAGGCAACTGATTATTTTGCGGAAGTGTTTTGAATGTTGCAGAAAATTTTGCATAGCTCTTAACTTAGGGAAAAGCGTATTTGGGGTGCCTTATGGGCTATTGTTAGGTCATGTGGTCAATTCAGTAGGGATTGCGATTGACCTTGAAAAGATCAAGGCCATAGTCACCATGAGTCTGTCGTGCACTCCGAAAGGAGTGCATAGCTTTCTGTCATCGATAGGGTATTATCGAAGGTTCATAAATGCCCTGGTAGAAAGAACTTTGCCATTGACAAATCTACTGTCCTTTAGCTGTCTAATTGAATGGAGTGTCCCTTGTAAGGTATCTTTTAATGATGTGAAACATGAGCCAGTAAAAGCATCTAAAAGGGCCAAAGTATTCTACATATTTTTAGCAACCACCATGCATAGTATCAGCTCCTGCTTATCCCAAATCTTGGAGGAAAAATGATATCATCTGATTACTTCTACTAGTCAGAAGTTAGGAATATCAGAAATCAACTACACCTACATGGAGAAGTTGTGCCTTGCGATGGTATTTGTGACAAAAAATTAAGGCACTACATTCTCTATGAGAAGGTTGTATTTTATACGAAGGTGGAAGGGCTGGATAAGTTACAACTACCTGATCATTTAGCAAAGTGGTTAATCACTTTGCAGGAATTTGATTATGAGATTAGAAGTAAGCCACCAAAACTGCAGGGTATTGTGGAATGCCTTGTAGATTTTGGGGAGCCAAAAGAGACTTTAGTTGAAGGAGTTGATATTGAGGAAATGCTTAAAATTGATACGGCGTCTATTCCCTCTTGGTATACTGCTATAAGGCATTACCTGTCAATAAGAGAGGTTGGAGCTGGATTATCAAAATCAGAAAATAGGAAAATTAGATAGCAGGCATTGAAATTTTCTTTGATCATAGGAACATTATATTGACAGGGGGTTGATGATATCTATCGCAATGTGTGATGCCTGACAAGGTTCCATTCATTTTGGGAGAGTGCCATGACTCTACTTGTAGAGGGCATTTTGCTATGGCCCAAAAAGCTTTAAGAGCTAGATATTGGTGGCCATCCATTTGCCAAGATGCATTTGAGTATGTTAAGAGATGCAATACTTGTCAATGGCATGATAGTAGGGAGAATAGGAAGCAACCACTTACTCCGATTATGGCTATACTTCCATTTGAAAAGTGGGGCATCGACTTTGTGGGCCTATTACTCTATCATCCACTGCGCAAAAGCAATATATTATCGTGGCAACTGACTACTTTACAAAGTGGTTAGAAGTATGAGTGAGAAGGAAGGACGACACAAAAGAGATTGCCAGTTTCCTATTAGAGCAGGTTATATGTTGATTTTGTTCACCAAAAGTGTTGGGGGTAAAGGCACCTCTACCTAGCTACTCGTGTATTACAACACTGACAGTACCCTGCCACTGTACACTACAAATGGTGGGCGCCCATCACCGTCACTTTTTTCTTTATTCTTTTAGTGATAGTTTGAATAAAGGAAGGCCCAAGTGGTCCTTGAATGTTTGGGGAATGTATGCCTATTGATTGGACATCATTTTAGACTGATTTTCTTGCTGAAAATACTCAGTTTTAATAGTAAATCTTTGTTGTAATAGAGTGATTTGAAGCTATCTTACATGCCTTTGGTTATGCCTATTGGTTTCAGGCTGTCTTTGGGATATGCAATGAAGTATTGACCTTTGGGGGTACCATATCGATCTTATCTTTGGTTCTAGATCTTCATTTGAGCTTGAGCTCAGCTTTGGAATGCATTTGATACACTGTCTTGGATGTACATATGGCATGTATGTTACCTATGTCTGACTAGTCTTGACATGCTTGGGCTATGCAACTACTACATGCTAATTATATTGTGTGGAGCCGATTGCTACTAGACCCTTGTCTTGGCTTGCGTCTAGATTCTTGGAACTTACTTGGGTTATTTCTTGGCTTGCCAGAGTTGTATTTGGGATAGAGTTGATGTCTATGGATGCTATAATTGGAGGCTACAGAGGCTATATGCTCATGATGTCTTATTGATGCTTGGTCTTGGATCTTTCATCACTAGTGCTATCATATGAATTTCTTGAGATTCTTGGCTTGATCCATACGGCTTTTGTGCTAATGGGAGAATCTTTGGATGCTTGACAAACATTGAGTAGGTGGTTTATGCTATTGACCTTTGAGTCTTCTAAGACTAGGATCTTCTTCACTTGGATGTTGCATGGTTGATATGTCATGATCCACATACATGTACTTAGACTGATTTGGGATTTGCACTCCCTGAGCATTGTTGGGGGTAAAGGCGCCTCCGCCTAGCCACTCGTGTATTACTACACTGAGAGTACCCGCCACTGCACACTGCAGGTGGCGGGTGCCTATCATAGTCACTTATTCTTTATGCTTTTAGTGATAGTTTGAATAAAAGGAAGGCCCGATCACACATTATGGTTGTTGGAGTTTCCACTTTGAGTTTCACTCTCTCGCTCTTGCTCTCCATCCGCCATAGCTCTCACCACAAACCTTCTTCCTCCTGGGTTCCACTTCCCTTTCAATTGGTATTAGAGCAAAGGCATTGGAGCCTTCCCGACATTATCTTCAGCCCAGATTTGAAGAGCTTCAACCCAAGCTTCAATGGTAGCCATGGCACCTTCATTTGCAGGTATGTTTTGATCTCTCGCCTCCTCCTCGAGATTACTACCTTCCATTGGCACCTTGTAGGGCTGCATCAGAGTCCCCTTAACATTGCCAAGTGCTCCAGAGCAATACTGAAAACCACCTAGTCCCTAGGAGCAGCCAGCGCAAAATGCAGCGCATTTTTAGGGGGCTTGGCTGATCTCCTATTGGCACTTGCAGCTTCTTCCCCGGCTTCCCGGCACTGTTGGCAACCTTCCCGATTATTGTTGGGACTCCCCAGCATTGGTTCTTAGCTCTTGGCGATCGATTAGAGTGCTTCCACCTTCAGCCATTGTTGTATTTACAATCCTAGGACTGTCAAAACACGGCAGCACTTGACATTTACTGTTTGATGCTTCTTGGCATTGCCCGTTTGATGCCTATTGATGCCCGGTGTGATGCCTAGATGTTATGGGATGCTATGTCTATGCTTTGGGACTGATTTGGAGCAGATTTGGGCACTAATTGAGCTTCATTTAGCAGTAAATATGCTATTGTAATACAGTGGGCTGAAGCTCATTAACTTGGTGTATGCATTGGTCCTTAGATCCGGGGTGCTTACAGGAGATTTGAATGATCATACTGATGTATTTGGAGATTGTTAAATAAATCTTTCAGGTTCTAGAATGCTTTTGAGTTTGGATTAGGCTCCGCCTTTGTCGTCATTCACTGGCATTTGGCTTCACTTGGCATGCTTTGGACCGGTTCATGCCTATTGTCACTACTTGACATTTAGGCTTCTTGCATTTATGCTTTGGTCAGATATGGATGCCACTTGGTTTGCCCATGCTTGATCGTCACTTGGAGCTTTGTCTTTGGATGTATTTGACCATTTTGGACCTATTGGGCATTACATTTGGTTGTCAGTTACATGCTCTCTGAATGCTTTGAGTCTTATGCTTTACGGGTCTGAGATAGCTTGAGATTTATGCTCCGGATGTACCCTACTGGGATTTGGCATGTTTGATGCTATGTACTTGATGTATTAGAGTGTTGCTTGCTCTATTTGCATCTGACTTTACTTCTAGTGGGAGCCTCTTGGTATGTTCGAATGCACACGGAGTCTTACTTACACTTGAGCTTGAGCTTGTGGGATAGTTACATGCATTTGCTCTCTTGAGAGCTTTATGTCTGCAGTTAGTCTGTAGTGGGCTGATTTGATACGCCTATTGGGGTAGGCACCTATATCTATCATAGGTTTGTCAGTTTTGTATGCATCTTGGATGGTTATGCATTGATCTTCTTACTCTATTAGTTGTGCCTGTGCTTGGTTGCTTCTCTTACCCCGAAACCCATTACATGCATGACTTCTAGACCTATAAGATGTCTCTTGCCTGACAGGTTATTTATTTGATAGTTCTTGGTACCTTCTTGCCCCTTGACACTCACTATTGGATGTATCTTGCTACGTGGTAGTTGTAGTGACATATGTATAAGTGATTGCTTCACTTTGGGATAATTTTACATACTGCTGTCATTTATTCCAGCAAGCTAAAATCTGTAGATTTTGCGCACTTCTATGAGGGTAATGATTACTGTTTGATGTTAGCTTGGTCCTATTTGGTGGACAAGTGGTTCTCTTGGTGATATCCACTCTTTCAGTTAGTTTTACAGTGGTTTTAGTGCATTTTTTGCTAATTATAGCAACTTGCAATTTTACTTTTTTGCCTTGATTTGGGATAGTACGGCTGGTCATCTGAAAGACACAGCTCTCTTTAACATTGCCAAGTTGGATGGTACCAACTATGGGTATTGGAAATCCCAGATATGGCAGGTTTTGGTGCAGAAGTTGCAGATTAAACCCTTGCATTTCAAGGGCGTTAAACCCAAGGATATGGATGATGATGTTTGGATGGAAGTTGATGAGCTATGTAAGTCTACCATTATCTTGTCACTCTCAGAAGAGGTCCATCACAATGTTGTTGAAGATGAGAATCAAAGTGCATGGGACTTATGGAAAAAGATTCAGGAGCTTTATGCACAGCAGAGTCCTGCATCACAGATGTATTGGCTGAAGCAGTGAATGGATCTTCACATGAAGCAGGGGACATCCCTATCATCTCATTTTAGCCAGTTTCATGCTATCATGAAGAATCTGTTGTCATAGGGTATTGAGTTCAAAGACAACTTGCACCCGTTGTTTCTGCTGGGCACCTTGCCTGAATCATGGGATGTCTTCCATATTGCCATATGCACAAACAAGCTTGATGGGCTGAAAATCAAAGATGTTGAGAGTGCTTGATCGACTAAGGAAATCAACAAGAAAAACAATGATGCTTCCCACTCTTCACATGCATTGACCGTTAGAGGTAGCAGACATGGTAGGCATGATAATGATCATAAGGTCAAGGAGTCTCAAAAGTCTAGGTCAAAGTCACGTGGTTGCAGTAAGTCTCGTGGACGGAAGTCTGATCTTACCTGTCATTATTGTGGGAAAGCATGACATATTAGGCCATAGTGCCATAAGATGCATGATGATAAGTGCAAGGATAAGGGAAAAGAGAAAGTGTAAGAAAAGTCTTCTAAGTGCAGTATTGTACATGTAGAGTCCAGTGTGAAGATAGAAGAGGTTAATGTCATGCAGGTCACTGATTCAGATTAGGATAATATACTTGCAGCTTCTTCATATGATGCCTTACAGGCTTCTGAGACACATTTTATGTATGTGCAGTGCTGGCTTTTTTGATTCGGGTGCGTCATTTCATGTGACATCTTGTAGAGATTGGTTTCATACCTATCGTACCATCTTTGGTTCTGTGTGTCTTGGTGATGACAGGTCTCTTGACATTGTGGGCATTGGAGATGTTAGGCTATAGTTTCCTTCTGGTAGTTATTTTGTTTTGCATGATGTATGCCATATACCTGAGTTGACTCGCAACCTTATGTCAGCTAGAAAACTTGATGATGCAAGGTATTTTGTGCCTTTTGGAGACTCTAGATGGAATATTACTCATGGCACGCTTGTGCTTGCAAGAGGTGCCAAGTCTGGAAACCTCTATCCTTACTTATATCTAGAGCTACCTTGGATCATTTTTTATATGTGGGTTCTATCCCCCATGTATCCCTCTGGTTTGCTCGTTTGGGGTGATGTCTCTTAAAGGAATGAAAATGCTCCGTTTTGTAGTATCTTCCGCCTTTTGACTCTTCGCATTTTGATTCTTGTGATCATTGTTTGTATGGCAGGCAGACGAGATATACGCATAAAAAGTCTGGTAAGGAATGCATGGGTGAGAACTTGGCTCTTGTGCACTCAGATGTATGTGGACCCATGCCCTGTCAGTTACTAGGTGGGGCAAAGTACTTTGTTACTTTCATAGATGATTACTCACGTAAGGTTTGGGCTTATGCCATCAAGAGAAAATCTGATGTCTTAGACACATTTCAATGTTGGTTTGCATTAGCAGAGAACCAGTCTCGGAAAAGACTAAAATGCCTAAGGTCAGATAATTGAGGTGAGTATGTATCACGTGCTTTTGAGCAATTTTGTGATGAGCGGGATATTAATCGTTAGTTGACCGCCCCTTATACCCCACCCCAGAATGGTATGACTGAATGCATGAATAAGACCATTCAGGAAAGGGTCCATAGCATGCTTAGCCAGGCTAGCTTATTGCAACACT
Source organism: Lygodium microphyllum (assembly GCF_053477565.2). Lineage (NCBI taxonomy): Eukaryota > Viridiplantae > Streptophyta > Polypodiopsida > Schizaeales > Lygodiaceae > Lygodium > Lygodium microphyllum. Next base: position 95,404,339 of record NC_141151.1, read on the forward strand.
TTTGGGTTGAGGCAGTTACTACTGCAGTGTATCTAATTAACAGGTTGCCTAGTAGTGACATTGACTTTCAGGTTGCAGAGGAGCTATGGGTAGGCAAGGCCCCCTCTTATGATCATTTGTGTTTCTTTAAATGTGAGGAACTCTACCATGTGCCCAAGGACAGACACAATAAGCTAGATCCTAAAAGTGTCAAATGCATTTTCATTGGCTATGGAGATGCAGGAGAGATGGGTTACCGTCTATGGGATTCGCAAGCATGGAAAGTGATCCACAGCCATGATTTCATCTTTCATGAGGAAAAAATGCATATGCAGCCTGAGAAAGTGGTTGAGGTATGGAGAGTTATCTTTTAGGAGGAGCCACTTGCTCCCATTCAGTCCACTCCACAGCCAGCTAGATAGCGTGTAGCATCAGCTCATACTCATGGCCTAGATGTTAGACATGCTGATCTTAGACAGGATGTCAGTCAGGTAGTAGAGCCTAGGTTGAGGCGTTCTACTAAAGATAGATTTCCTTCTAACCATTTTGTGCCCTCTATGGATTATGTACTGGTTACATATGCAAAAGATCCTCTCACTTATGATGAGGCTATGCATAGGGGTGATTGTCACTCTTGGGAGAGGGCTATGTAGTCTGAGCTTGATTCATTGCATAAGAATCAGACTTGGGATTTGGTTTTCTTACCTCAAGGTAAGAAGGCTTTGCCATGCAAGTGGTTGTACAAGCTGAAAAGTACCCTTGGACACCACAAGCCGGCATACAAGGCTCAATTAGTTGCTAAGGGTTTTAAGGAGGAGCATGATGTTGACTTTGATGAAGTCTTTTCTCCTGTGGTCAAGATGACCACTCTACACTTAGTGTGGGAGCTTTCGCTCAACTGCCAAGACCCACGTACCTCTTATTGCTTCAAGCATTCCAAGCAAGCTCTCATGGCTATCTCTCACCTAGCAGATGCGTTGTCAATCCTCTCGGGGTGTAGTGAGCTTACCTTGATGCCGAAATGAGTTGCCTCCTCCCTCACACAAGTCGATAGCTCCACAATCCTAGATGCTAGCACAAGCATCCTCAAGCCTCCTCCATCTTTAAGCTCCATTGACCATAGCCACGTGCGAGGCAAGAGAAGGGAAGAGAAGAGAGAAGAGGAGACGGTGAAGAGCTTCACCCTCTTGATCCCTCACTCCCACACACTCACTCACTCCCTCACACTCTCACACTCACTCCCTCAAGCGCACACACAAGTGAGAAGAAGAGAAAAAGAGAAGAAGAAGAAGAAGAGAGGACTCTTGTTTGCCACACACCAAAGAATGAGATTTCATTCACTTTTTGAACTTTATATATACAAACCCTAAAACCCCCATGCGCATCCATCCCTTGGTACATGACAGGCCATTGTGGCAAGGTTCCTTTTTCTAATTCCCTCTTCCTGCTTCATGCCCTAAGCCTATACATGTCTATTCTTTTACAAGTGGCACAGGAGGGAGCCTGGTGCTCTTTTACAAGAGTTTTTAGAGTTTTTAAGGTCCCTTTCCTTTAAAATTTCTATTTTTGCAATAGTTTGGTTTTAGAGGTGGCCTCTATGCCTTTGCTCTTTTTGCATTCTTTTTGCACTTTTTCCTTTTACTTTTCCACCATTCCAATTTGAGGTTAACATTAACCCCCTCCAAGAGGGGTGCCAGTCCCATGGCATGTTGAGCTGTTTGTTGGGGAAGGGCAGGTGGTTGGTAAGTTATTGGTCAAGCAATGGTAGGGCCATAGGTGCCTAGGCTGCCATAGAAGAGTGGGCAATAATGTCAAATGGATGATGGGGCCTTCGAAGTTGATGGTTTGGCACATCTTGTAGTATTATCTGAGAGGAGAAGGTGCGGTGCTCTACCTAAGGGGAGTGTTTTCTTTACTGTGGGGTGCCTTGTGCTCGTGCTGGTGGAACAGGGAGATGGGTCTATAGGCCTAGGTGATGTCCCACACTTGAGGACCCCGTTCGTGCGGTAGGGAGGTACAGTGAGTTTAGTGTAGGGTGACAGGTCTAACCATAGACGAGTGTTACCTCCCTAGGTGTGTCCTGCCCTTGGGGTGCCCTAAGCGTGAAGTGGGGGCAAAAAAGGGCTAAGGGGTTAGGAACAGGGCTGATCGATCGAGGTCATCGGTCGTCCTTAACTTAAGGACCCCTAGGTGGAGGGATTGTGAGCCATGTGCCGTGACCTGCGTGCGGATCGTTTTTTTTTTTTGGTTGGGTTTAGTAGTAGGGAATTGTTAGTCGTCGTCCTTAGGGGAGGGTAGTGAAGGAGATTTAATGGAATGGCTCAAAAATCTCCAACTCTGCATGAAATTCTTAAGGTTTAAGAAAGCATGGAGGGGAGTGGTGGAGAGGAAAGGATGGCTACAATGAGTGAACCGGCTGTCGCTCATGTCTTTAAGAACAACGAGGCAGAAAGAAGGGAGGAGACTGGCTCGCATCAGCAGGCGGGTCATTGCACGACTGTCGAATGCATTAGGATAAAAAAAGAGTGGGGAAATGCCATGTTCGGCCAGGGTGGGGTCTTGCCTAAGTAGGATTTTTAGGAGCCTAAGATAGTTACAAGTGGTGATTAAGGTGGGATCCGGGCAGGAGGAGAAATCAGCCATAAAGCGTGCCATGGTGGCATCTAAGCTATCAGAGGTGAAGGTGAGGGCTTGGGCTAAAGTGGTGGTATAGGGGTTGTATATTACAAGGAAGTCGTAATGGCCATGGGCATTTGCATCGAAGTCTACTCCTATTCGTTGAGGGTATACCATGTAGGCAAGGTCATTCCTCTTTGAAGGGAGAGTGTTATAGAAGGCCATCCATGCGAATACGTTGTTGCAGATGCGCCTTTGCCACAGTGGTTGGCACTCGTATCCGAGCACGGACCGAGGCATTTCAAAAACTTTATTCTGCCAGTATTCCGCATCCTTGGTGCCCCAAAGGGTGGGATTCTTCTCTCTTTCCTTCAACCACTGTTGGCTTAGGCGGCTTTTGATGTTGATCACCTCTTCCACTATTTTAGTGAGAAGAACTCTACGCAGGGCATTGGGGATGAGGAAGCTGAAGGTGAAGGGCTACTTCTCCTGTTCCTGTCTCTCCCAGAGTATGAGCTCCACATGAAAATTAGGAGGCATGTCATTTGGGCATGGCGGGAGGGGTATAGAGGGTTGGGCCATAGGGTTAGCTCTTAATCTTTGTCTGGCTTCTTCCACCAACTTCCTCCTCTTCTCCCTCAGGGTGGTTTTTCTCTCCGCAGATGCATCTGCTGGCTATCCTTGCCCTTCAAGATGGGGTGAAGGGGGTTGTAAAACCACTTCTTCTTCAAATCTTCCTAGGTCAATGTGCAGTTTTGTCTCACTCCTTGGGTGCTCTTGCTGTTGCAGCTCTTCTACGAACCCTAGGACATCAATTTCTTGTGGGTTTAGGTCGATCGATAGTAGATACCTACGTTGTTTCCCCAGGCTTAGCCCCACTGTAATAGGTTGGGAGGGCATGTGTAGCCCTGCTCACAGGGCTCTGCGCGCTATGCTTAGTTTCTTTTTTACTGCCTCCAAGGATTCCCCTTCCTCCTCATAAGTGGCATCCATCAAGGTGTTAAGGAAGTTTTGTTGTTGAGTGTGGAAGGCCACTTGGGTTGCCTCTACTCTTTGTTCTGCTAGGATTTTCTCTTTCTCCACTAGAGCCAGGTGATGCGCCAAGGTCTTGACTCTTTGCTCATTCTAGCCTACCCACTCTTAAGCCCTCTTTTTCATTTCTTCCATGCCTTCTCCCTGTCTTTGCACCAAGGCTGTGAGCCTCCGCTGTGCTGATCTTCCAACTCTCTGCTCATTCGCTCCTGTTCTTCTCTTTTGAGGCTCAGTCTTTCAGTCATTGTTTCCATTTCTCGGTGGTGGTGCTCCTCTTCTTGTTTCCTCCCTTTCTCCCCTATGGTAAACTCCTTCATGCCCTGCTCAATCCACCCTATTTTTGATGCTAGATCCTCGTATTGCATGATCAGCAGGTCATATTCGTTTTGCATCTTCTCGAGTTCTTGATTTTCATCTATGAGTTGTCGCCGCCAGCTTTTCTCATTTTCTTCTTTGGTCTTTAGTTTCCTCTTCAAGTCGAGAATTTCCTTTTGTTGTGCAGTCATTTACTTTGTTTTTTCGAGCTGGAAGGCTGCTACCGCTTTCCTTTCTGCCTCCAGCTTGGCCATCGTGATCCTCCTTTCCTCCCTTGCCTTTTCTAACTGCGAGAGCAATTCATCGACGTATTCGTCACGATTTGCATGTGGCGTCATAGTGGTGGGGATTGGGGTGGTCAAGGCTTCCATATTTTGGTGTTTTGGCTCTTGCCTGAATTCGGCATTTGTAGTTGGCCTTTTGTGCTCGGTGGTTGTGGCCTCCCCGCTCCTTCCTTGTGCTAGTTTCTTATTGATAAAGTATTGCATCCACGCCACAAAGCTGTCCATGTCGGTGCTGGCTAGGATATTGGGGGTGGCAGTGGTGGCTTTGTTAGTGGGTATCAAGAGGGCTAGAATGGGATGGAGGGGAGCCTTACCCTTGTCCTCAATGACCATGGACAGCATGGCTTCAGGTACTTGTGCGCTTGAGCTGGGTCTATCTTCCTTAGGAGGACTTAAGGTCCCTAGGCCATCAAGTTAGCTTTGTTGTTCTATAGACCGGTGAATTGCTTCGGCCATGTCTTCCTCCTCTTGTCTTCTCAACTCTGCCTCCTCTTCCATAGCTCTTATTTCTCTCTCTTCTTCTATCTTTCTTGCTTCCTCGGCCAACCTTTCAACTTCTTCCTTCTCCTTCTTTTTCCACTCCGTCTCCTCTCTCAGGGATTCCTTTTTTTCTCTTTCCAGATCTTCTTCCTTTTTCCTGCTCGCCTTCTGTTTCTTCTTTTGAGTTGCCTTCCCAGCGAACTCTTTTGTTTTTCTTTGTTCAGATTGAGCCTCTCGCTCCTCCTTCTATGTCTTGATTTCTATTTGGTTGCTAGATTGCTTCTCGTTTTGATGGATCAGCGACCTGTATGGGGTCTCATCTGCTCCTTTGCTTCCCTGCTGGGCCTCTTTCATAGCCTCTTGGAGGATGGTGGCCAATATATGCTTCCATACTCGATGAAGGAGTCTTTCGAGGAAGGTTTCTTCCTCTCTGTATTCTTAGTTGTGGGGGATTCTCCTCCTGCCTGTTTGTTGCCCAGGGCTAGTGCTTTGGCCGCTTGGTCTATTGTTTTGCGCACCTAGCCATTCCAATCCACCTCATCCAGGGTGCGGGTTGCCACATTCTCCAGCACAGGTAGACTGATTTGGTGCATGAGGAAATTGTAGCATTGCTAGAGAAAAGGGCATGCACCAACTTTGCGTGTAGGTGAATCTCAGCATCGGGGATGTCTTCTAAGCTGATGCCGTCATTTGTCAAGACTTCTTCCCTATTTATCTTCAACAAGGCATACACATCCCTCTTACTTTTTTCTCCACCCTAGGTTCCAACCCTAGTGCTTTCTCCACAAAGGCTTGGGTTAGTGGTACCTGCACTTGTTGGGCATTGTCTCCCCTTCCCACCACCACCATTCTGCACCCTTGGTCAGGGTTGTACGTTCTCAAGAACTCTACACACTTCATGTGGTTAGGTTCCTATGCAAACTTCTCTAGTTACTTGTGGAGATGGCACTATTCCACTATTCTCCTTGTAGCCTGCTCCTTGGCCACCATCTTCTCAAGGTTGTGAATGCTGCAGAATTTTAGCTGACTGTAAGCTTGATTTTCCGGGCTGATGCCATACTACAACCTCTCTTCCTTCGTGAAGGGGAGTCAGTGGGCACGGTCTTGTTGTGACATCTCTCGTTCCTGTCATGAACCATACTTCCCATTAGTGCTATAATTAATATGCATACAAGAATTTGCTGAAAAGAAAGATTTTATGTTTGTTGAATGAAAGCATTAAGATCCAATACAAATTCTTCCCTTCAGACTTGTTTTGTGACATTCCTCCTACATCACCCATTTCTTATGTGTTTATTGCGTTTACTTTATCTTGATTGGTTTTAATTTGATTCACCTTCACCCTATTCACCTTCATGCTACCCTCATACCCTTGATTCACCTTCATGCTACCCTCGTATCCTCTCCCCTTCCAGATTGAGAAGGATCCTTCCTAGGATCGAAGGTTAGGAGATCCAGGGCATTCAGCATTTGGGTATAAGGGTTACTTGTGCATGAGCCAGGTATAGAATTTTGGGTTATATTCCAACTGAGCCTTGGGTCCAGAGTGAAGGGTCAGGTACTTATGTGTGTGATGTAAGTGAAGACATCTATTAGGAAATCGCTAGAATCGATGCGGCTAGCGATGTGGAGCTCTTCCTCGGTCAAGAGATGATCAAGATATGGGTGTCCCTTGACGTGCTCTTCCATGGATCGGCCACAAAGAGTGGTTAACACTCTATATGAGGTGGATGCGACATAGGTTGGGTCGTACTCTGGACGTCTTGATTGCACAGCGCTGCTCAATGTTTGTCATGATTTGGCATCCTTTGTGTTCCCACTGCAATCACAGAGTGTACCAATTTTGTAAAAATGGGGAGTCGGTATCAGCTAACGCTTTCAAATCCTCGAATTATTTGTTAGTGATGAAAAAAGTCACATGCTTATCGTAAGACGTAATGAGGCGTTGTTTGATGGCTTGTTCTCTTGATATCTTAGTGCGTAGCAACTCGGTAGCTAAGTGGGGTATTTTGACAAATGCAAATTCGAATGTTTCCCAGGAACAAGGCATCGTGTGAACTTTTGTCGCTAAAGGCTCTTGTAACAGGCCTAAGTCTAAGCGGTCATAACTTAGAGCCAGTGACATGAACCTACCATCGAAGCATCTAAGACCAACAATAACATCATCCCCTATGTCTTTGGCTAGGTCTACGGCGGCTAGAGTTAAGAATGATTTTTGCTCGTAAGATAGTTTAAGGCCCGTAGGTGGTTGGGATTTGATGGGGCTAGTAAGCGCGGCAAAAGATGGTGGTATTTGCCCATGAAGCAGTGGTTGAGTCCCGTGGATAAGCATTGGAGTAGTGGCTGCTATGGATGGGCTGCTACACTCGGATTGGGTTTGGAAAGTCTTATCGGCATTAGCAAGGGTTGAAGGGGGTAACATTGTTTGGGGTTTGGACCGATAGAGTTGCTCAACTCTTTGGATCTCATGGGTAGGTGAGCTTGTAGGAGGCGGGTTCGGGAAACACTATGGCTTTTGGTTCCGAGGTTCCACGGGGCTTGGGGTTAAGCGTGAGGGTGCCATTTGAGTGATGCCGTGGGCCGTTCTGGCCTTAGGGATCCATAGCCAGGCATTTCCCTCATAGTAGCCTTGTGCGTGCAAGAGGGATTTAGGAATCCATCTTGGCTTGATCATGCTTTGATTTCTGTAACTGCATCTCGACCTCCTGGGTTTAGAGTTTCTTGTGGTATGAAGATGTGGGTGTCTACTTCTAGGCGGCGATTGCGGTTGTTTAGGCCTCCATTGAAACTTGGGTTGTTGGGCCTTAGCTTTTGCCGTTGTGAGTGGCGGCCTGTGAGACTTGGTGGATGGTGGTTTAGCCCTACCCCCCTCCATAGACTTGGCTGTGAGTATTTCTACTGGTGGCCTTGTAGACTTCAACGGGATCGCTTAGCCCTTGCTGAAGGCTGTATCAATACGGATGTTGCCTATGGTGAGGTGGATGCGTTGCGACTCATAATCGACATTGCAGTAGTGAGTTTGCTTCTTGAAGGTTCGCCCTAGCAATGACTCTATGCTCGTGCCTTTAGTGTTTGGTAACACGTAAAAGATCATTGGTGTAGTCTTAGACTCGATAGCAATAGCAGTCTTGCACTTGCCGAGAAGTGCGTATGAGCGGCTCCCATATGGGTTTAATTGGGCATTAGTGGGATGTAGTGGTGGTTTACTAAGTTGAGTCCAATGATCGTGAGTTAAGACATTGAAGTTTGCTTCCTCGTTGATCAAGGCATTGAAAGTGCATGTTTGCTTGGCAGTGACCATGATGTGGAGGTATGCAGGTTCTACAGCTTCCTCGTTCTCATCACCAATTTCCGTGATTGTGGCGACTCATACCGTGATAGGGGGTTCCAACATTGGTGGCTCATGCAGCGAATGCGTGGGAGGGTAGTACTTCTTAATGCAACTGCCATTAAAGAAGCCTATGGCCTCGCCATCTAGAGTCTTGAGCTCAACATTTCTAGTTCAGCTGATTGCACGAACTTTGAAAGGCCCAAGATCTCTAAAATTCATTTTTTTCTTGTGTCCTTTAACTAAGTGGGATTGAAGGCTCACTGTTTGAATAGGCTTTCTCCTTGGCTTCTTTAGATCCCATCTGCATCTGAATCCATTGGGAGAATTGAGCCATAATTTGAGCATTATATTCCACCAACTTGTCAATAGAAGCCTTTGTTTGAGTTGTTGAATCTACTAACTTCTCAATGGAAGACTTCGTTTGATTAGTAGACAAAACCATTTGCTCCATTCTTAATAGTAGGGCCTCATGACGTTCTCTATGTCTTTCTTCATGTACGCACAAGGTATCATTGAGTATACTGATTTCCCCTTGTTGTTGAGGCTCTTCAGTGCTCTCTTGAGGTACATTATCCAACATAGAATCTTTGATTTTCTGAGCATAATCATCCTGGACCTTATTTTTACCCTTATGCCCTGCCATAATAGTAAAGTCCTGCAGTACCCCCTATTAAAAAAATGGCTATAACTTTTGCTAGGGAACTTCAATTTCAAAACTTTTTAGTTCAAATCGAAGCCAAGAATTCCCTCTTCGAGATGAGCTATAGCATACTATAAAAATTTTAGGAAAGAAATTTTTGCAACTCAATCTCAGAGTCTGAACTGTCCAGGCCTGCACCCTGTTTTGACTTATAAATGCCATGTTTTGACCCTTAAAGGTGAAATAGTAACCCTAAATGGTTACCAAACCCTGTAGAAAGCTGAGTAGGACCTTGGGTACCCTGTAGTACCTGCACCTGTACTTCAGTAATAAAGGGTATACCTGTAACAACCTGTAACTTATAAAATTCTTATTTTACCCTATTTTGGTCCTCTAGATACTTGAGCCTTTGGAAACTCTTCAATCTTCAAATCTCCACTCGATGTACCTGTGTGAGGGATAAAATGGCATGACAAGCTCCCTACATGGGCTCCGAATCATCAGGAGGTGGGCAAAGTTTCCCCTAGGTCAATTGGTTGCAGCCCTTCAAGATCTTTGATAGTGAGGGAGGGTCACCTGTCTTTTGTCCCACTATCTCCCTCGACATCCACCTTTTTCCTCAGTGGGTATATCAACATGGCAATGGCATTCTATTCTAATCAACCAGTATGAAATGCATTGCTACAATATTCATTCAACCCTTTTCATGAAATGCAATTGAATGAAATCTGGAAAATTTGGATAGGGAAAGGGTCTTACCAATGCAATTTAGTGACTCATTGATTGCTTTAGTACTTACCCTTGTATAATATTTCAGCTTGGGCAAAAGAATTCAACCAAAACAAGTCAAGGTTATGCATCAAACTTGGCAAATGATATCTATGATGAAGTTATGATTGAATCAATACTGAAATTCAATGGAATAGGCTTAGATTAATGGGGCATAACACTAATCTCTGATCTATTGATCAATTCAGAGAATTAATTGATCAATAATCCCTCATCAATAAGTGGAAAAGCATTAACAAGTGGATTATTGAGATATTTTAGAGATTAAGTGAAAGAAATACCTTGATTAAGCTTGAAGAAGATGATAGATATAAGCTCCAATCCCATTGATGGAAGAATTCTTCAAAATCCACCATAAATCCACCATAAATTCACCATGAAGTTTGAAATATCCACTAAATCAGTCCATATGAACTCCAATATACTCAAATCCGTAAAGAATCAACGCTCGAGCTTGCTTGAACACTTCAGTATCAAAGATTCAAGCCTCTTGAAGAAAAGCCCCAAAATAAACCTTCAATATGAGCTCCAATATCCTCCATGGGCTGAAATCTTTACAATGTCTTCAATCTTGAAGTCTATTTGACTTGTACATGGTACTAGAGAAGCCTTGGAGATTGGAGAAGTCCAAAAAATAAATTTGAGCTTCCAGGTCTGTGGCTGTGGCTGCCCTACTATGTTTTAGGGTTTTGAACAAAGGAGATAAAGATTAGAGTTCCCCTCCTGCTAGAAGTTATTGAAATAATGCCTGATGAAGTGCTTCAAAGCATGCAACCAATCAATATAAGATGAAGAGCAGAACTGGAAGAGGATTAGAACAGGAAAATTAATGCATTTTTGGCGCAATTTTCGGGCCGTTGGCTACTCCATCTGCTGCATCAATCACCTTACTAGGGTACTCAATCTGAAACACAAGAGATGGAGGATCTTTGCCCCATGGTTTGGCTATGAAAATTGATTAGTAGAGAGAGAACTTGGAGGATTTCTTGGCAGCCACCATTGAAGCTTCAGCCAAAATCTTGGAAGAGAGAGAATAGAAGCTCCCTTTTGAAAAGTAACTTGAGTTTAACCTCAAACTAAGCCCGGTTAACTCTCCTTTACCCTAGTTGCCTCTAATTTTGCATGAAATTTGATGATGACCTGCCACTTTAGCCATCCTCCACTATATCTGACCTTGGAGATCTCTAGATGTAGTCTCTTACTAACTGTAGATGGTCTGCAGCACTCCACTAGTCACTGTCTTGTACAATACTTGTTTGAAATGGATTTTGATGGAAGAAAATAGGATTGCAAATAGAAGGAAAAATGGATCAAAGACCAATGCTCTGATACCACTTGTTAGAGAGAGAAAGAGGGGAGAGAAGATTGCAAAAGAGAGAAAGATTGTAGGAAGAGAGAGAAAGAGAGTGACTAGGAGAGAGAAATACTAGATTTGGAGAGAGAGACAAGAAAGAGAAAGAAGCCATAGAAGCTGTGAGCAAGATGGGAGAGAAGGACAATAATTATATTAATGTGTCAAAAAGATGTGAAAATTTACATGTTCTCTCCTTTTATACCAATGTCAGTGTGACATGACATAATATCAATATTATTTTTTATACTAAATCCTTATTTCCAGCTTCTTACAAAAGAAAAGAAGATTAAATATTGCAAAGAAATATGTCTATAACATATCAAGCATTAATATTCGAGAGACATTATCATTCTATCTCTAGATTATGGTTTAAAAATCTTAAATGTAATAAAATAACTACATTTGGGTTGTTGCTTGGATCCCTTACAGTATCAGTTGCAAGGACTGCCACAAATCCTAAGATTCCATATGTTTTTTAAGAATAAATTCATATTGAAGCATCTATGCCATACGAAAATACAAAAAGAAAATCTGGTTTTGAATACGATGCATTTAACAATATATGCGTTGATCTAAGAAGAGTGAAAATTGCAATGGTTCACACGTATAGACTCATGTTAGAGGAATGTCATGGTATTTTGAATTTTTCCTTAAAGGTAGATGAAGCACAGATTCAAAAAGGAAAAAATATGGAAAGAGTTAGCATTTGTATCATGACAGGGTATTGGACTACAGCAATGGTGGGGGTTGCTCCAGTTGCATACATTCTAGTCTGCGATGGAGATTTGGTGGGTTGGTGTAGTCCAAGTACCAATTGAGAATCATCAAACACTGAAATGGTTATTTACTCATACAAGTATTCTAAACATTATTAAGTCTCAAAATGGTCATGGGATTATTGGACAAAGAGGCATCCCAAATAGCCAATATGAAGTAGGTGAGACTTCACAAAGGCATGATGACTATTTGGGTAGTTTGAATGGAGCTAATTCTCAAGCTTTTGGGCTGAATACTCAACTTCCTAGGGATCCTCTACCAACAGGAAGATTGCATAGTGGTTCTTAGCCACCTATTGGGAGATTTCCATCTCAATTTGGGGGTTCAATGCATGGTACTCATGATTAATCTATTTTGGGATAGCAACCATTCCATGAAAGAGAGCTAAAGGACAAGATAATTTTAGCCAAGTTTAATGGTTAATCATCTTCACCATCTGATTTAAAGGAGTGGACCTCTAAGATGGAATCTTACTTTGACATATTTCCCAAACCTAATGACATGAAGATTCATTTTTCTTCTTTGCATTTGGAAGGATTTGCATATACTTGGTGGAGGTATATAAAAAAGGAAAACATACTTGTAGAGAATTGGGCACTTATGGCTGAAGTATTTGTCTCCCCTCTTGAAAAAGAGAAATTGGCACATAGATGGTATGGTTTGGAACAAAGAGCCCTAAGTGTAAGAGAGTACACTAACCGATTTCTCAACCTAACCATGTTTGTAGAAAGCATTAGTGATGAGGCAAAGCTCCACAAGTACATGTATGGTTTAGAGCCATCTTTATCAGATGATGCCATGGCACAAAACCCTACTCTCTTTAAGGCTATTGAGCTTGCGGAGCGCTATGGAAGAAAATATAGAAGAGAATCTTCATTTCAGCCTAGATTTGGACAGCCAAGGACTATTTTTAAACAAGGCAAGTTGGTAACACTTATGGCAGCAATCATGTGCCAAATGGGAGCTTAAGAGTGCAAACTTATCCACCATTCAATGCTTCTAGACCTCAAAGTAATTTCAGGATAGCAAACAGTCCTAGAGTTGACTTCAAACAAGGGGACAACAAGTCTAAATCCATTTCATGAAACATGAATCCTAAGTCCATTCCTAGGGATCTTTACAAAGAAAGAAAGGAGAAAGGCTTATGTTTAAAGTGTGGGGAAAAGTATACACCTAATCATGCTTCAAAGTATGTATATAAAAATGTCAAACCCAAGCTTCAAAGTATGTTAGTCTTTGAGGATTTTGAAGATGAGATGGATGAAGCTAATGCAATTGCACTCAATGCTGAGAATGAAGATCTTGAGGAAGAAGTTGGGCAAGAGTATTTCTATGATTGAGTTGACTCCTTTCCTTTTGATCTTGGTGGAAGTGTTCCTTTTGATCGAGGTGGGACTTGTAATGACATATTTTCTACCACTAGTTGTTCTATTTCCGTGGATGCTTGGACATGATCTAAGAGCCCTAATACACTCCGTATGAAGGGTAACATTCATGGAAAGGCAGTGTTAATTCTAATAGATATTGGCAGTACCCATAGTTTTGTGAATAAGTCCATCATGGACAAACTGAATTGTATTCCCACAGATTTATAGCAGCCCATTGGAGTTTAAGTGGCCAATGGTGAAGAAGAAATCAACACACAGATATGCCCACAGGTTTTTTTATACTTGGTTGAAAATTTTGAATCAAAAGTAAACTTGATTACTTTGGAAATGGGACATATAGACATCGTACTTGGTTGTGATTGGTTGATGACATTAGGCAAGATCATTATGGATTTCTCATAGTTTATCTTCAATGGACAGCACATCCATTTACAGGGAATTCCTAGTAGATTAGATTTTTAGCTTATTACCATTCAACAACTCAAAAGGGAGTACAAGAGGCGCTCACAAATATTTGTTTTGCATTTGAATAAAGAGATGCAAGATCAGCCCAATAATTCAGCAAACCATCTAGCCTCAAATAGGGATTTATTTGAGGTGCCTACTTCATTGCCTCCCAAGAGAGCAGTAGACCACCCTATTGATCTAGAGCCCAACTCAAAAACAATCAATAAGCCACCTTACAGATTATCTAAGTGGGAACGAGAGGAAGTAGCCAAGCAAATCAAGGAACTTCTTGAGATGGGATTCATTGAACCAAGTTCTTCACCTTATGCATCTCCAGTTCTGTTAGTCAAAAAGAAAGATGGATCTTTCAGAATGTGCATTGACTACAAGGATCTTAATAAGATCACATTGAAGAACATGTATCCGATACCCGGGATTGATGATTTGCTTGATGAGCTCAAGGGGGCTCGATTCTTTACAAAGATTGATTGACATCAGGGTATCATCAGATTCGCATACGAGAGGGTGATGAAGTCAAGACTGCTTTCAAGATTGATCAAGGGCTCTATCGTTTCTTAGTGATGCCATTTGGGCTTATAAATGCTCTAGCTACCTTCCAGAGCCTAATGAATAAGATTTTGCAGCCTTTTCTCTTTCAGTTTGTCTTGGTGTTCTTTGATGACATTTTGATCTATAGTAAGACTTTATAGGATCACTTGGCACATATGAGGAGGGTTTTTGATGCATTGAGACATTACATGCTTTTTTTACTAAGGAGAAGAAATTTTCTTTCATGTAGACTAAAGTGGAATACTTGGGATATATTGTCAGTGAAAAAGGAATACAGGTTGATCCCAAGAAGGTACAGTGTATAAAAGATTGACCAACACCCACTACTACTACCTCTCTTAGAGGATTCCTTAGTTTATCTTCATTCTATCGCCGATTTATCAAGCATTATATGGCTATTGCAGCTCCTTTTATTGATAAATTGAAGAAGGAGGCTTTCTTTTGGGATGCTCTTGCAGATAGTAGCTTCAACCAGTTAAAGGGACTCCTTACCTCTGCTCCTATCTTAATATGCCCGGACTTATCCAAAGAATTTGCCATACAGTGTGATGCTAGTGGCCGTGGCATTGGGGCTGTTTTGTTACAAGAGCATGGAGTGATTGCCTTTGAGAGCCGTAAGCAAAAAGATAAAGAAATGGCCATGAATTTTTATGACTAGGAGATGTTGGCTATCTTGCGTGCAATTAAGAAATGGCACCATTACTTGTATGGCAGCCGATTCAGAGTACAGAGTGATCACATGGTTCTTAAGTATTTCCTTACTTAGTCCAATATTACTCCTAAGCAACGTTGGTGGGTAGCTACACTGCAGAATTATGATTTTGATATCACTCATACGAGGAGCAAAGACAATATAGTGGCTGATTCTTTTTCTCATATGTGGGCTTGCAAAGTTTAAGCAATGATGACTGAATTACATAATGATTGGATTGAAGAACTATAGGAGGCTTATCTTTTGGATGAATAATTCAGCCATATTTACAACAAGGTCTTATGGAAGAAAACTCGCATTATCAGTTCAAAAATGGCTTTATTTGGTTGAAAGGCGAGATTGTCATTCCTTCTACCTCTTCTTTTACACGGAATTATGGAGGAACTACATTCTTCGCATTTAGCTGGACATTTAGGAGTTTTCAAGACCTATGATAGGATCAACAAAAGTTTCTATTGGAAAGGACTATGGAAAGATGCCAAGAACTTTGTCATGAAGTGTATACCTTGTCAGCAGAATAAGGAAAACACCCATAAGCCAGGAGGTTTGTTACAACCATTACCTATTCTTATATGTAAATGGACTCATATTACTATGGATTTCATTACTGGATTTCCTACTACCAAGAAGGGATGGAATAGTATATATGTGGTGGTAGATAGACTCATCAAGGCAGCCCATTTTATTCCAACCAAGATCCAATTTACTGCCTCTCAAGTGGCCAGTCAGTTTATGGAGCAGATTTTTAGACTACATGGATTACCACAGATGATTGTTCATGATAGAGACTTAAAGTTTATGAGTAACCTTTGATAGGCAATATTACATCTATGGGCACTAAATTGGCTTCATCTATGACCTATCATCTACAAACTAATGGACAAACAAAAAAAGTTAATAAATGATTCGAGACTTATCTTCGCCATTTCTGCTATGATGTCCGAACTTCATGGTATTCTTGGTTACACTTGCCTGAGTTTTTTTATAACAACTCTAACTATGTTAGTATTGGAGTTTCACCCTTTAAGGCTCTGTATGGTTACAAGGTGCCCTTACCCATAGTCATCTTTAATGAAATGATCAATCCTCATGGGAAGGAAGAGTTAGAAAGAATGCAAACCCTTCTTTAACAATGCAAGATGAATCTTAGGAAAGCTCAAGACCAAATAAAGATGTATATTGATGAGAAGAGGCGGCCTTTAAAGTTCCAAGAAGGAGAGTTGGTCTTACTAAAGGTGCCCAAGTCTAGGTACTCTACATTAAAAGATGGATCTAGTAAAAAGCTTGCTCACAGTTTTTATGGCCCCTACTCGATCCTTAAGTGCATTGGAGACTTGGCATACAGATTAGAGCTTCCTTCTTCCACAAAGATTCACAATGTCTTTCATGTTAGTCAAGTCAAGCCTTTTTATGGTGATCTAGTGGATATAATTGATGAGCTGCCACCTATTGATGAAGAAGGTCTTATTCAGTATATCCCAGAGGTTGTTATAGATCAGTGTGAGAAGAAGCTTTGATCTTGTTCTATCATGGAATATTTGATCAAATGGAGAGGTTTACCACCTGAGAAAGCTTCTTGGAGGCTTGATTCTATATTGGATGAGTTTCCTTTCTTAAGGGATACATTAGTAGCTGAATCCTATTGATTATGGAGCTAGTTATGGTGCAAATAGGATCAAGACAACACATTATTTTAGAACAGCTTTTATTGTGCCTACTTTTTAGAATTAAGCTATCTACATGGGCTTAAATTAATCTTCAAGAGCTCCGTTTTTATATATGGTACGCCTCATTTGGACACTTCTACTAGAAGTTATGGCAGATTTGGTCTAGCAGGGTCTGTTTACACAGTAAGATCTTCAATGTAAGCCCAATCTTGGTAGAATAGCTTTGATCTAACCTTCCTAGGGGTTGTAGACAACAAAAACCCCATGAAGAACTAGTCTTAGCATACAAGATGGAACTTGATTCCTAGTAAGTGAACCCTAGTGAGGGGCTTGGGGATAGCCAAACTTGCCCCATGTACTATTCTGTAGTACAATAACTAGCATTTCTGTAATAAAGCTAAATTCCACAACAAGCTTTTAAACTAAAAATACAAGAAATAGACATAAAATGCCAAGAAGCCATAGCCAAGGTGGCTTGGCAAGACATGCTATTACCAATGTTGGTTCAGAATCAAATGATGAGGGGCTGTAGCAAGGTATGCACCCCAAGCTATGGTGGCCAAGAGTATTTACCCTCTTAGATAGTGGGAGGTTGAGACCTCAAAAAAGTAGTGTTTGTAAAATGGCAAAAAGATGCTACACATGTTACACCTCCACCTTTTATACTTACCCTAGACCAAGGTATTTATGCTTTATTACAAGCCATCCCAACCTAAAAGAGCTTTGTCCTCAAAGCTGGAATTGGGACAATTGATGAAGAAAGATTACAAGGATAGCTTGTAAGCGATGAATCCATGTTGTAATGAAACTCCAAGCTGAAGAAGATCTCATATATCAATGAAGTATAGGTATGAAATTTGAATATACTGCTAGAAACTGTCCAAAACAAGTTGCTGCACAAGAATGGCCATAACTTGAAGAAGGAATGTCCAATCATCATGTATGAGCTATAGAAATGTAGAGGACAATCCCTAGTATCTAGCCATGCCATAAAAATCCAATTTTGATGACCATAGAGCAATTATTTTTATGACAAAAAATTAATACAACAATCTATCATGTTCAGATATTACTCTGTTTCTTGCAAAAGCCATGGAAAAGAATCAAAGTATGTTAATGGTTTCCAAGTAGACTCCTCCATGGGTAAACCTCGCCATTTCATAAGGTACTCTAGTAGTGAACGGTTCCTTAAAACTTTTTCTCTTTTGCCAATAACCTTTTATGGCTCATAAATGATAAGACCATCTTCAAACATGGGAGATAACTCTTCTAAAACCTTTATGGCTAGACCCACATATTTCTTAAGTTGGGAAACATGGAAGGTAAAATGAATCCTTTTTGAAGAAGGAAAATCAAGCTTGTATGCAAGCTCACCAACTCGTTTGAGGATTTGATAAGGCCCATAGTAACGATGAGCCAACTTATTATGACCACCTTTGAGAGAAGCATACCTAGATTTAGGCACTTTGAGGAATACCCAATCTCCTTCTTCAAACTCCAAAGGTCTTCTCTTTTCATCAGTATATGCCTTCATAACATCTTGTGCCCTCCTAATTTTTTCCTTGCATTGATGCAAAAGAGATTCTATTTTCTCAACTTCAGCCTTAGCTTGTGGATTCACATCTTCATGAAAAAGGGCTGAAGGTATTTGCACTTTGTATCCATAAAGCGCTTTAAATGGTAACATGCCAATGCTCATATGATGAGTGTTATTATAACAAAATTTAGCAAGATGTAACCAATGATCCCACAAAGCTTGAGTGTCATGGTAAAAATGACAAAGATAGACTTCCAACCATTTATTGATACTCTCCATTTGGCCATCGGGTTGGGGATGATATGCCATGCTAGGAGTCAAAATTATTCCTATAGAAGTGAATAAACTCCTCCAAAAACTTCCCATGAACTTAGTATCACGATCGGATACTATCTTCAATGGCATACCATGAAGCTTAAAAACACATTCCATGAACTGTTCAACCACTTGCTTTGTTGTAAATTGAGCCTTGGTAGGGATAAAATGAGCTGATTTAGTCAACTGATCCACCACCACATAAATGCTATTCCACCCATGCATTGTTGTAGGTAAGCCCACAATAAAATCTATTGTAATATCAATCCACTTGCCTTGAGGAATAGGAAGTGACTAAAGTAAACCACCAGGTAGAAGAGAGAAATCTTTATTTTGTTGACATGGAAGACATTGCATAACATAATCCTTAACATCCCTCAAAATGCCCTTCCAATAGAAACTCTTATGGATATTGTCAAATGTTTTGAACAACCCATGGAGTCCCGCTAAGGGTGAAGAGTGCATCTCATGCAAGATACGGTCTTTGAAAGAAGATTGTGGTGTCAAGAATACTCTACCATGATACCATAAAAGACTGTTGTGCCATTTGAAATTTGGATACTCTTCTCCTTTGCCTTACTAAAATTCCTTCGTTATCTTTGATGCTTGCTCATCAAGCAAATACTCCTCTTGAATATCATGGATCCAATCCTTATGCACGGTTGAAGTGGTAGAAATGGAACATGCCCACATTCTTGATAAGGCATCAACCACCACATTGTCTTTTCCAACCATATAAGATATTTCAAAGTCATATCCTTGAAGAGTAGCTAACCATCTTCGTTGCTTTGGGAGATAAATTTGGTTGTGAAAGAAAATATTTCAACACAAGATGATTGCTTTTGACCTTGAAATGGTTGCCATAGATGTAATGATGCCACTTTTTGATAGCATGAAATATTGCTAACATCTCTTGCTCATAAACATGTTATTGACACTTCTTGTCATCAAGCTTTCGGCTCTCATAAGCTATGACTTCATGATCTTGACATAAAATAGTCCCAATTCCTCTTCCACTAGCATCCACACATATGATAAACTCCTTAGAGAAATCCGGACATACAAGGATGGGTGCTGAAATTAGAAGAGATTTCAGCTCATTGAAACTTTGATCGACAATGGAGTCCCAAAAGAAAGCTTCCTTTTTGAGCCTATTTGTCAATGGAGCTGCCACATGAGCATAATTCTTGATGAACCTTCTATAGAACAATGATAACCCAAAGGAATCCTCTCAAAGAGGTTGCATTCGTAAGAGTAGGCCATTATTTAATACATTTTACCTTATTGGGGTCCACTCTAATCCCTTGTTCTCCCATAACATGACCTAAATATTCAACTTCATCTTCCATGAAAGAATACTTCATCATCTTGGCAAAGAGTGTGTGTCTTCGTAAAGTGTCAAAGATCTCTCTCTTATGCTTCAAATGCTCATCCTTGAATTTGCTATAGATTAGGATATCATCAAAGAAACAAGGACTATTTTGAATAAGAAGGGTTGTAATATTTTATTCATGAGGACTTGAAAAGTAGTGGATGCATTGGAAAGTCCAAATGGCATAACCAAGAAGTGGTATAACCCTCTTTCAATCCTAAAGGCTATTTTGAACTCATCTCCTTCCTTCATTTGCATTTGATGATAACTTGATCAAAGATCTATTTTGGTGAATACCTTTACATCTTTAAGCTCATCCAAAAGATCATCAATTTAGGGAATAAGATGCCTATTCTTGACCGTTGACTTGTTCAAATCTTGATAATCAATACACATGCAAAATGATCCATTGTTCTTTTTGACTAAGAGCACGAGAGAGGCAAATGGTGATTGAATTTGCTGAATTAAACCCATTTGTAGCAATTCTTTCACTTGATGCTCCACTTCTTCCCTTTCAAACTTGGACAAGCAATAGGGAGGTTTGTTGATGGGATTTGTATTGGGCAAAAAATCAATAGGATAGTCAGCCTCTCGCTTTGGAGGTAAAGATGATGGTGGCTGAAATAAATCCTTGTATTCCTCCAATAGCTCTTCTAATCTTGGATCCCTTTACTTTGAAGAAGAAGATGGCTGATTTGTTGATTATCATTCATGTACTTTCGTAAGCAAAAGAGTGAAGATGCATGACTTTGCATTGATTTCTTTTCACAATTTCTTCAAGGAGATGAGTTCTATTTGTTTGTGGTCTATGCCTTTCAACTCTATGTGTTGTCCTTGCCAATTAAATTCCATTTGCATTTTCTCCAAGTCCAAGGTAAATTTGCCAAGTGTTTTCAGCCAATTACAACCAATGACAATGTCAATGGGCCCCATATCCAAAGTGATCAAGTCTACTTTTATTGTGCAAGAGGGTGATAACTCAATTGAAGTACATGGAGACACTTCTTTACTAGACTCATATGCACCATTGGCAACTTGTATCTGCAAGGAAGAATCCATATCAATGGGTAGCAACGTCAACCCATTCAAAGATTTGATGTTGACGAAGCTATGAGTGCTACCCATATCCACTAGAATATATACAGGTCAAGACAAAAAATGTATTTGTTCAGCTTAGCGAAATCTGAAATACCTTCAACATACATGGAAAGATTCAAGTAGGCATTGGAATAGTCTCTAACGGACATTCCTATTTGAGTGCATGCATACCATCTTCTTTGAAGCCTTTCTTTTTCCAAAGAAGACACAAAGACATCAATCATTGCTTGCTTGAACTCCTCCCAAGAGTCAAAATTTTGCCCAATCTTTTGCATGTAATGCCACTATGTATGGGCGTAACCTTCAAGATGAAGACCCGTGAAATAAATTTTGGCCTCTTCACTTCTAGGGTAAAGGGTGAAGTACAATTCAAGCTTATTGATCCACTCCTCCCATTTCGAAGATAAAGCATTATCTCCTTTGAAATTAGTGATATTTATCATCTCTTTATATTCTTTTTCATTGTAAGATGACTGCCCATGAGATTGTTGTCTCCATGAATCTTTATTCCATGAATTTTGTCTAAAAGTAGGTGGCCCAAAACCATGAGATGAAGGTTGTCCATTTGAAACATGCTCTTGGTTTGGGATGTCATGGGCTGGTCTTCGCTTATCATGCCTTCCACCTTCATGAACTTGATTGTTGACTACATTTCCTTTTTGTGCATTTGAGGGCTGATGATAAAAATTCTTATAGGAGGGATCACAACCATGATAATCATTATCCCATCGAGTGTTGTCTTGTTCCCCTTCATGTCTATGATTATCCTTTGGACTACTAAACTGAGGCCTTGGGGTATGAATGCCATGCATTTGTGAAGGTTGATGGTTGCCCCTCACTCTAGATGGTTCTCCCCTTTCAAAAGTGTGCATTACTAGCTGAGACTTCTCTTTGCTTGGATAGGAAGCATTATCAACAAAGGGAATTGCATTGGAGTCTTCAATAGTTTGAGGTTCTCTTTGTGGTTTTCTTCCAATTTCCTTTATAGTTGAGATGAGCTCTTGGAATAAGGATTTATTGCTTTGTTGCAAATCAGAGATTCCTTGGTTTACCTGTGCCATCCCTTGCAACAAACCTTGATTCATATGGGTTAACCCTTCATTCAAAGCCTTCAAATCCTTAGAAAGTCCTTCATTAACATGTCCCAACTCTTTTGACAGTAGGAGATAATCATTCCCTGTATGCTCTTCATGTATGTCATGCTATCCTTGATGTGTGCTACAAGCAATTCCAATGATTAATTCTTCATCTATTTGATCAACACTATGGGCTTAAATTTTGTAATTTTGATCCCCTTGAAAGTATCTGACGCTATCATTCAATGCCTCAGTAATAGGGTCTTTCTTCTTATTCCTGGCCATTAAGAGATTGTGATGTAATAGTAGACAGTTTGTTACTTAACCCCTTGTTTCTCTCGAAATATGGCATGAATCCCAATGCTTAATAGATATATGAAAATATTATTATATGAAAATTGGTGCACAGATCGGATGCTGTATGCTCGCGTAGTGAGCGTCGGAAGGTCCCCAAGAACAAAAGAACTCTACGTTTTTTTGCACAAAACTCAAGGTAGAAAGCATGCACGACATGAACAAGAGACCAATTGGGTGCAATCTCCCCCCATGCCTTGTGCGAGCGCTCCACAAAGCATGTATTTTATGTATTAATCATCTTCAAGCTCAAATAATAGCCCAAATTACAAAATAGCACGCTTTTGGCTTTTGAGTTTGCTTTAGCACAAAATAGAAATAAAGCTAATGGCAAGGTGCCCAAAGAGTCAGGCATACCCAATACAATGTCCAAATACAAATATCATAATCATGCGCCCATGCGCATACAAAATAATAAATAAATATCCAACGCCTTAATAAATAGGCGCGACAAAATATAGGCGCCATGCCTAAGGTATGCGCCCATCAAAATATGAGTGATAACTCGAATACATGCTATCCTCCAATGCTTTCCTCGGCCACTGCTGCTATCTCTACACATCAACTGAAGCATTCACAATCGTTAGTAAAATAATACAATTAAATTGACAAAAGTGAATACCTAGCAGTCTTCAGCTACATAAATAAATCAACTGGTTAGAAATCAATCCTAATCTTAATTTATCACGAGTGCGCACTCTAAACTCATAAACGTTTATTAATTTAATATGTATTTTGCGGAATCACCTGCTATGGAATCACCCATGTACACACTAAGTTAATGAAACGCCCGAAAAGGATAGGCGTCCCCATCAACTTCTCGCACAAAGAATCCACTTTGTGTATGAGCCCCGGTCAAGAAAGTTTATGGAATCCACCATAAAACCTCACAGAATCCACCGTGAAAGCGGAATCCACCGTGGCACGGAATCCATCGTGAAATATGCCTCCTAGAATCAGAAATATACAAGATTTAGTAATATCTCAGCTTGCAATAAGGTATATGGGTAGAATGAACTCAAATAGTGTATCCAAGACAGCCTGTTTAGGTGCAGTCCACTAGACCCTATGTCAGTAAATTGGCCATAACTTTTGCTCCCAATGTTGGATCACCAAAATTTCTGATTCAAATTGGGGCTTAGGATCCCCTCTTCAAATCAAGCTATTAAGATTCCAAATTAGATCATGATGGAATTATCTGTAATAGGAATTGTGTACCTATCTAGAGAATTCCTGCAACCTGTTAACACCCTGTGGGAACCCTGTTTGACCCTGTAGGAATACCCTGAGTGAAGGAAATCCTTGTAAACAACTATAGCAACTAGGAGAGGGTTATGGGACACTTGTAGGGCTCAATAATAACCTGTAGATTGGTATATACATGCTATTTTATCTGTCAAAAACTTTGACAAATACCTATAGGTACCCTGAAAATAAGAGAGGCCCTACACTCTTCCAATGGTTCATCAACCACTTATGGGACCTTGAATATTGATGATCAATGTTGTACTAGTGCCAAACTATGATAATGGAAAATGTACATGCACCTAAATTTGAAAATTGCATGGGCTCCGAGACAAGAGGGGTGTGCAAAGTTCCACCTCAAGCCGGGTTGTGCACCCCTTTAGGGTCTTAATCGGGAAGGGAGGGTCACCTCTCTTTTATCTTTCCAACTTGCCTGGCATCCACTTTTCCTCATGGGAACCAACATGGAAAGTACATTCTAATGGCTAATCAAACAAAGATGCTATGCATTGACTGAAAAAGCCTTTGAACTTTTTAATGAAATGCAAGTGGGTATTGGGAAATGACTGAATTGAAAGGGCTATGGATAGGGCATTACCCTTTTGTAGTGATTCACTACTTTTACAATGTTCCCACTTACCATTTTTATCATTGTTTCAGTCCTATAGCATCAATGATCAATCATCCAACAAAAATTCAAGTCAAGTAGCCAATGAGTAGCATTTATGCAATCAATTGAGCTTCAACACTTGAATGGGCAGAAAAGAACTCATCAAGCAATCATAATCAGTCCTGGACTGAATTCTACATGCCTTCAATAGGAATTAAGAGATTCTATTATACTCAATCTCTCTTATGAACAATAGGACTGGTTCAACAATTGGATAAAAGAGAGATTAAACTGAAAGTACTAGAATTACCTCTTTAATACTGATGGAAAGTAGTAGATGAATCCAATCAATCAAACTTTAGCATAAGCCACCATCAATAGACCAAAATTTTTAGATCAAAAAGACTAACTTCAAGAAGGCTTTCTCCAATATGATTGCTCCCATGTAATCTTCACCTCCCATCGATAAGATTTCTCCAATGCAATCAAAAGAAGTCAATGATTTGATAGAAGTCCACAATAGCTTGTTGGAGAAGATCCTTTGAGCTTTGATGCATGTAAATTCTCATTAGAATCATGGATTCCATGAAATTTCAGACATTGCCAGGTTCAAGAGGCTAAAAATGCTTTCAAACTTGAAGAATTTCTTCAATGTAAGCCAAATCATTGAAGAATACCTTCAATTGAACCTTCTCGGGGTTGTAGACAACAAAAGCCCCATGAAATTGAAGGAGATAATCCAAAAAATGGATTCTTAAAGCTTGCTGCCCTGTTTTGACTCCATAGCCACCATATTTTGAAGCTTTATGTCCAAGAAGGCTTCAATGTTGGTCCTTTGAGTGTTGAAGAAGCTCCAGGATACTTATTAGAGCAAAATCCCTTTGATCTTTGAAGAAATTTCAAAAAAGATTCATTGTTGTCCCAAATCTACCATAGCCAAGGTTTTGGAAGCTTGAGAATGATCAAGGATGATCAAGGAAGTGTAAGGAGACCGTAGACGCTTGTTGAAGACCTAAAGGAGCCTTGCCAAAGCTTGCCTTAACCATAGCCAAGATTCATATGATGAAATTTCGTGGAGGAAGTGGTATAGGAATTCAGCGCAAAATGTGCAAACTCAGCTTGCTGTCCTGACTGATCAAACTCAACAAGTGTGAGTATTATGCTACTCTATCTGAAGCTTATGACACAAAGAAACAAGCTCTAATGTCTCTTCAAGGGAAAATGGCTCTTGGAAGAAGATTTCAGCAATTGACTCCATAGATTCTTGGAGAAAATCTTGAGAGGAAGAAGAGAGGGAAACTGTCCCCAAAAAGTAATCTCAGTTTAAACTATGTAACCCCACTTAGACTCTAGTGAGGGACAAAAGCCTTCCAAATGGACCTCCATTTGACACGTCCTGCTATTTCAGCCAAGAACCTCCATCTTCCTCAAAATCTTCTTCAAGAAGCCTTCAAAATCAGTGCTAACTTGTTGCAGAGAACTCTGACTAGTCACGGTTTTGAATTGTACCAAACCGTGTGACCAAATCTTGGTGCTCCAGTTAATTGGTTCCTATCCCAATGACTAAATTCTCCAAGAAAATGACTTTTTCCATGGATCAAAGTCCATACTCTGATACCAATGTAATAAATCTAAATTCCACAGCAAGATTTTAAACTGAAAATACAAGAAATAGATATAAAATGCCAAGAAGCCATAGCCAAGGTGGCTTGGCAAGAAATGGTATTACCAATGTTGGTTGAGAATCAAATAATGAGAGGCTGCATCAAGGTATGCACCACAAGCTATTGTGGCCAAGAGTATTCACCCTCTTAGATGGTGGGAGGTTGAGACCTCAAACAAGTAATGTTTGTAAAATGGCAAAAAGATGCTACACATGTTACACTTCCACCTTTTATAGTTACCCTAGACTAAGGCATTTATGCTTTATTACAATTTCAACATCCTTTTGGAGGAAGAAAAGTCCAAGGAAAGCAGTATCCTCTAATTTAAATGCCTTTCATCAAAACACCCTTTGATGTCAAGTAGTCGTTCATAAACAAGTTATCATCTTGATTTATAGGTAATACAATCATTCAAGTGAAAACAATTGGTTCCTTAAGGTTCAACTAATATTCTCTTGCATTCACTATTAGGTGATATCCTAATGATAACATTTGAAGGAATTTCATATTCTTATTCTATTTGAATTGGCTTAATGCCTTGAATTCAAGAATCCTTTGGGTCAAGTTCTAGTTACTTTGAGTTCAAAGTTGGATTCAAATGGCTCCTTTACTTCTTCCTTAGGAGTATCTTCCAAAGAAGTTCTTGTCTTCTTGATTTCAAGTCAAGGTTTAGGTACTAGCCTTTTTTCCTTAGGACAAGCTAGGGTTTAGACATTTTGTATGGATTTTTTCAGCAATAACTATCACCTATATTTAGCCATCTATGGCACCATTGCTCATTACCATTTGAAGTTTCTCTAGATACCCTTCCAAGGAGAAGGGTTTATTTGTTGTGAGAAAATTCAAGTACTAGATACATTAGGAAAAGACACAACTCAATGGAGCTATTAGTTTGCATCTACTTATGTAAAAAAAAAGTTGGAGTTGCTAAAGGACTCAAACCCCAATGTTACATAAGTCCCAACTCAAGGTCCCCTTCCTAGTCAGATTCATCCTAGAAATATTGATGACAAGCCAGCAAATGTAATCCCATTGCCAATTTTTAAGGGAGAGTACAATGAAGACCTTGATCTTCATGTAGCAGAATTTATGGTAGCATGTGTGGCTAACAATGCCAGAACTCTTGAGCATTGGTTAGCAATATTCCCCTCCATGGTCCTTTTTTCCACTCTTTTCCTATTCTATCCTATGCTCATGGATCCTTTACATGCATCTTTTCATTTACAAACAACTTGCACAGGAGGGAGCCTAGTGCTCTTTTACAAAGGATTAAAATGCTCTTTATTCCTTGTATGCCATATTCTTGATTTTTAAAAATTTCCCACACTTCTTGGTCTTTTTTTCCATTAGGCTATCTTCTTATGCTCCTTCTTAAGCCTTCTTTGCACCTTGTGTCATTCTGAGGGTTAGAATTACCCCCCTCCTAGTTGAGTGCCAATCCCATGGCACTAGATGGTATGGATTGGAGAGGTTGAGGGTGGTCTGTGAAATGGTTCTTGGGACTTTTGGAAAATTGGTTATGTAGGATAAGCTTGTGACATATGATTCGAGATTTCTTGTGTTGAAGATATGTGAACTAATCAAAGAGGGCTTATAGAATGTACCTCTAAAAGAAGAATAGGTGCACTACCTAGGGGGTGTGTCTGTCTTATTGTATAGTGCACTATGCAAGTGGCGATGGAACTGGGAGGTGGATACCAGAGGCAAAAGCCTGAGCTATTGTCCCACACTTGAGGATCCATTTCATGGAAGGGAGAGGTGCTATGCATGACTTAGAGAGACAAGTCTATCAAAGTGCTCTACCCTTGATCTACCCTAAGTGCATGAAGCGAGGAGGGGCTAGGGATTGAATGGTCCCTAGATGTAGTGTTCATGGTACTCATACATTAAAAATGATAAAATTTTGTATTTCTTATATTTGTCTCTCTTTTTTTTTGGCAAGGGATCATACTAAGTTGCATCCTGTTCTCTTGTAGGGACAGAGTTGGGTGGAGGTTTAAGTGACTTACTTAGAAAGGATTGACTTAGGATGTAGCCTTTTAAGTTCACTCTCATGTTCAGAGGTGTGGAGGACAAAGATGGGTAGTTACACTTTGTGAATACACTATCACTCATGTCCTCTAGTAGGATCATACAAAAGGTTGGAAATAGGGTAGCTCTCATCATGACCCTAGCCATAACAAAACTATCTATGCCCACATTTATATAAAAAAAGAGGGGCAGTAGTCACTCTTCCGCTACAGTGGGCTTTTTATTAAGAAAGATTCTTAGGAGATGCAGAGAGTTACAAGTGGTAAAAAAAGTGGTTCTGGTCTTCCTGATGGGAATCCTCAGCATAATTCTTCACCTCTCTCCCTAATTAGATGGTGCTGAGTCTTGCTCCCCTACTACTTGCTGTCCTTTCTCTCACTTGAGGTTCCTTATTTTTGAGTTTGGCAATTAGCTTCCCTCTTCTTAGCCACTTCCTCAGTTTCTTCCTACTAAACTTTGTTAGCTTCTTCTTCCCCAAGGTTCCTTGTAGAGAAAGAGATAGGAGGGCTCACTATAATGGGTGAATGATGCTCATATATTGGCGATTGTTCTAGTGTTTCCTTCCCTTCCTCTTCTCTATCTATCCCCCTTGGCCTCTTGTATTAGGGTATTAGCACTCCTTCGAATCCTATATTTGACTCCTTGGATGTATACTTTTTCCTTTTTGAGTCAGCCTTTGTTTGTTGGGAATTCTCTACTTGTGGCTCTAGGAGCTAATTCCAGTACCTTAGATGATGCTTGGATTGTCGTTTGGACATAGGAGTTAAAATTTACTTCCATCTAGTGCCTTGGTGGCTACAATACTCTTGAGGATTGGTATTCCTATTCTATTTGTGAGTGCATTGTACCTCTCACTCAAGAATAGAACATGCACCATCCTAGCTTGCAATCTGATAGTGGACTTGGGGATGGCTGTTATATGTAGATTCCATTATTCATGTATAGTTATTGCTTATTTATCCCTAGCATGCTGTACACATCTCTCTCTGGCCTCTTTTTTGGCTTGTCCACTAACACTAGAGCTTTCTCAACTAACTTTGGGCTAACTAAAAATTTCATACTCTTGGTTACATCCGCTTGTTTGACCATCACTATACCACTATTCTTCTTGATATCAAAGGATTTGAGAAATTTTATGCACTTGTGATCTATTTGTTGGCCAACCCTCTTGAGATACTTGGCTAGATTGCATTACTTGACAATCTGCTTGGCCATGTCCTCAGTTGCCACAAGTTCTTCTAGGTTGTGTATAATTTTATATTGTAACTAGTTAAAAACTTGTATCTCTTTGGTCAAGCGATATTTGTTCCATTCTTCCTAAAAAAAAGGAACCCTACCATTTTGATTCCTATTGTAACATAACAGTTCACAATGATTTCTCTCTGAAGGAAAATTTTTGCTTAAAAAGTGAAGTAGTTAGAAGAAAATATTATCAAGTAGTGAAATGTATAAGCCAAGGAATGCAAAATTTTCATATCAATCAATCCATACATTCCATGCAAGAACTTTGTGAAGAATTTTTCACTAGATGAATTCTTCTCTTTGGAGTTCAATAATATTTCGATTTATATTCACATTTCACCCTACTTTATCTCTCATCTTACTCCCTCTTCTCTTGGAACAATGAGAATCCTTCCTAGGATTGGAGAATGAAGGGATAAGGGCATTTACTATGCTCTTAGTGTGCTCTAGTGTTTCAAAAACCAATCATAGAAGTTTGGGTCACGCTCCAATGTAGGATGGTTGTCCATGTCTTGTGGAGCAAATACCCACATGTGTGATATAGGTCAAGACATTGGTCAAGAGATCACTTGAGTTCATTCTGCTAGCAACATGAAGTTCTTCTTATGTTAGGATCTTATCTAAGTATGGATTCGACATGACATTGTCTTCTAGTGGTCTATTTCATGGCATGGCCAGTACTCTAAATGAAGTTGGGGCCATATTTGAAAGAATTGATGTGCATCTTTGCTTTGCATTTGGAACCCCAAGAGAGACACCAATGAAAAGGGGATTCTACTGCAAGAAAATCTATCTTGTAACATCAACAAGCTTTTATTTCTTTCTTTTGATGACCAAAACAAAGAAGACAGCAATTCTTCATGCAGCATCATAGTAGATATCTCCCACGGATTTGATAGAATCAACCATAATCTTCTACATCTTCATAGAATCCATCAATATAACAAGAAATATAAAATAATACACCATTTTTGAATGAAAATTAATAACATAGTAATCATCTTCATTGTCTTCATAGTTTTCTCTCTCAATCTCTCATAGACAGATATATTGTTTTGATAGAATTGGCTATCTCTAGCTCTCTCTCTCTCTCTCTCTCTCTCTCTCTCTCAATAATACATCATCTCCTCACTACACTACTCAATAATGACACTTAATAATCCCTCTTAGGTCGTGGATGCACCTCCCAAGAGGTATGGGAGGTATGAAAGGGCACTAGAGCCACTACAATGTCTCTTCATAGCTCACTTCTGTCTCTATCACTCCAGTCTTCTCTTTAGTCTTCAGCAGAGCTGCTTCTTCCATTTGTTTAAGCTCTTTTGAACTTAGATTCATCCTTTCCAAAAGTTAGAAAAATTTTCCAAAGTCACACATACATCTACAAAACACTTACAGAAGATCTAAAGAACAAAACAGAACAAGAACAAAGCAAAGATAGAACAGAGACAGAGGCTCTATAGAAGGTTTACAAAGAGTTACAGAAGGTCATCAGAGAACAACAAAACCTCATAACTCATACTAAAACCATTCCAAACTATCAAAAACTATTCAATAAGCTTTCAAAAGATTTCAACCTTCATCAATCATCAATCCATGCTTCATACAGAAGAAAATCAAAACAAAACAGAAGCTATATAGAAGGTATCAGAACCAATCAAAACCTCAACAGAACCTACTAGAACATCACAGAGCTTCATAGTTCCACTGAGAATCATTATGAGCTTCCAAAAAATAATCAATATCATACAAAACACTCTCAAACACTTCCATTAACAACCATACATCACTCTAAATCCATCAAAAATCAACCATTCAGACCTCAAAAACAACAAAAATCAGTCAAAAATTCAGTCTCTTTCCACTCTCAACATATCCCCACACTTAGAAAGGAAGTGTCCTCACGACCTAAGGAAAAGAAGAATGTAAGTTTAGTAAAGAGCTCAATTTGATATTCTTTAGTATCTTCAACAATCACTCCACCATGACCCCAACTTATCACCTATATCTACAAAATACTACAACAAAAGGAAAACACTCTTTTGGATATTATCTCCATATTTTTTTAAATAAAAATTGTTAGCAATCACAAAGTCATAAATTATATAAGAGTTTTCTTAGAATTAGCATAATCTTCTGCTAGCTTGTAGTCTAACATCTTCTTCATCAATCCATCTTCAACTTCAGCTCCATCCAACAAAGATAAACAATATATACATACCACATATACAACTCACACAGACACAACACTAGGTAATCTGAATGGCACATGCCCCCAAAAATTGAGAGCAAAGAAAAAGATTTCCATTAAAGAAAAAGAACTGATACATTCAAAAAGAACTCCACTGCTAAGCAGGATGTAGACACTTCTTCTTAAACTACATGCTAGACTTGAGATGCTCCAGAGTTTTACTCTCATCTACAAAATTCAAAGGCACATTCTGGAGGAACTGTATACAACACATCCTTTCCAGCAAAATAAGAAACCTGGTAGGGAAAGCTTGTGCAAAGTAATACAAAATATCCATTTGAGCAGCAGTCACATCCACATTCGGATTGATGATCAAATGGGGGATACACTTGCGAGTGTTCAGATTAGATTACTATTGCATAAAAGCAAGATACCAGCAAAAATGAGCCGCAAGACGTACAGAGGTATCCTCAGAATGAGCATGCACCCGAGAAAAATGAAGGTAAGAGTTTGAATATGTTGGAGAGGTATCCCATGACCCTGGAATGAAAGGCCAGCCGGTCCTGTCTCACAGAATCATGTAGTGTCCATTGTCATCAATGAAGTATGTCACTATCATACCCTGGTGTATCCAGCACTGAGTGAGGAGGAAGGTTAATGTAATTGGAAGGAGAGGGGAATGGAATAAGAGGAGAGCATTGTAAAGGAGGATAGGATAGATCATAAAAAGAAGGGAAATGAAGAGATAAGGAAGATGGAAGAGATGGAAAATTTAGCAAAAACTTATGAAGGAAATCTGCTGAGAAAATAGAAGGAACAGGAGGAACTACAGGAGGAGGTTCAGAAGGGGTAGGCGATAATGTCAGATCGGAAATGAAAGGACAAAATGTAAAAACATGAATGTGAGGGGAATTAGAAGGAGTAAAAGACAACAGAGGAATAATGTCAGGGTTGGAAGTGAGGAGGGAAATATACAACGCGAAACGATAGGACATAAGAGAATAAGTCAAAAGATCAGTGGGATCTAATGGATAAAAAGAAAAACGATAAGCAAGATCTTGAAAAAAAGAATCAGTGAATAATGGATGATCAGAAATATGACGCAACAGTTGAGTTTGCAAAGGCTGGATATCAGATTTGTGGAATACACCCCTGAGACGACGAGGTTCCAAAGCAACATCCTCCAAAGGTGGGTGCCAAGCATGTCCTCTACACCAAGACGTCTGCTCATGATAATTTTTTAACCCTTTAGCTAAAAGAAGCTCCACTGAATGTACATACATCATAGCCTATAAGATGACATTTCCCACATACAAATTCAAATCCTCCTCATCAGGAATCTGCAAATGCCCTGTAAGATACATGAAAGATAGCAATTGTACTTCATGCGAAATCAACTCATCAACAAATCTGTCAAACACAGACTTCAGCAAATTTGCAGACCACAAATTTTGCCACCCATCCTCTGGAGGTTCTAAATCCACATTGATCAAAGAGATATACAAGGCAAAATGGTGCTAATTATATTTGATCCAGAAGGATGTTGGAGGTGACACCAACTCAGCATAACTAGTAAAATCATCCTGCACATAGTTCATACGTTGTTGAAGGTGTTTGATCTTAGCAGAAAAACCATTACACAACTTCATCTTCTACTGTAACTGGTCAAGCTCCTCGTTGGAAGATACTATAGAAGAAACCACAGGAGGTGGAGAAACATAAAGAGTAATAATCTTTTGATTAAGCTATGCAATCATCTTCTTTTGTGACTCAACAGTTTCTTGAGAAGACTGTAGCTAACCCTCACAAGTACCCAGCCTACTAGCTAAGTCGATCATCTCCTCAAGGGCAGAATTCTTCTCTTTAATCAAAGACGCATTCTCTGCTTCTAGGGTAACTACTTGAGTTTCTAACTTCTGAATGGTGGCCTTTTGGGAATCCATCAGGGTAGTAGCTTCAGTCATTTTTTTGTGAATATCCATGAGAGTGACTTTCGTAGATTCTAGATCCTCCAAAGCCTTACTCAATTGACTAGTTAGGGAATCCACTTTGTCCTGCAAGGAAGTATACACCTCTGTGTAAATGGACTGAAGACAAGTCGTCAGTGAAGTCTCCAATGTAACTTGGACACCAGAAACTAGCTGAAGAAAAGTCGTCAGTGAAGTCTCCAATGTAGCTTGGACACCAAAAACTAGTCGAGGAAGCAAAGGTCTAGCTAACATTGTTTGTAAGGAAGCAGGGATCTGTTTATCCAACTGCTCATCCCTTTGTGCTACAAATAGATTAGGACATGACAAGAATGAAGGAAGGGAATTGGTAGAAACAGGAGGAATGGAGTCTTGTGCAAGAGAATCAGAAACTAAAATAGAAACAGGACTAAGGGGACCTTTAGTACGTAATCTTTTACTGCGAGAGAATCTGGAAGGGGCTCATCCTCTAAATCAGAATTGGGCTGTAATGGAGGAGGAGTTGGAACAAAAGGTGGCGGTTGCTTCGGAAGAGGAGCATGATCAGGAACTAGCACAGCACCAGGAGGAGGTGTAAGGGAGATAGTCTTTTGAAGAAAAACACTGTAGGAGACATTACTGCCTTGACCTTTCCGAACTCTTTGAAAATGATAATCCATCTTCACGATCATGAATGCTGCCCAATTGAACTTGGCTCCCTCCACGATCCTATAACAGGAGCAGTGAATAGCTTCTTGGAGAGACATTTGGAAGCAAGCTTCCCTGACATGAACCTGTCTTGTAGAAACTAGCAAAGTTGTTTCCATACCGGGGAGGAGATGTGAGCTACAGAAACCCCAAAACTAGTGATAACTTTGCTGGAGACCAAAGGGGTAGAGGTTTCTTTCTGCAGGAGAGAAAGGATCTCCTCAGTTGTCAATAATTGATTTCCACAAGGGACGAAAGTCACTGAAAGAGGCAAACACAACGCATCACTGATATTGGCTGTGGATAAGCAAAAGCGTCGATTACAAACCAAGCCAATATGGTTCTTGTAGGATGCCAGGAAGGGGTAGCAAATCGTGTTGTCCACTGGCGGAAACTTCAAAGCCACAAAAGGATGAAGACCAGCACAACGAATGCAATCCGCTTCCAACAGGAGAAGAGCATAGTCATGCATGAACAACGGCACATGTTGGATGACAATATGAGGAATAGAGGTAGATGCCATTCAGACTACACAGAATATCCACACACACAACCAATGAAAAAGATGAAAAATTTCTTGCAAAACCCAGACAAATCAACACTGAGAAGAATATCAAAACAAAGGACAGACGACCAGACCGGAATGGACCAGACTTCCCCAAACAATCCACATCCTACAAATTTTTTTTTGACATGACCTATGCACTCGTGCGACCAGAAGCTTCATGCTATTCAACAAGCAGGCACCCAAGACCTCGTGGAATGAAGCAATCAATAAAAAAAACTCGAACACACCATACCCCAGACAATGACCAGACTCAAATAGAATCCAAGACTTGGACCAACAAAATAAAGACAAATGAATAAGACCGACATCTCTGACTTAACAAATCCCAATCCTCGTAAAAGCATTGCGCAAACCTATGGTGCAGTGAACGTGGATGGGTGAACTCTATCGAATTCATTTTAACCATGTACAAATTAGATTGTAGTTCGTTATTAATTAACCATTAATGCATAGTGAGTTGATTCTGCAATCCCAACCCCTACTTAGACTAACTTGATTGACTGGGAGTCTCTAAAAATGCAATTTATTATAATAACTTACGTGATCTGTGGTGCAAAGCACATGCATGCGTGACAGCGGGGGTTCATTTTAATTACAAATAAATTGTGTCTATAGGGCGTATGTGCGTGCACTGTGGATTTATTTTTAGAAAATTATGTGGGTTATTGTGCCATGTGCTCGTGCAACGACGGGGTTCCTTTTACAATTAACGGTCAGGTTCCTTTTAAATTAAAAATTAATGAAGTGCATTCTGTTTATTGGTGGGTGCAACGGTCGGTTGATTTTATTACAATTAAATGTGTGTTATGGTGCAATGTGAGAGAGGGAAAAAGAGAAAAAACCTGGCGATGGGTGGGGCTGTCTGCAAAGTCTGATACCACTTACAAAAAAAAAAAGAGGAAAGGTGCAATCCACAAATATTCCACACAACGGACAAAAGGTCAACTAAAACTAGTCATGCTGTCATACCGAAAAACGAAAAAAGAACTAACACATTGACCACAAAGAATAAAACAAATGATACATATGACCAAAACAAAAAGATGGATATGTTGGGATGTTGAATTGATTAGGATTTATAGTTATGATTTTTTTTTGTTTTTTTAAATAATATGTTTTAGTGTTTTAAAAAAAAGATGTGAACATGAAATTTCAGCAACCAATCATGAGCATCAAGTGTAAAAAATGTAATAAGATTTAATTCACATTTTTCAGCTCATTGTTGAGATTGAAAATGAATTTTGCATGAATTTGGGCAAAAAATTAGGGTTTTGTCTTCAAATAATACTTTCACCACTTATGAAAGCATTTTCAATTGAGAAATGAATGACAAAAGGGACAAAGAAGTTTGTAGAATTGTTTGAAATTTTTTTGAAATTATGTCAATATTTTTATCAAATTTTAATGAATTTTGGCCAGTTTTTTGATGTTTTTAAAAGAATTTTCAATTTTTGAATTTTTTGCAAAATTTTGGTGAGATTTTCAATTTGAGAAATATTTCAATTGTTTGTAAAAAATATTGGAGATTTTTAAAGAATTTTTATGTAAAATTTTTGGATTTTAATTGAATTTTAATAAACATTTGAATTTTGTATGTGTTTTTAGAGATTTCGGGATTTGAAGTACCCGTGACTGCATACAAACGGATGCTGATGACTGTGACTGCATACGAATGGTTGCAAGACCCTACTACACGAACAAGGCGGATGTGCGTCCTCACGTGTGAACGCACACGAACATCCACCAATACCAAAACGACGACCACAGCGCGTGAAGGGGGGCGAACAAGGGTGGAGGGGTAAAGGGCGGAGGTAGGGGGTGGGACAAGGGACTTAGGTGGGGGGTGAGGTAAATTAAGAGAAGGGGAGGGGTAAATGTGGGGAGGGGGTCAAATTTGGGGGGGGGGGGGTAAATTTGGGGGTGGGGGTTAAATTTGGGGGTGGGGATAAAGTTGGGGGTGGGGGGTTAAATTTGGGGGTGGGGATAAATTTGGGGGTGGGAAGTTTCAAAAGGACGGGCGGGGGGAGAAAATTGGGGGGGAAGGAGGAGGATGAAGGTGGTGGTGGAGGAGAAGGAGTGGGAGGTGGGAGAGGAGGAAGAGGTGGAGGTGAAGGAGAAGGGGGTGGTGGGGGAGGAGAAGAAGAAGAGGGTGGTGGTGGAGGAGGAGTGGGAGGCATAGGTGGGTGCATGCGGCGGGCAGAGCGCAGCGGGCAGGGAACGCAGGCGGTGGGTAGCGAGGCAGCGGATGGAGGCAACAGAGCAACGTAGGCGGCAACAGGGAGGGGAAGGGGAGGAAGAAAAGGGGAGGGAGGAGGAGGAGGAGAACTCAAAGCATCAAAGGCAAGAAATTGATACATTGTAATAATTTTCCCCAAATCTTGAATCCATAAGAGACTCCATTGATGCAATCTTGCCAGTCTTGTTCAATGTCTATGAATTATTCAAGAAAGCTTGATATAGATGAATCCATAGGCTGAAATAGAGTGTATCCTTCAAGAAATTATTGAAGATTTAAAACATGCAACTAAGCTTTCATGACTGTCATAGCTAGGGTTTGTAGGAGATTGAGAAATAAGTGCTTCAAGTGATAGAACTTGGAGTTTCAACTTGTCCAAAGGCCAATTCAAACATCAGGAAGGTAATATGGTGTGGCTGTTGAGAATAATGTAAGGATTGGTTTGAAAATTGCACTACAACTTTTGGGGCTATTTTTTGCTATGGTTTGCTCTCTTGTTTACACTAAGGTTATAACCTTAAAGAGAATGGAATAATGTTGACCCAAATGCACCAACAGTCAGGACTTTGGACGGACTTCTATTGTTTCAAAAGCTGCAACTCACTTCAATGATAATCTCTCACCTTGTCTCTCAACACTCCACTCTAACTAACCAAGCATCCTCCTGTCTAACCCAAGAAAGCAAGAACACAAGACTAGCTTTGAGTTGTAGCGAACTCACCTAACTTACCTTTTGAAGGCTCGAAGATGGTTCCATAACCATGATCAACACGATCCAATGCTGTCTCTCCTTCCCATCCACAACCAAGCACACCAACAAGTTGAAGAGCTAGTAGAGAAGACAAGAAAAGCAAGAAGACGATGAAGAGCTTCACCTTCCCTCAAATCTCTCATCTCAATGCACCTCTCACCACTCCCTCTCACTCATTCTCAACACAATGGAAGCAAGATGATAGAATAGAAAGATGGAATAGAAAGCTTGAGTAGTCACTCTAATAGAGCTTCCGCAGCACGAATGTGCCAAAAGGGGTGAATACAACTAAGACCTCCGACCCTTATATAGACCAAATATTAGGGTTAGGGTTAGGGTTTGCATTTTGCATTTAGGGTTTGCATCCCTTTTGCATTTTGCGTTTTGCGTTTAGGGTTTCCACAACTGTGAATTAGGGTTTGCACCCTCTCTTGGGCGTTCTACCCACTTAGTGGGCTCTAGGCCGAGATCCTTGAAGCATGCTTCAACCTTAGCCTAAATACAACTACAAAAGATAAATACAATGTGCATGAGAGTGAGCCCAATTCTCACAAAGGAATACATCCATGATAATATGATGATGTCCATAATCCAAAATAGTAGCCGACACTTGTGCTTTTTGCAGCCTTTTAAAAATACCATTAATATTATTTGCCCCCTAAATATTGAGCCGAACACACTAACAGTCGAGGCTTTGGACATACTTCTATTGTTTCAGAAGCTGCAACTCACTTCGGTGCGACAATCTCTCACCTTGTCTCTCAACACTCCACTCTAACTAACCAAGCATCCTTCTCTCCAACCCAAGAAAGCAAGAACACAAGACTAGCTCGAGTTGTAGTGAACTCACCTTACTTACCTTTCGAAGGCTCGAAGATGGTTCTACGACCACAATCAACACGATCAAATGTTGTCACTCCTTTGCATCCACCACCAAGCACACCAATGAATCAAAGAGCTAGTAGAGACGACAAGAAAAGCAAGAAGACGATGAAGAGATTCACCTTCCCTCAGTCCCTCACTCAACACACCTCTTACTCTCTCCCTCTCAGTCACTCTCAACATAATGGAAGCAAGATGATAGAATGGAAAAATAAAATAGAAAGTTTGAGTAGTCGTACCGATAGAGCTTTCACAGCATGGATGTGCCAAAAGGATAAATACAACTGAGACCTCCCACCCTTATATAGACCAAAAATCAAGGTTAGGGTTAGGGTTTGCGTTTTGCATTTAGGGTTTGCATGCCTTTTGCATTTAGGGTTTGCGTCCCTTTTGCACTTTGTGTTTGGGGTTTCTACAATTGTGAATTAGGGTTTGCACCCTCCTTTGGGTGTTCTACCCACTTAGTGAGCTCTAGGTGGCTGGTCAATCCTTGAAGCATGCTTAACCTTAGCCTAAATACAACTACTTATGAAAGATAAATACAATGTGCATGGGAGGGAGCCTGGCTCTCACAACAATAGTCGAGAAAGTAAGCCTGATGGAGGAGTAATGAATATAGTTGATGAAGAATTGTGGCTATCGAGGAAGATAAGATTCTTTCTACTATGGTTGGGGGATAGAGGATGTTGCTCATGCTGTGGTAGATGGTGACTGATGTTGTTGTTGGTGACAAATCTTGTAGAACTAGGGTATTCCTAAAGAGACACTTGATTGCTAGTCCTTCTAATGGAGATAGCTTGAATGGTTATCGGAAATGATTGGGATATTGTAAAAGATGGGAAATTTGATGTTGATGTAGTAGTGATGACACATGATTTGCCACAAAATTTGAACTTGCAAAGTAAAACCTCTCGTGCAAGAACTCTCCCTAGGGGAAAGTGCTAGTCTGTTGTTCGTGCACAAGACAAATAATGATATTGGTTTGGGAGATGTGTCAAAATCCAAGCCTAAAGTGTTGTCTCACACTTGAGAATCCCATGAATAGGTTATTGTGTAAATACTAAGTGAGTGCATATGCTTACATAGTCTAATACATAGTTAGAAGACTTCTCCATGGGTTCTTTTGTTGATGATGATGCTTGATGAAGCAAATGAGTTGGAACAAATGATGATGGAAAAAATTGTCGTGGCTGAGGGAGAAGGATTTAGTAGGTGTCCAATTCAATAAATTCCTGAAGAATATGGGTCTTTGTAGTAGGATCAACCACACATGGTAGCTGATGCAATGGTTGGATTTATGTTGAAGAACCTTTTCCACCTTGTTGGGAAGTGAGGATTGATGACATTGGATAAATCAAATGAAGGGATGACATGTGCATGTGACTCAAGGTGGAGACATGTCTAACTTAGGCAAGCCGAGACTCCCTAGGTATGTCTTGACCTTGATGTGCCCTAAGAAAATATGCAGGAAAATGGGAAAAGGGCTAGGGGGTTAGAGATAGAGCCAACCAATTGAAGCCATTGGATGCATCTAGCTTGAGGACCCCTAGGTGCGGTGTAGTGCATGTGAGTGCATATTTCTTTTTTTTCTTTTTTTTCTTTTTTTTACATCTCTTTTTTTGTTCACTCTGTATTTTTTTCTTTTCTCTCTTTGTTCTTCTTCTTTGTTTTTCTTTTGGCAAGTCAAGTAGTAATATTGATATACAATAAGGCATGCTTCCTTACAAGGAGAAATGGAAGTTTGAGGTCAAAAGGCTGACTGCAAAGAGTAAAAATTGGTGCACTGAGGTGCATACAATGAAGATTTGAATATTGAGCTTGGACATTGAAGCACATTGCCACATTGTTGATGAAGTTGTTGTTGAAGAAGAACCTGAACTTGGCAATGAAGGCTTGCATGCTCATTGATAAAGCAATTTGCAACGGCTCCTAAGAAAGTAGATTACCATTGGATGCTATAGTCAAGGTATGTTGTCATTGAAGAAATGGGAACCTCATTGTTGAGTTCTTTAAGTTCTGTGTTTCTTCAATGAGGCTCCAAGATAAACTCATTGTCTTGATTGGCATTTGATGTCTTGACGTGATGCTTCTCGAGCTTGAGATATTTAGGAAGGTTTGATGCTAGTGGTAGCTTTAAGTCTTTAATGTTGTTGCAACATAGGATATTCATGGAAAGCTTGTATTGCTTATGATATTGTCTTCAAGCCTTGAGGTTCATTGCATTACTTTGTCACCTATTGTTTTCTTGCATTCACTTGGTGAAACTTTGAGAGTACCATGTAGTGGATTCAAGGGAAAAAGATAGAAAGAATTATGAATAACTTTTTCTTCTTCTTTGAATTTCACCATCACACGAGGAGTGAAAGGGTTTGAGCTTGTACCTCTTATTTTTATTTTTTTCCTTCGCATAAGATGTAGTGTTGTTTCTAAAGTCAGAGGGTGTAACGTGCCCGCATATCGAATGTCGAAGCATGTTTTAGCGGTCCATCAAGAAATGATCCCTGCCTGGTACTCCCAGGGAATGTTTTGGTGTTTGTCGCCTAGGGTTTCCCGAGTCTGCCTCACAATGGAGCGTTCACTACCAAACCCACTAGGATCAACCTAAAATTGGGGTTCCTAGGGACAAGGTCTCCTAACAATATTCTAGTTTTGGGTTTTGGACATCCTACTTTACGCAGAGATACCCAATCCAAAGCAGATCCATACCACACTTGGTTTAAAGAGAATGGGAAACGAGAGGGATGCATGCTCAACCTCTCTTCTCGTAGGGCACAGTCCCATTCCGGTCCCCTAAAACGGCATGAATTGGGTTCTAACTTAACAATATCTAAAGTCGAATGGCGATAAATCCTTGTGAGAAGCCTCCCAGTTCTCTGGGACCAACCTACCATAGGACGGACTCGTCAGGAATTCTATCCACCCGCTTCCCTTGATAGCTTTAGTTTTCTAGTTAGGTCCTACCACATTTATGTGCGACATTTAAAATTAGCTTCATTAATTAAGCCTTTTAGGGCACAGGGTTTGTTCGCGTAATTTACAAAGCACAGACACAAAAACAAAACAAGCAGTCCTTTTGTCAAACAAGTTCCTTAGCTTATCTTCACATTAATCTTTGTCTCCTGCCCATACATGAGAATTATGTATCCCTTCTGTCCAACAAAAGTACATGGTCCAAATCACATGGCACCATAATTTCCATCCTTTATCTAGAATAGGATCTTCCAACATCCCAGACGTTGGGCTCACGGCAGTCTACAACTCCATTCCGGACTCGGAAAGGGGTGTCCAGAGCTCCACTGACCCCAAGCAACCTAGGAGCGAGACACACTTTCCGTGGTTGGCCTCTACCACTTGACCATCGGCTTGTCAATCGAGCAGTACCCTCTCGGGGTAATCTGCAGTGCGATCTTGGAGATGATCCATGCGTGAAAAATATCCTTCCTTAATTAATCCAATTAAGAACCAAACATAATCAAGGCAATCAGCCCTAATATCATCTTCTAGGAAAATATTCCATTATTCCCCATGGCTACTTGTCATTACTGACCCTTGCCATGCTTTTACCATAAAACACAAGCACTTGGAATATTTATCCAAATCACAATACATTAATCAGATGATTGTAAAAAAAACATTTAGGGTGTTGTTCAGTTAACCAACAAAACTAATTGTATTTTTTCCAAACAATACAAGAATAGACGCGATAATAATTCCATCGCATATTTGCTCTTTCCCTTGGGATCAAAGAGCGATTCTATGCAAATTTTACTTAATACTTCCATGCAAAATTCTTAATGTCATTCTTTTTATGATCATGCTATTCATAACCCTTGACCAATTGCTCTATCTATGAATAAGCCATACACAACTAAGTGCAATTAACTTCCCTTGATACATGCATTTTGCAAACTCCATCTTTCGAATATGTGAGAAGAGGCCTATCCCTTTCCATGACCTATTCTTGTACATCATAGTATAGAGCCTAATGTATCTCATGCGAGAATCAAAGCAAGCATCTATCAATTTAGAAATACATTACTTACGATTGGAATCGCAGTTGGATTGACAGTGATGCCTTCGCCCGAAGCTTGGTTGTTGGTTGTAGGATTGCCATCCGCAAATGACATTCTTCGCTTGGAGGCCATCGTCCGCAAGTAGACTCAAGAGATTAAGAAGGCGGAATAGATTCGAGATGGGAGAGTGTAAGAGAAGATAGTTAAGTTGAGGATCGAGATAGAGGGATTTGTGCAGCCTCTCGGGGTAACTCTTCTCTCTCTCTCTCTCTCTCTCTCAAGCTCTCTCTCACAATCTCTTGGAGGGGTATCCTTCTCGCAGCCTTTCGGGGTCTCCTTATGCCCCCTTGTGCCTCCCCATGCCTTCTATTTATAATGAATTAGAGAGGAGGGGTTGAGGCTGAGAACAAGAGTTCTTGGTGGAGGGACTCTTGGAAAACTCAGTGATCTGATGCTTATCTCATAAATTTGATGGTTCCGTTGGCTCCAAAAGGGGGGTAAAAACCCAATACACTTGCTTGGGAAGCTTTCAGATTACTCCTTTTTCTCCCTATTCGAAGTGTTGTCTACTGCCTGCAGACTGCGATCGCGGTGCGCGCGATTTCGCCAATCTCTCTCTTTATCTTTTTTCCTTTTATAAAATCTCCAAAACTAACTAAAACATCACTTATCTTTTCTTTTAAATGACATCCAGCTCTATCTTTTTAGGATAATATCTAAAATATCTAGAATATGCTAGTTTTTCCCAAAATCTAATATTTTTTTACCATCCAAACTATACACATTAATACTAGTGACTAATAAGGCTCATAAGTCTCATTCATGTTGTAAATTCCGTGAAGGGTGGCTATGGTCCTTGTCAATCTGAGAAAAATATCGGATTTATGACTTTCATTTTTTAAAAATACATTTTTAATTAAATAAAAATTATTAGCTATTAACATTAGTTAGTTTTTACCGTAGTTAGTCTTTAGTTAGTAATCTTACTAACTTATTAAGTGACTAACTAACTTTCGAACTAACCAACTAACTTTAATTGCATGAAAATATTACAGAGGGACTTTTGCTCTTGTTAGTACAACAAATTGAGCTAAAGAAAAATATGTACTAAGACTAAAAAGAAAAAAGAGTTCGTATTTTGTAGTTTTTGGGATCCACTAGTCATAGAAATTCGAATTGTTCTCCCATTCGGCAAAAGCATCAAAGTCAAGTGATTTGGCAAACAGTCCACAAATGTAGGTAATCAGATCACCAAGCAAAGAGGGTCCTACAAAGAGACTAGCAATGTGTAGTTCCTCTTCGATCAAAATCTTGTCAAGCAATGGGTGATATATCAACTTTCGTGGCAAGGCAAGATTCTGAGCTAGGATGATAGAGCGTAGTGAAGTGGTCTCACAGTAAGTTGGGTCAACTTGAAGTATATTGACTGTGTAGCGTTACTCATCTGTGGTCATAAGACGATTGCCATCACAAGCAATCTCAAGTCAATGAGAAAACCACTTTTGCAAGAATGGACTTGAGGAATGACAATTTTGCTCAAGCACATCAAGTACTAATTGGTCTTGGATTTTGGTCATAGAAGCATAAGAAGGAATAAATCTGCATGATAGCAAGTTCTAGAGTCCTAACATAATCCTCCTGAATCAAGAGGCCTTTATAAAAAAGATGTTCATTTTCCTCCCAAGTGGAATGCCATCATTGAGAAGTAACATGAACTACCTCATCATCAACAAGGCCTAGATCAATCATTGCAAACAACTTGGCATAAGTAATGTATATGGCCTCAAATTGGAGTAGGAATTTTGTTTTAGAGG
Organism: Lygodium microphyllum; assembly: GCF_053477565.2. Taxonomy (NCBI): domain Eukaryota; kingdom Viridiplantae; phylum Streptophyta; class Polypodiopsida; order Schizaeales; family Lygodiaceae; genus Lygodium; species Lygodium microphyllum. The sequence continues at coordinate 95,448,370 of NC_141151.1, forward strand.
AATTTAATTTCTTTGCCAAATGAGTAGCCATGGTACTCAATGGTCGACATACTAGCAAAGGCTTGATGCCAGAAGGAGGGTCAGGTTTAGTAGGGCTAATTTGAAGATGTGTCTTAGCAACCTCCTTGGAAGTATCTCAAGGTTCAACTGGCTCAATTGGGACTAATTGGTGGGGTGAGCTAGTAGGGACATCAATGGCATTGGGCCTAGGATCTGGAGTCGCAAGCATACCTCTTCCAACCACTGTGTTTGGGGGATTAGGAGAAGGTTTATGTACATGACTCTACTTCACATCATTGGATGAAGATTCAGTCATTGTAGTACTAAAAGTAGAGGTAAGATTTGGTGTTGTGTCATGCAGCCTAGGAATAAACCATTCATATAAATTAGGATTGTATTCTAGTGGAGTATGCTCATCAAGAAGTTGTGGGTCATGGGTGAGACAAAAGATATATCTAGTGACATCAATGATCGTGTCTCGTTGTCCTAATCGACTTGCAATGTGCAGCTTTTCCTTTGAAAGAAGTTTGTCACACAAGGGATCAAGTTTAGCCAATTTAGAAATGTTGACACCACAGACAAGTGCAAGCACTTGGAGAGATGTAAGAGCAACATATGTAGGATCATGCATTGAAGTCCAAAGTGCCTTTCTTTGCTTAGCAATTGTGATTAGGTGGCTACCATATTGTGCAGCTAATCCTCGACTAGAATACCATTTTTGTTCAAACTCACTTTTTCATTTTGCCTTCTTGGCCAATGCTGCAACATTTTTCCAACTTGTTATGTGATTCCTAGTGTAGAACGCAAGAATTAAGCAATGCTTCTCCTGCTCTACCTTGGTCATTTTCTTTATAATATCTCCCATGATTGCTAGGTAAATCCAACAGTCAAGGAATTTTCCAAGGGTTTTTTATGCTCAGCAATTTGAATCCAAGGTCGGCATGAACATATGCACTAGCAAGTGAAGTCGATAGTGTTTCATCTAGTTCTTGATTGATTGTTTAGCTAGTTTCAAGTGTATTGGAGACTTTGGTCGAGAAAAACATGACTTGTGAATCAATGGGCTCATTATGCTCTCTGTACTAGATTCTGTATCCTTGTGTGAGACTAAAGTACTAGAGACTTGTTCTTTAGCTGAAGTGGTTACTATTGCTAGATTTTTTGTTTTAGTGTGGGTGACAAAGGTTCTTGGTTTTGAGGAGATTTTGGTGGTTTTGAAGAACCAGCAACAACCTGGGATTGTTGCTTATCAAGACTTGAGGGATTTATCTCATCTATCCTTGGACTTTTCGTTTTAGCTTGAGCAGCCTCACATGAAAGTGGCTGCTTTGGGTCTAGCTTTTTCCCCTTGCTCGAGGACTTTTTGGATACTACCAATTCCTATTGTGGAGAAGCAAAAACTTCTAGTGGTTGCTCTTTTGGAATTGTGGACTCGAGTGTCACAGCTCGTCAATCACTAACTTATTTGATGTTGCCTCCTCAAGTATCTTGGTTCATGACCTAGATCTATGTGTGGGTCTCTTTTGCTTTCTCTGGGATTTGGATGGGACTTGGTCTAGTCACGGGAGGTGGCTTTGCAGGTGGTTTGGTAACCAAATCCACCCCGCATAAAACCCTTGAGCATGGAGCAATGCTTTGGGCACCCATTGTGGCCTTGTGCTAGCTCTTCATTGATGCTTTTGATTACTTGCCCTAAATCTCTTTCCCCTTCTAGATGTAGTTCTACTCTCAATAGCTTGAGAAGCTATGGTAGTGTTTCTAGTAGTTGTGGTCTTTCCTTTGGTTCTAGGAGGCTTCCTACTGAGTGGTTCTCTCTTGTTCTCGTGTGCCTTGAGTAGTTCATTAAGAACTCTTTGGCTGTCTTTTATAGGCATTTGATCTGACTCTGAGACAAGCTTATCACCCTTGTCTAGAGAAGAGACAAGGTCCCCTTTACTAAAAGTACTGACAATCTCCACATCTCGTAATCTTAGGTGTATACGGTGTGGTTCATATAGTCCACAATGCATGTGGTTGCACACTTGAAAGGTCTTCCAAGCAAGACTTCCTTTCCCATATCTTCTCAATTTGGAAGCACATAAAACACTATGGGCATGTTTTTAGTCTCAATAGTCAAGAGAAATTTGCATCCTCCCCTAAGAGAGAATAGGCTAGTCCTCCATAAGGCTTCATAGCTACATTGGTTGTGACGAGTTTAGGTCCATACCTCATAGGTCAAGATATTGTAATCTGAACTTTTGTCTATGAGAGTGTCAATGATAAGCTCTTGCTTTCCAGTGTGTTTGACCCTAAGATATGTAGGAAGGATTAGCTCTTCATCTTCTGGGTCAGTGTTTGTGGCTTGGACCTTTCATATATTAGGCATGGTAGACCTAGTTAGGGTACTACATGAAACCTTGCATGTTGGACAGTCATGATGCATGTGAGTGATGCTGCTCTCAATGCATCTAAGGTTAGCCTTTGGAAATTTATCTAGCACCATCCGGTCTACTAGCTTTGGCCTAGGCTCTTGTGTTGCTAGCTCTAGAAACATGTGAATGGGTAGATGGATGGGAATATTCACTCAGTTGTATTGACTAATTAGGTTTTAGGACTTTGATACCTAAGGTTGAGTCCACTATGAGGCACGTCAACAGAGTGTAAGGCTCTTCATAGCTAGATGAAAAACTCTTCAACTCTTCTTGTAATGATCTCGTTCAACTCTCTAGGCATGTTAGTTCTTCTTCGATTTTGCAACTTCATTGCTTGGAGTTTCTATCCTTCAAATTGTTCTCTCATTGGTCAATTGGTCTTATGATCTGCACTAAGTGCAAGTGGTGAAATTATGGGTGCAGTGGTTGGCTTCTCGTCTCAATCGCTGCGGACTTAGCACTTTCTTTGAATGTGGTCAAAAGGGGTTTAGGACTTATGGTAGCTTGGTTGAAAATATTTTACTCATCGTGCCCTTGTAATAATTGGAACAGAGCACATGATGACATAGAGAAGTATGAGTGAGGTGTGAGTATGAGTGAAGGACAAGTGAGGTGTGAGTGGACTTGTATAGTAGTGTGTGTAAAAGTTCCTTATGTGTGAGTGAGGTGTGGTGGTTCGAGTGAGGGGTGAGTGGTTCAAGTGATAGTTAGGGTTTATGGGTATGAGGGTGAGGGATTATGGTTGGGGTGGTACGAGTGAGTGGTTCAAATGAGTGAGGTGGTGCGAGTGAGTGGCTAGGGGTGAGGTGGTGAAAGTGAGAGGTGGTTCGAGTGAGTGAGCTAGGGTCAAGGTGGTTCGCTTAAGTGTGGTTCAAATGAGTGAGGTGGTGCAAGTGAGTGATCTAGGGTCAAGGTGGTTAGAGTGAGTGAGGTGGTGTGAGTGAGAGGTGGTTTGAGTGAGCATGGTGGTAGGAAGGAGGTGGTGCAAGAGTGAGTGGCTAGGGTCAAGGTGGTTCGAGTGAGAGTGGTTTGAATGAGCAAGGTGGTTTGAGTGAGTGAGATGGTCCAAGTGAGAGGTGGTTTGAGTGAGTGTGGGGGTGAAAAGGAGGTGGTGCAAGTGAGTGGCTAGGGTTGAGGTGGTGCAAGTGAGAGGTGGTTTGAGTGAGTGAGCTAGGGTCAAGGTGGTTCGAGCGAGAGTGGTTTGAATGAGTGAGATGGTGCGAGTGAGTGATCTAGGGTCAAGGTGGTTTAAGTGAGTGTGGTGGTTCAAGGGAGTGAGGTGGTTCAAGTGATTTATGTGTGCAAGCGAGGGGTGGTTCAAAGGAGAAAAGTGGTTTAAGTGAGTGATGTGAAGGAAGCGGTATGAGTGAAAGAGGTGATTTGAGTGAGAGTGGTGCGAGTGAGTGCATGGTGCAAAGGAGGTGGTGCAAGTGAGTGAGGTGGTGCGAGTGAGGGGTGGTTCAAATCAAAAAAATGGTTTGAGTGAGTGATGTGAAGGAAGTGGTGCAAGTGAGAGAGGTGGTTAGAGAGCGAGAGTGGTGTAAGGGAGTGGCTAGGGTTGAGGTGGTGCGAGTGATCTATGTGTGCAAGTGCTTGTGAATAAGAGTGAGCTATAAATTTGGTTAGTTGTCAATCATGAATACATATGCAACCAATCACAAGGGCAAGCAAAATAAACCATCATTCGCAATGTTGCCACACGGGTTGTCCAAGCAAGAAGGGCTTGAGTTTTGCATTTTGTGTTTGAGATTTGAGTTTTGAGTTTTGTGTGTATGTTTTCTTTAAAAGTTTTTGTTTTTTGTTTTTTTCTACCCTAATAATTTCTATCTTCACAATCTCAATCCAACGAATTGGTACCTTCCAATGGCCTTCCTAACCTAGCCGCATGTGTTTCGGAATGCTAGCCACCACAAATGTGGATGATTGGTACCCCATTGATCCCATCTATGCCCATGAACAAGCCTCCTATTCTGCCACACGGTAGGAGTTGAGAACCTTGGTGGTTGCACTATCCTAGGTCTCGGCGCAACGGAACCAAAATGTTGAGCCAAACACACCAACAATTGAGACTTTGGATAGACTTCTATTGTTTGAGAAGCTGCAACTCACTTTGGTGACAATCTCTCACCTTGTCTCTCAACACTCCACTCTAACTAACCAAGCATCCTTCTCTCTAACCCAAGAAATCAAGAACACAATAATAGCTCGAGTTGTAGTGAGCTCACCTAACTTACCTTTCGAAGGCTCGAAGATGGTTCCATGACCACAATCAACACGATCCAATGCCATCGCTCCTTTGCATCTACCACTGAGCACAACAATGAGTTGAAGAACTAGTAGAGATGATGAGAAAAGAAAGAAGATGACGAAGAGCTTCACCTTTTCTTAATCCCTCACTCAACACACCTCTCACTCTCTCCCTCTCAGTCACTCTCAACACAATGGAAGCAAGATGATAGAATGGAAAGATAGAATAGAAAGCTTGAGTAGTCACACTGATAGAGCTTCTGCAGCATGGATGTGCCAAAAGGGTAAATACAACTGAGACCTCCCACCCTTATATAAACAAAAAATTAGTGTCAGGGTTAGGGTTTGTGTTTTGCGTTTAGGGTTTGTGCACCTTTTGCATTTAGGGTTTGTGCCCCTTTTGCGTTTTGCATTTAGGGTTTCCACAACTGTAAATCCTATGGGGTTTGCACCCTCTCTTGGGCATTCTACCCACTTAGTGGGATCTAGGCTAGTCACCCCTTGAAGCATACTTCAACCTTAGCCTAAATACAAATACGAAAGATAAATACAATGTGCATGGGAGTGAGCCTGGCTCTCACAAAGGAATACATCCATGATAATATGATGATGTCCATAATCCAAAATAGTAGCCGAAACTTGTGCTTTTTGCATCCTTCTCAAAATACCATTAACACAAATAAAGAAGAAAACTCAATTGTCAAATACTCTCTGTATGCTAGGGTTTAAGAGAGAAAATAGATCTTGGCTAGGTCCTCTATGAAAGCTATGATTAAGCTTCAAAAAAGGAAAGATAAATCTTAACTTTCAAAAATAGCGACAACTTATAGCTTTGCTAACCTTGGTTAGCCTTGTTTCTCCAAAATGCTTGTAAAAATGGTTGAAAATTGGTCCATGACTTATTATTTTTGATGTGATCTTTTGGCCATGGTATTATCCATCCAAGACTCTTGATAGGGCCTCAAAGATAGTCATTGTTATATGTAGAAAGCATGCAAGCCCTTGCCATGTGTCAAATACACTTATTGCCTTGGATTTTCTAGAGTAAATGTAAATATGGGTATGGGGATATGTGGAAATCAAATGCATCAAAAGCCTAGGATCTATACCATTTGTAAGGAAGGAGAGTGAGAGGAGAGAGAAAGTTTGAACAAGGAAATAAAGACTAAGAGAAGAGAGATAGACATGAATATGAGAGAGAAAGAAGAGGAAGCCAGGGAAATTGTAGAAAATAAGGTTGGAGTTGAGGAGGTTTTTTATTACTTGATGAATGATTTTAAAAAACCTCTTACATCTTATATACTCATGCTTGTGTGGCTAGAGTATTTTCTATATATTCCCTCTCTAAAAATAAGTGTCCTTGCCAATTTATTACATCATGAGTCTTTTTCTTTTCCTTTACAATTTTAGAACTACATATGATTCTCACATTGTATACCATAAGTGCATTCCTTTGTTTTATGAAAGAAACCCAATAGTGATAGCAACAAAACCATTAGAGTACTAGAATGATTCACATTACAATGAGAAGATTGGGGAAAACTATGGATAGCTTGGTGTCCCCTACAAGCCTACAGAGGTAAATCTTCCATAACTTTTGATATGCTGCTCCAAATGCGGCGTGCCGCATGTCAAAATCAAGCTTATGATGCATGATTGCATTGGGAAGCACATGGCTATAATTAAGGGAAGCACACAATTCTTCTAAAATAGTGTGTTGTTTGTAGGCAGTATGTGGTCAAAAGAGGATGTAACCATCAGCCCATTGGGACTCTTGGAGGTGAGAAAATTGTCCACAATAGTGGCTAGTGCTAAGATGCTTCTTTCAGGAGTAGGCCTTTCCATTTGATGTGGTATTCCTTGATGGATTGAGATCTCAAGTGTTTATCTCACTTTCCAATGATTGCCTTAGGGATATATTGAATGATGTCTTATTCAATTATGGGGGGTAGTTCTTCCACATAGTCCATTGAGGTACCAATGAAAGGCTTCAACTAGCTGATATGAAACACATTTTGAATCTTGGTGGTGAGGGGAAGCTCTAATCAGTAAGCCAAGTCACCAACTCTCTTGAGGATTTGGTAGGGGTCATAGAAATGATGGGCCATCTTGTTACTACTGTCCTCCTTGAGAGTGGAGTAATGAGACTTAGGCTTTTTCAAGAGGACCCCAACTCTCCCTCTTGGAATTCCAAAAAATGCCTTCTTTTCTCATTAGCATAGAGACTCATGTGGTCTTATGCCATCTGAAGATTCATTTTACATTGCTAAAGGAGGGTGCTCCAACTCTGATTTATGCTACGGGTTAATCTTATCATTGAATAGGACCATAGGGAGGGGAACCTTATACCCATATAATGCCTCAAAAGGAGAAACCCCAATGCTACAGTAAGTGGAGTTGTTATACTAAAATTCTACTAAGTGTTTATTTACCCTTTCTATTTGGCCATCTGCTTGTGGGTGATATGTAGTGGATAGAGCAAGTTTTGGTCTCCATAGACATGAAAACGACCTACCAAAAGGTACTCATAAACTTGGCATCCTAATCATGCACTATGACTTGCGATAATCCATGCAACTTAAATGCATACTCTATAAATTGAGTGGCTACTTAAGAGGTAGTGTATTGGGATAATGTGGGTAGCCTTGGTGAGGCACTACCACATATATACTATTCCATCCTTTCTTGGTAATGGGGAGGCCACTAATGAAGTCCATAGTGATATGTGCCCATTCCATTCTGTTGTTAGGAATATGCATCCTTGCTACTGTTAGGAATATGCAAGGGCTGCAAGAGGCCAATAGGTCTAAGTGTGTTGTCCTTGTTTTGTTGGCATGGAACACATTTGATCACAAAATCCTCGACATCCCTCCATAAGCTTTCTAGTGAAAGCTCTTGGCAATCCTATTGTATGTTTTGCAAAAACCAAATGACCAGAAATGGGGCAAGAATGCATCTCTTCCATGATCTTGTGTGTGAAGGAAGAAGGGTGGGGATGACAAACTTGCCACAGGACGAAACAATGCCATGTTTGAGCTTATATTGATAGTTTTTAGCCATTATCCCATGTTGTAATTTTTGAAATATGGGGCTGAAGTCATCATCCAACAAATAAGCTGCATGAATTTCCTCAATCCAATCACTATACAACTCTGAAATGGAAGACACTCTACATGCCCACATTTGTGAGAGTGAATTAGCTACCATGTTATCTCTGCCCTAGTGTGAGAGATGTCAAATTTATATTTTTTCTGAGTCAAAGTAGATTGAGTCAGGAAGAAGTACTAGAGGACTCGATGGCCACTCTTCACTCTAAAGCAACTACCATATAGATAGTGGTGCTGTTTCTTAATGGCATGGAGGATGGCCAACATCTCCTGCTCATAAGCATTCATTTGCGTCTCCTTGTAATCAAGCTTGTGACTCTCAAAAGAAATCACACCATACTCTTAAAATAATGTAACAACAATACCTTAGCCACTAGTGGCATAACATTGAATGGAAAAATACTTGGAGAAGTTAAGGCATATGAGGATGGGGGAATGAAGTAAGCATTTCCTTCAACTAGGTAAAGTTATGATCAATAGCAGTAGCATTCTAAAAGAATGATTCATTCTTTAATAGATCAATCAAAGATGCTGCAATGGTGACATAATTCTTGATGAAGCATCTATAAAATTAAGAGAGGCCAAGGAAACCATGTAATGAGGTAGTGGTGGATGGTGTGGGTTAGTCCTTTACACATTGCACCTTTTTAGGGTTAGCTTGTATTATATTCTTGCTAACAATGTGCCAGTACTCCATTGATGTCTGCATGAAGATACACTTAATTTCCTTAGCAAAATGTCAATGCTCTCTCAAGATATCAAACACCCTTCTGACATGTGCCAAGTGCTCCTCTTGTGACTTGCTATAAATGAGAATGTCATTAAAGAAAACGAGCACAAATTTGAATAGGAAGGGGTGGAGGATTTTATTCATGAGACTTTGAAATGCGGTAGGGGTATTAATCAAGCCAAAGGGAATCACCAAAAAATAATAAAGCCCATAACTAGACTTGAAAGCTCTTTTGATCTCATCACCCTCCCTCATGCGTATCTAATGATAGGCAGAGCATAGATTAATATTACTAAAGAATCATGCCCTTGTTCAACTCATTCAACAAGTCATTGACTTGTGGGATCAGATATAGATTCTTAATTGTGATCTTGTTCAACTCCCTATAGTTAATGCACATGCAAAAAGAGCCATCTTTCTTCTTAAGTAGCAAGACTCGAGATGCGTAAGGAAAAGAACTCAGTTCAATAAATCCCATCTCACATAACTCCTTGACTTACTTTGCAACCTCTTCATGTTTACACTTTGAGAGCCTATAAGGTGGCTTGTTTAGTAGCTTGGAACAGGGCTCTAAATCAAGTGGGTGGTCCACTTTCCTTTGAGGGGGAAGGATTGTAGGCATCTAAAATAAATCATTAACTTCTCAAGTAAAGCCTTCAAGGTTGAGTCATGAGATACTTTGGAGGGTTGATTGGAATTTTCCTTATTGAAGTGCAAGACAAAGATATGTGAAAATTTCTTAGAGTTTCTTTGTTGTAATTAGGCGAAAATCATGAACTCCCTCTAGGCAGATGAGCTGTCCATGCATCATAAACTCTATGTAGAACTAAGAGAAGTCCATAGTATATTTTCCCAATTGTTTTAGCCCAAAGACAACATCAAATGGGGCCCCTGTCTAATGCAATTAGATCAATAATGCCACTGCATAATTTTCAGCCAAGTGTAGGGAAACTTTGGAGCATACATGGGTGATGACTTTACCATTTGTTGTTGGAACTTTCAAGGGGGGGGGGTGATGTAATTTCATAATGATACATTTCAATTGATCAATGGTGGCTAATTTATTGACAAATCTATGTGTACTACCACTATCCACAATGATAAATACATGTTGCATATTAATACTTCCCTAAATGTGTAGAGTGCTAGGGCTCCTACAACTAGTCCAAGCATCTTGGGAGATGGAGCAAAGGGAGGTGATAGTCAGGTGGGATGTAGTAGGGGTAGTCAACTCAAGAGCATGGGATGGGCAATTTCCATCCTCCAAATCATAGAGCTGCTCTTGGTCCATATCCTCAACATACTCCTCATCCTTAGCAGTTAACGCCTTCTCCTCATTGTTGTGAGAAATGCGGGATCTAGAGCATGGCAAAACCGGAAGCTATGGAGGATGAAATGAGAAGTGTGGACTCATGATGGAGAAGACAGAGACACTGTTTGTTACACAAGTGAATTAGGTTCCAAGATTGAGACTTGGACTCATAAACACAATCTTGTGTATGTGGACAATGACATTGACACTTCACTGAAAAGAAAAGAGTACTATCATTGCATTAAGAAAAGGAAGCAAGTACAATGCTTTATAGGAAAGTAGGAAACTGCAGTAGGCACCATTGTGCATATGGGATAAGTTAGCCTGCATGTCCTTGACCCTGAAGCTCCATACAAAGAGGCTGTTTAGTGAGTGTGATTGCTGATTCTCAACACCCCTCCTCAATCACAACTAGAAAGGCACAAAGTGTGTAGAGGCTGTAATGAGAACCACCTGAAAGTGTGGGCATACCACAAACATGGCAAAACACCAGAGGCTATTGCAGAAAAGGCTAAGTGTGGGTACCATAAACATGGTGGACATCCAGAGGCTGTAACAGGGGCCTCACAAAGTGTACAGGGACTGTAATGCCAAGTTACATAAGGAGTTTACAAAGCTTATGGCAGGAAGCATTAGGGCAAGGAAGTACAAGGCTTTTAAAACAGTCTATCAGAATTATGAGAGTACAAGGACTGATGAGTCTTGTCCTTCCGATCCTGGTGGTCTTCATCTTCATCTTCTTCTTCCTTTGCTCCATTTTCTTCTTCTTTGACTGCGACTAGATAGGCCTTTTGGGATCTCTTTCTTGCGTGGCAGAACTTCTCGGTGTGTCCGGTCCTTTTGCAGAAGTCGCAGAAGAGCTGATCCTTCTTGCCTTTGTACCTGTTGCCAACATATAATGCATGCTCATCTCTAGAGGTACTTGGTTCTTCCTTAGTTTTTAGCTTCTTTTCTTCTTCTAACAGTGATGCCTGGATATCAACAAGTTCAGGATTTGGCATGTTGATTAAAGTTGTTGATACATTATTATATTCAGGAGGCAAGCTCTTAAGTAGAACACCGATGCAAACATCTTCATCCATTTTAATGTTGATTCCTGCAAGTTGGGTTAGGAGTCCTTCCATGTAATTAAGATGTGTGGCAAGTGATGTGCTGGACTTCATTTCAAGCCTGAAGAACTCAATCAGGAGACCATACTTTGATGATTTAGATTGTGCACCGAACAGGGTGTCAAGTCTTTTCCATGTATCCTGTGAGGTCTCACAGTTATCCACATGATGGATATAACTGTCGTCTAGCTCCAGTTTGATAATGGCCTGGGCTCTGTCATCATTCTTTTGCCAAGTAGTTGCAAGGTCCGCGTCCCGAGGTTTCTTCTCTTTGCCATTTGTGATGGCCCAGAGACCCTTTTTCATCAAGATGAGCTTGATGCGGGTTTGCCAGGTGTGGAACCCGACTCCTTTGAATCGAGCATTTGGAGAGTCTTTTCCCATGTTAGACTTATGGGAACAGTAGCAAATCAACTTCAGACTTATTAGATTTGAGTAGCAGAAGAGTTGGTTGAGAGACACAAGTGCTAAAAAACACTAACTGAGTGTCAATGAATACCAAATCTGCAAAGTCCTTTACTCTTTTAAATCCAAGTGATCTTCCCCTTCTTGATTTGATGCTGATACCTTCAAATCTGAGTGACAGTACTTTAATGAACTTCAGAGAGTATTGCTCAGTGATTAAAATCACTGTTGATAACTTCAGTGAGAGAAACAGTGAGAAATGTCAGAATTTTGAAGCTTTGGCTATGGCTTTTGCATTAGGGTTTCTGGGGGCAGCCTGGTTTTTTGCTGATTGCAGGAGCTACAGTGGATCATTTTCAAAAATTTTTATATGCCTAGGAAGCTGACTTCATGGGCTATCAAAGCCCCATGATAATCGTCAACATCGTGGACTATATGCAGCACGCAGGCAGCTCGAACGTAAGCAGGCGCAATTCTGACAGATTTCCGCGATTTCCGCAATGCTGGAGTCAGGGCACAGTAATGCAGTCAATTTTTGTGCCAGGATGAATCGCCTTGAGTAGGGGAACAACTCCCTAGAAGAAATCGTGGGCTGAAATGGCCTGGTTGAGGAGTTATTGAAGCTCCAAGTAAGGTAGGTCCTGTCTGGCTATGGCAGACACAGAGCAGAGATTGAGGATTTTCACAATGCTGAGCTCCAGATGGTCCAATGTCCTGGATTGATGTAATACAGGGAAGCTTTGTGAGTTGGGGAATACTTTTCCAAAAGGAAGCTCCAAGAGATTTGACATGTGGAGTGAGATATAAGCAGCTCAATCTGACAAGGTGCTACTGGCTATGGCTGCCATGGAAGCTTCAGTGAGAGTAGAGTTGGGAGATGAAGTCATGAGCTGACATTGAGCTAGACTGAGGTTGAGAGGAATCAAGAGAGGCTAGAGAAGCAATGCCATGCCCTGGTGTGGTGGACAACATTTCCCTAGAAACTCTCCAAATGTTAAATGTGATATTTGTGAAAATTTGGGCCACTTAGCCGCTACCTGTTGGAGTGAGATTAGTTCACTCCAACAAGGGAGTAAACAGCCAGGTACCTTTAATCATAGAGTGCAAGGTAATAACCTCCAGCAAAATGATGGACCAAGACAAATATTGCAAAGGGGAAAGAGGGCTATAGAAGAGTTGCCACAAGGCAATGGAGTCAGCCTTATAGAGGCTGTACACGTCAATGGCACTGAAACCTCTAACCTACGAGTTGTGATAAGAGGCCAAAAGGCTAAAGAGGTTGACAAATATAATGCAAAATCGGTCGAGGGAAACCCTAAGCAAGGGGATAAGGGGACGCAAGTCTTGAATCCTGGCACGGAAGGGGAACCTCTAAGGCCGGTTGATAGAAAAGTCGATCCTAAGAAGGATGCGGAAATGCCAAGAAAGAAGGCAAGAGTTAAAAGAGAAGCACCAAAACCGGTCCCGAGATCGAAAGAAAGGATGGTGTGGCGAGAAAAGAGAGCTTTGGCTACCTATCATGATTTTGATTTAGCAAGTTCTCTTTGTGAAGTCAAACCGGATGTAAACCTCTTACAGTTGATTAAATTATCTCTAGGAGTACGCAATGAATTTAAGAAGATCCTGCGTATTGGGTATATTGTAGAACCTTTGGGCATAACACGAGTAGGGGAAGATTGGTTTGATCATGCTGAAAAGAATTGCCCTAGGGTTCCAGCATACGTGGATGGAATATTAGTAGAGCATGCTATTGTAGACACTGGATCCTTCGTCAATATCATGAGTTCAGAGTTGATGGAGAGGTTGGGTCTAGGCATCCAAAAAGATAGCTCCACCCTTCTTAGAATGGCTGATGATAGTCTTAGACAACTAGAAGGTTGCATTACTAAAGTTCATGTTGCAGTTGCAAGTGTAGAATGCTTCTTGGACTTTAGGGTGATAAGATTTGCAGGACGTCCTAGCTATCGAGTCTTGCTAGGCAGGCCTTGGATCTTACGAACAGACTGTCAAGTCGATATACCCGTCGGTCGAGTGGTTCTAGGTAGAGGTGCTAATCGAGTAATAGTCGATGCTTATCCTGAGTCTCCTCAGAGTGAGAGAGCTCCTTTATCCTCTACTGAATTAGAAACAGCAAACGATCCATCTGGTAATGAGACATCATCCAGTGATGAATCTAAAGAGGGGTCCACTATAGAGGATATTTATCAGATAACTCTAAATGAGCCGATAGAGCCGCAAGATAGGATAAGAGACGTGGATGTGATTGAGTTGAACCTTGGCATGCCAAATGATTCGCAGCCAATTAAATTAGGTTCCATGCTCAGTTCAGCAGAAAGGGAGGACTATGTGTCCTTGATTCAAGAATTCCGCGACATCTTTGCTTGGAGTTATGTCGAGTTGAGAGGTATTCCTCCCAGCCTGGCTGTTCATACTATTCCTATAAAAGAAGGCAGTCATCCTGTGCATCAGAAAGTAAGACGTATGCCTTTTGAATTGAGGGACGGGTTGTTTGAGGAGTTACAGAAGTTAAGGAAAGCTGGTTTAATCTTCCCTGTACAACACACAGAATGGTGTTTACCAGTTGTCATCAGGAAGAAGAAAAACAACCAGATCCGACTATGTATAGATTTTAGAGAGCTGAATAAGCAGACGGTTAAGGATTACTACCCGTTGCCATTTATTGACCAGATTTTGGATCAATTAGCGGGTAGGGAGATATTTTCGTTCATGGATTGCTTTGCAAGATACAACCAGATGGCAATTGCAGAGGAGGACAAGTTGAAAATAACTTTCATTACTGTCTTTGGTACTTTTGCATACCATGTGATGGCCTTTGGTTTGTGCAATGCACTTGGATCATGGCAATGAACAGCAGACAAGACCTTTGGTGACATCTCCCCAGATGAGTTGAAAGTATTTATTGATGACCTGGGGGCAGCCACTATAAGGAAAAGGATGTTGATTATTTAAGAAAGTGCTTTGAGCATTGCAAAAAATTTTGTATTGCTCTTAATCCACGGAAGTGTGTCATTGAAGTGCCTTATGGGCTATTGCTAGGCCATGTAGTCAATTCAGTAGGAATCGCAAAACTGACCTTGAAAAGATCAAGGCTATAGCTTTCTGTCATCGATAGGGTACTATCAGAGGTTTATAAATGCCTTGGCAGAAAGGACATTGCCATTAACAAACTTATTATCCTTTAGCTGTCTATTTGAATGGAGCAACCCTTGTGAGGTAGCTTTTAAGGATGTGAAACGGGAGCTAGTAAAAGCACTAGTTTTAAAAGCACCTAAAAGAGGCGATGTATTTTATATATTTTCAACAGCCACCATGCATAGTATTAGCTATTGTTTAGCCCAACTCTAGGAGGAAAAGTGGTATCATTCGATAGCTTTTGCTAGTCGAAAATTGGGCATTTCAGAAATTAACTATACCTACATGGAGAAGTTGTGCCTTGCGATGGTCTTTGCGACTAAAAAATCCTCTATGAGAAGGTAGTTTTCTATACGAAGGCAGAAGGGCTTAGATTGCTTATGAACAAGCTACAACCGCCTGATCGTTTGGCAAAGTGGTTAATCACTTTGCAAGAGTTCGATTATGAGATTAAGAGTAAGCCACCGAGGTTGCAGGGGATTGTGGAATGCCTTGTGGATTTCGGGGAGCCGAAAGAGACTGTGGCTAAAGGAAGTGATATTGAAGAGATGTTTAAAATTGATACAGCTTCTATCCCATCTTGGTATGTTGCTATTATGCATTATCCCATCTTGGTATGCTGCTATTACGCATTATCTATCAACGAGAGAGATTGGAGCTGGTTTATCAAAATCAGAAAAGAGGAAAATCAAACAACAAGCTTTGAAGTTTTTCTTGATCGTAGGAACACTATATCAGCAAGGTGTTGATGATATCTACTGCTGATGTGTGATGCCTAACGAGGTTCCTTTCATCTTGGACGAGTGCCATGACTCTACATGTGGAGGGCACTTCGCTGGATGGTTGAGGCGCAGAAAGCTTTAAGAGCTGGATATTGGTGGTTGTCCATCTTCCAGGATTCCTTTGAGTATGTTAAGAGATGTGATACATGTTAAAGACATGATAGCAGAGAAAATAGGAAACACCCACTTATGCCTATCATGGCTATCCTTCCATTTGAGAAGTGGGGCATTGATTTTATGGGTCCTATTACCCTGTCGTCTACTACTCAGAAGAGGTACATTATAGTAGCAACTGATTATTTTACAAAATGGTCAAAAGCGCGGGCGACGAGGCATGACAATGCAAAAGAGAGTGTAAGTTTCCTTTTAGAGCAGATTATCTGCCGTTTTGGTCCACCAAAAAAACTAGTGTCGAACCGTGGAACCCATTTTTTGAATAAAGTGATCAAAAGCTTGACTGAAGCTTGGCAAATCAAGCACAATAAAACGACCCCCTATAATCCGCAAGAAAATGGACAAGTCAAAAGTACTAATAAGCAGCTTGTGGGTATCTTGTCTAAAATAGTTTCTGAGAAGAAACGAGACTGGGACATGAAGTTGTATGTGGCAGTATGGGCGTAAAATACAACATTCAAGCGAGCTACCGACCATACTCCATTTACATTAGTTTATGGGGAAGAGTGTGTGTTACCCCTCGAAATCGAGCTGCCAACCATTCGGTTTGCAATTAACCACTCTTCGGGAGATGAGGATTCACTCTTTGAGCGGTTTACGACCATAGCCCACCTGGATGAATTGAAATTGCAGAGCTTATTACACCAGGAGGTAGCTAAACGTCGGATGAAACAGTTGTATGACCTTAAAGCAAAGAAGTATACCTTTAAAAAAGGGCAATTAGTTTTGTATTACGATGCGCGTAGGGAGCTGTTTCCAGGAAAGTTGGAACCTAGATGGGATGGCCCCTACAAGATTGTTAGGCTAGGGAAAAATAGGTCTACGGCTCTACTAGCTAATCTGTAGGGAGTAGAATTTAAAAATAAGGTTAATCTTAATAAGATTAAGCCTTATTATTTCTCAGTATGCTAGCACAGAAAAATGCATTGCAAGTCCATGTTGGGGCTGATTTGAGACCTACAAAAGAGCTTAAAGCTGGTTGATGGGGTGGTTAATTCCTTATTTGGAGCACCCATATCTGGAGCAGAGATATCATCAGGGGAAACTTATCTGGTGGAGCAAAGGATACAAAGTGATTGAGCAAGAGGACGGAACCTTTGTGTGGGAGATCAAAGTCTTCTGCCATCACTGCTTACAAATGTTGACAAGTATTCCTATTGAGTTTAATGAAGAAGGTGGGATGGAGCCGTCAGTTCACCCTCTAAACATGCTGAATTTTGACTATCATAATTACAAATAGAGGAGTTCATGATGGCAGGCTGTGTAAACCCATTGTGGACGTACACATTATATTTTGACGGAGCGTCCAGGAGCCCTAATAAAAAGGGGAGTGTTGGAGTAGTAATCCAAGATCCCCGATGTAGAATTACAATGAAGTTAGTTGCTTATCTCGGGGCAGGATTCAATAACAATATGGTGGAGTATAAAGCCTTGATTATGGGACTACATATTGCCAAACAAGGTGGTATTCGGCAATTGTTAGTAAAAGGGGATTCCCAGTTGATCCTGAATCAACTAGATGGGACGTACACAGTGCGGAATCCCATTCTTTGTATGTATCATCGAACTGCTATGACCCTACTTGAGGAGTTTGAGAGAGTGTCTTTTTAGCTGATTCCACGTTACTGGAATTAGTTTGTGGATTCAGTGGCAAATCTTGCTTATGAAGAAGATCTTTTCTTCAACTGTGGTCCTAGTTTGGATATTGCTATCAATAATGAGACAGGACCCGGTCGCTTGTGGGGAATGTTATCAGAGCATGCAATATATGGCAGGCAATGGTTGATATGGGTGATGCAAAGAATAGCCGAGACTGATCTACCATTGTTATCCTGGACCCATAGGTTGATTAGACAACATGTTATGCGTATGCCTCTTGCTATATATGCAGGAGGGATGGGTCATAATCTTATGCATTTAGTTTAGGGCTGTGAGCCCTGGTTTTTCTTCCTTGGAAAGGAGCATATTATTGTATATCTGTACTATTTCGGGGAGGGATGTGTAGGTGTTATTCTGTTTGATTTCGTTAGGCCAAGAGGGCCAGTCTTGCGAGGTTTTTAAATTTTTTATTTCCTTAGGCCAAGAGGACCGATCAGTTTTTGTAGTGAAGTGTTTTATTTCATTAGGCCAAGAGGGCCAATCGTTTGTTTAGTATAGGTGCGGTTAATGGTTTCTTGTTTTAGTTCTGTGCTAGATAGGTTTGAAGAAGAGCTTGGAAGGAGCCTTTGTTGCATGGAAGCTTCTCATGGCCCTAACCAGGTAATATTTCTCCTTTATGAATACCGTGTTTTTATGCTATATGTGTCTGTGTACGTGTGGGGGATTTTCTTTTCTTGTTGGGGACCGCCGTCCAAGGCATGAAGTCCCAGGTTTAGGTTAGGTCCGTCTGAGGGAGATCTGAGTAGTCGTTGCCTCCTGTAAAGACATTGCCAGACAGCGAAAGACCTGTTTTAGAAGGGAGTCCTAGTGACCCTATTCTGCTAGCCTGCTAGGCAGC
Organism: Lygodium microphyllum; assembly: GCF_053477565.2. NCBI lineage: Eukaryota > Viridiplantae > Streptophyta > Polypodiopsida > Schizaeales > Lygodiaceae > Lygodium > Lygodium microphyllum. The sequence goes on from NC_141151.1 coordinate 95,466,297, forward strand.
CGTTTTAGGAGTTCTTGTTAGTTGTGAGGCAGTTAGAGAAGCCTGCCTGAAGAAAAATGCTGATGATAGAGAAAAAGAAACCCTGAATATCTGAAAGACAATAAATATATACAAAGGTGTGTAAAAAGGGGTTCTAACCCCTATAAAAATAGAAAAGGAAAGAAGGGAAAATTTATAACTAGTTGCTTATCGCCTTGTGAAGGCTTGGTAGGTTCATGGGAACGAGTCAACCTCGGGGCTGATGCCTTGTCTTCCTAGGGGTGGCGTCTTGTTGGAAAAGAAGAAAGTAAGAAAGGTTGGAGCGAAAATAAAAGTGAGCGTCAAAAAAGGATTAAGTGTCGCCTTGGGAGGGTTTGGTAGGTTCTTGGGTACCGAGACAAGTCCTGAGGCCGATGCCCTGTTCTCCTTGGGTCACTATATTGAGATATCGAGCTCCACTTGTGATATGCTAGGGTGACCGTTGTGCATTTATGTCACCGACGTGTCAGTTGTAGATGCGGTTGGTACACCGCCCATGAATAATAGCTACATGACAGCTATCCTTATCTACTCTAGTTCGTGGTTCAGTTAGTATGCCACCTTAGTTAGCTGAGTTTGGTTTGAGACCCATATATAGGGTTCTTCTATTTCTTTGTATGAGAGTTCTTTTTGGCTTACACAACTAAGAAGAGGAAAACTGTTTTCAGCCTCCACCTTTGTGTGTATTCCCCCATTGTGCAAGCAAGAAAGCTACAAGTGAGACTCCTTCCTTCTCTTCCACAATCTTGATATGGTATCAGAGCCTTGTTCGTGGTAAGGGGCTCAAGAAAGTAAGCCAAGCTCGCGGTGTTCTGGTAAGAGGAGCAGTGTTGCTTTCATTTTCTATTTTGGGAGCAGATCTCTGCAGGTAGCACAGTCGGAAAGTGCAGGAGTGCATTGTCTCAGGTTGAGACGCCCTTCGCGGTGAAGCAAGAGAGAAGTATATGCTGCGGGCGAGGGCTTTAGCCCTTGACGACCCTGTTTTTTTTATTTGAGGCCATTTCGGGGCCTGTTTTGGAGGTGGAAGTATTCTGCACGTACTCAGGAAAAGGCCCTGTTTTATGCTGTGCGACCACTGTTCTATAGGTCGGTGAAAAGTTACCACAGAAATTGCATCGTATGCTTGTGTGCAGAGACATTGGGAGTTACAAAATCATCCTTGGTTCCTGTTTATGCAAAATCGTCACTAGGAAGCGACTGTGTGGTCAAATACCACTTTTGCCAGTTTTGCAAATTTGCCCTTATGAGGGTGAAGCTGTGTTTTTTGCAGTGATAGAATTTTTTGTAGTGTTCTGTAATGGCGTCTGATTCTCTTTCAAAGATTGTCACTGAAAAGCTTGACAAGAACAACTTCCAAGCATGGAAGTTTAGAATGACGAATTTCCTTATGGGAAAAGGATATTGGGAATTTGTTGCAGGAAATGAAGAAGAACCAGTTCTTCCTGATGTTCCCAATCAACAGCAAATGCAGGCATTTAAAGCATGGCATGAGAGAGCCAGGAAAGTTATGTACTGGCTGTCTATCAGCATTTCAGACTCTATGATTGTGCATATTCAAGATGCAAGTACGCCAAAGGAGGCATGGGATACTTTGTCAAAAATGTATAGCACAAATACGCAAGCCAGGAAAATGCAGCTCAAGCAAGAGTTGCACAATGTGCAAAGAGAAAATATGAGCATCAATGACTACCACATGAAGGTGAAGAAGATTGCAGATGCACTTGCTTCCATTGGGTCGCTAGTGGAAGATGATGATTTAGTTTCTGTGACCTTGAATGGTCTAGGAAAGGATTATGCACAGTTCCGAATATCCATTTCCGTCCGTGAAAGATTTCCTGATTTTGAGGAGTTGATTGCTCTTCTAATTTCTGAGGAGCAGAGAAATGGTGGTGCATCTTCTTCAGGAGGAACTTCAAAAGAAGCTGTTTTCTACTCAAATGCTGGAAGAGGTAGAGGTAGAGGTAGAGGAGGCCGATTTGGAGGCCGTGGTAGAAATCAGAATATGCAGCAAACTCAAGAAAACCAGTCCTATGGAGGAGGACGTGGTAACTCTAGAGGCAGGGGGAGCCAAAGAGGTCGTGGTGGATGGAAAAGAGGCCAAAATGCAAACAGTAATGTTGAATGCTACTACTGTGGTAAAATGGGTCATATGGCTAAAGACTGCTATAAAAAGCAGAATGACATCATGAATAGAAAACTGCAACAAGGAAATTATGCATCTTCTATTAGACAAGGTGATGACAGAAATGAGCATTTGTTTATGGTGCAACACATGAACAATTCTGTGACAAGTGTAGAAGAAAGCAACGAAGTGTGGTATGTTGACTCAGGTCCATCAAACCACATGACAGGTTATGCAGAATGGATGGAGGATGCAAGGAAAATGGAAAAACTAGGATTTGTGGAGACTGGTGATGATACTATACATCCTATTGTGCAGATTGGAAAAATTCCTTTGTCTATGCAGGATGGGAAAAAGAAATACATGTCCGATGTATTTCATGTCCCGAATATCACCAAGAATCTGGTTTCTGTTGGTCAAATGGTTGAGCAGGGCTTGCAGGTCAGATTTAATCCTCATGGATGCTTTGTTGAGGATATGAAAAATAAAGGTCGCTTGATAGCAAAAGGAAAGAAGAAGGGCATAATGTTTACGTTGGATGCATACATGCCTGAATTGAGTGCAGCAATGTTTGCACATGGGACCAGTGTTGTTGCATATATTGATATCTGGCATAAACGCATTGGTCATGTTAATGTACAGCGACTTAAATCAATACAGGCCCAAAATATTATTGCAGGATTGCCTAAATTCAAGGTTGCAGAAATGCATAAGGTATGTGAAGCCTGCCAATTTGGAAAACAGGCAAGGAAACCATTTCCTAGACATGTTCAAGAGAGTAAGAAGCCATTGGAATTAATCCACTTTGATGTGTGAACTACTAAAGCTGCATCTCTTGGAGGCTGTCATTATTTTGTCACTTTTATTGATGACTATAGCAGAAAAGTTTGGGTGTATTCTATGAAAAAGAAAAGTGAAGTTTTTGGGCATTTCAAAACTCTTAAAGCTATGGTTGAAAAAGAAACAGGCCTGCAAATAAAATGCCTAAGGTCAGATGGAGGGGGAGAGTACCTCTCAAATGAGTTTGCAAGGTTCCTGTAGGAGCATGGCATAAAGTAGCAATATTCATGCAGTCATACCCCACAAAAAAATGGAATTGTAGAAAGGAAAAAAGGCATATTGGAGAGGTATCTCGTGCCATGCTCAACGAAAAAGACTTGCCAGATTTTTATTGGGCTGAAGCAGTTGCTACAGTAGTCTACATAATGAACAGGACTCCCACTGCAGCAATACATGGGATGACTCCAGAGGAGAGGTATACTGGTAGGAAACCAGATATTTCTCATTTGAAAATTTTTGGTTGCATTGCCTATGTTCATGTGCCAGATGAGTTGAGATCCAAGTTGGATCCAAAAGCTGAGAAGTGCATCTTTATTGGTTACTCTTTGCAGCAGAAAGGGTATAGATGCTATAACCCTTCTACTCATAAGTTTACAGTGAGCAGAGATATTGTTTTTGATGAGATGAGTAGCTGGTATAAACCAGTAAATGTGATTGATGATGTAGATGCACAAAATGGTAATGCTGCACAGAATTCACAGCAGCCGTCACAAAATATTAGTGGACCTAGAGCGTCCTCTAGCAGTGGTTCACATTCTTCGCCATGGACAGGAAGATTAAGATCAGGAGAATCTTCTCAAAGCAATGTAGATAGTGGTACGCAGGTATCACGAAAAGGAAAAGAGAAGGTAGATCAGCCCATGTTTGATGTGAATGCAGGTCACTCTTATGTGGATGGTGAATCCAGTGGCTCAGAATAGAGCATTGATGATGAGTTGGGTATTCCTTCTATTGTTACACCTGGAGTAAGGAAGACCAGGGATGTTTTGAGAGCATCTGGGAGTGAACCTACTTTGCGCAGGTCTACTAGAGCTAGGTATCCTGTGGATAGGCTGAAATATGATGGATTTACAGCCATTCACTATGCCTATATGGTCAAAGTGATACATGAACCAGAACCCACTTCTTTTGAGCAAGCCATGGGAAAAGAAAAATGGGAGAAAGCCATGGATGAAGAAATGGATTGGAAGCAAATGCTACATGGGAATTGGTACCTTTGCCTAAAGGTAAGAATGCAATTGGCTATAAGTGGGTTTATAAGGTGAAGCACAATGCAGATGGTTCTGTGAATAGATACAAGGCAAGATTAGTAGTCAAGGGGTATGCACAAACATATGGCATTGATTATGAAGAAACATTGAGTCCGGTTGCAAGGATGGCAACCGTAAGAGCAGTCATTGCTATGGCTGCATCAAAGGGATGGTCTTTACATCAGATGGATGTAAAGAATGCCTTCTTGCATGGTGATTTGCAAGAAGAGGTCTATATGGAGCAGCCACCAGGTTATGTGCATGCTGTTCATCCTAAGTTTGTTTGCAGGTTGAAGAAAGCCTTGTATGGCTTGAAGCAAGCACCTAGAGCATGGTCTGACAAGATAGGACAGTATCTTGTCACTATTGGCTTTCAGATTTTCAAGGCAGATTTCTCACTTTATGTGAGAAAAACAGAGAAAGGTATTATGCTACTTGTCATTTATGTTGATGATTTGATTATGACAAGTGACAGTGATGAAGATATCCTTCATGTGAAAATGCTATTAAAACAGAAGTTTGAGATGAAGGATTTGGGAGAGCTGCGTTATTTCTTGGGCATTGAGGTGATTAGATCACCAAGTGGGATACAGCTCTTGCAGAGGCAGTATGGATTAGACATGCTGTCCAAATATGGGATGATAGGTTGTAAGCCTATTTTAGTTCCTTTGGAGCAGAATGTGAAGCTGAGCGTAGATGCAGGTGAGCTTCTGGAAGACCCTACTATGTACATACGCATAGTAGGAAGTTTGATTTATATGACTATTACCACGCCAGATTTGAGCTATGTTGTTGGATTGGTAAGTCAGTTTATGCAGGCTCCAAGGAAACCACATTTGGATGCGGCTAGATGCATACTCAGGTATGTGAAGTCCATATTGCAGTATGGACTATTTTATGAGACTGGGGTTTAGATACAGTTGCATGGATACACTGATGCTGATTGGGCTGGTAGTATTTCTGATAGATGATCTACCAGTGGGTATGTGTTCTCTTTTGGGAGTGCTGCAGTCACTTGGAGCAGCAAGAAACAGCCTACAGTTGCCTTGTCGAGCATAGAGGCTGAGTACAGGGGTGCAGCAATGGCTACATGTGAGGTAGCTTGGTTGCATAAGCTACTTTATGATATGCATTAGTCTACAGATGGGCCAGTTTTCATTTATTGTGACAACATGAGTAGTATACACTTGGCAAATAACCCTGTCTATCATGCTAGAACAAAGCACATTGAGGTGCATTATCACTATGTGCGGGAGAGGGTTTTACTAGGTCTTATTGATCTAGTTTATGTCAGCACAGAGGATCAGGTAGCTGACATATTCACGAAGGCATTGGGCGCAGAGAAGCTGCACAAGTTCAGAGACCTGCTTGAAAGGCAGGAATTGGGATTGAGCTCGAGGGGGAGTGTTGAGATATCGAGCTCCACTCGTGATATGCCAGGATGACCGTTGTGCATTTATGTCACCGACGTGTCAGTTGCAGATGCGGTTGGTACACCGCCCATGAATAATAGCTACATGACAGCTATCCTTATCTACTCTAGTTTGTGGCTCAGTTAATATGCCACCTTAGTTAGTTGAGTTTGGTTTGAGACCCATATATAGGGTTCTTCTATTTCTTTGTATGAGAGTTCTTTTTGCCTTACACAACTAAGAAGAGGAAAACTAATTTTAGCCTCCACCTTTGTGTGTATTCCCCCATTGTGCAAGCAAGAAAGCTACAAGTGAGACTCCTTCCTTCTCTCCCACAATCTTGACACACTATGCTCAGCTCCCTTCTTTTTACATGCCGAGTATAGAAACATAAAAACCTCGAAGCAATAATGTGCTAAAAGAAAATACTTCTTGATCAGGCTATAGGAGTCCTCGCCTAGTAGGAGCTCCTGGTTGTGTTGTCCCTAGTTAGGTAGGTAGTTCAAACCACCACTTAGGGAGACCTCTTTGATAGTTCTTTTTAGTTTGGCAGTGTTGGAGCAGTTGGTTAATGACTAGCTTCGGACCTTCTATCAGATTATGCTAGGCCTACTCCTTGTGGAAGTCATGCCTTGGTTCTGTCAGGGGGTAGGGTGAGCATTGTGCTATGTCTTAATATGTAGATATTTTGTATCAGCTTGATGCTTCCTTTGGTTGTTTTGTGCTGATCTGTTGTGGGATTCGACGGGCTGAGTCGCCCTATCCCATGGTCGCCAATGAGAGCGGAGTTTTGAGCCTGGGATGTGCCTAAAATTTGCCAAAAAATCCAAAATTTAATGGAAAAATATTCAACATCGAAGGCGGCGGCTCTAGCTAGGACGATTTTAAGCACCAAGTGAAAGACGACTTTTAAAAGGCGCCCGAGTGACAGTTGTGGATTTTTGATAATTATTTAGATTGCGTGTGGGTTTTCAGGAGTTGTTAATCAATGCGGGATGTAAAGCTGGACGCCCAAAAATTTACCGCACTCGAATTGGATGCCGAACGAGGAAATGGCCACAAGATGGGCAAGATTTGAAAAGGTGGACTTGTTTTGGCTAAATTGGGTATGCCTTTTGGAGTTTGGGGGCCCAAATTTCATGCAACATCAAAGCATGCAATCGTGGAGAGAGAAGAAGCATGAATATGGTGCCATCATCTTCACGCCGAAATTTGCACCTCCATGGATGGATCTTGGATTGGCAGGTTACAAACACCCTATGCAATTGATCATGGCCTCGATCTTCTCCCTCTTTGCCAGTCTTATCGCCTGTCTTCGCTCGTGAAATGGTTGTGGGAATGAAGAGATGGAAATCTAGTCTTTCTATGTCCTCCCTCTCTTTCCCCTAAGGGACTGTTCTTGTGTGCAAGAGGAAAATGAAGAATGGTGAAGGAAAGCTTGTCCGATTGGAACCGGATTGCTTTCGGATCAATGTAGACATGAAGATTGCTGATTGTGAAGATGATGGACATTGAATGAGGGCTGACCTGCAGTCCCGCAACAAAACCAAAATCCCGAACCACGAAACCTAAGCGGTAATTCAATTTTTATGAATAAAAAATGAGTTTTTATGCTATTTGATTGATGAAACATTGTTCCCATGGGTTGAATATTCATTATGATGTTGTTTTCTATGAGTTTCAACAGCTTATAATCTGAAAATTAGAAAATCATAAGTGATATGGCTGAAATTAATGTTATAAAACCCGAAAAACACGCGTTTAAGGGGTAAAAATGGGATTTTTTGCAAAATAAATGGGAAATGTGAGACATAATGCCTACAAAACCTCGAATTTTGCTATCAAGAAACCCAAGGGCCACAGCCCACAATCAATCTTAAGTTTTAGTCTTTTTTTGAAGAAAATAGAGAAAAATTACCAAAAAATGGTAAAAATTGGGTTTTAAATGGGAGAAAATTAGAAAACGGTAAAATGAAAATTCCAAAAAATTACATGTGTGTTTGTGCAGCGTATAATGAAGGTAAACCACGAGGTTGGCCTCGATTACCCTCATTTCTATGTTTCCATTCATATTTATCGCTTTCTTTGTAAGGAAAAACACATAAAGTGACCTTTTCACCTATTAACGAATGCAAAACATTAAACTGTAGGGTGAGAGGGAAGGTTGAGCGTCAAAATATGAATTAAAATCTGGTTTATGTGTTGCATCATGCTATAGGACGTTGTTTTAAAATAAAGGGAAAGGCAGCATGAGCGTAAGGCTTGGTGTCTTTTCTCTTTGCATTATATAAACGCTAGCATGGAAATCATGAAAAGATTGGTTTCGCACGATGCACAATGCTGCTTTTCTTCTGTTTGTGCACTAAACGGTTCACATTATGCACTATGCATAGTTCATGGTATCAACGAAAAAGCTCCTGGACTGCATAGCAATTGTTTTCTTAGGAATTTGACCCACGATTGAGAGTGTAAGGTTATCCCTTGCCGTAGGATAGAGGGGCGGTTTCCTAAATGACTGTTTGGTGAGGAAGCATGGTATATCTCCTGGATTAGGTTTCGGAATGAAAGAGAGGAGTTTGTGTTCGTTTGTGTTATATGTTGAGCAGGACATCAAGGGGCTAATCCCTGCGATGTAGGAGAGCTGCAGTGGGACTGCGGTGTTTCTACCGAGAGGTTGCCTCCATGTATGTGATTGTGGCATTGCCAATGTATATGGGTTCTCCCTCTATGGAGTTTATAGAAAGGGAAACATTGGACTACAAAACTATGAAACTATAAATGCATAGATTAGGCTTTATGGAAGTTTGTCCTTTAGCAGTAGATTGACGCTCCTGGTCTGCGAGGCCGTAAGGGTGTGTTTGTCTGTTATGAGCATGAGGTCCAGCTAGTGCCATAGCCAGTGCCGGCCCATTTCAGGTCCCATCAGTTCAAAGGACATAAACCAACTTTCTTTTAGTCCCTAAAGACCCTAGACTCGAGAGCCACCACTTATTGGTGGCTCCCGGCAGACGCACCACTGATGGGACCTGAAATGGGCCAGCACTGGCTATGGCAGTAGCCGGACCTCATGCTCATAACAGACAAACACACCCTCACGGCTTCGCCGACCAGGAGTGTCAATCTACTGCTAAAGGACAAACTGCCCTAAAGCCTAATCTATGCGTTTATAGTTTTATAGTTTTGTAGTCCAACGTTTTCCTCTCTATAAACTCCACAGAGGGAGAACCCATACACATTGGCAATGCCATGATCACATACATGGAGGCAACCTCTTGGTAGAAACACCGCCGCCCCACTGCAGCTCTCCTACATCGCAGGGATTAGCCCCTTGATGTCCTGCTCAACATATAACACAAACGAACACAAACTCTTCTCTTTCATTCCAAAACATAATCCAGGAGATATACCATGCTTCCTCACCAAAAAATCCCTTAGGAAACTGCCCCTCTATCCTACGGCAAGGGATAACCTTACACTCTCCATCGTGGGTCAAATTCCTAAGAAAACAATTGCTATGCAGTCCAAAAGCTTTCCGTTGATACCATGAACTATGCATAGTGCATAATGTGAACCGTTTAGTACACAAACAGAAGAAAAGCAACATTGTACATCGTGTGAAACCAATCTTTTCATGATTTCCATGCTAGTGTTTATATAATGCAAAGAGAAAAGACACCGAGCCTTACACTCATGCTGCCTTTCCCTTTATTTTAAAACAACATCCTATAGTATGATGCAACACATAAACCAAATTTTAATTCATATTTTGACACTCAACCTCCCCTCTCACCCTACCGTTTAATGTTTTGCATTAGTTGATAGGTGAAAATGTCACTTTATGTGTTTTTCCTTACAAAGAAACCGATAAACATGAACGAAAACATAGAAACGAGGGTAAACCAAGGCCAACCTCATGCTTTACCTTCATTATACGCTGCACAAACACACATGTAATTTTCTAGAATTTTCCTTTTACTGTTTCCTAATTTTCTCCCATTTAAAACCCATTTTTCACCATTTTTTGGTATTTTTCATCTATTTTATTCAATTAAAAATGACTAAAAATTAAGATTGATTGTGGACTATGGCCCTTAGGTTTCTTGATAGCAAAATTCCAGGTTTTGTAGACATTATGTCTCATATTTCCCATTTATTTTGCAAAAAACTCTATTTTTATCCCTTAAACGCGTGTTTTTCGGGTTTTATAACATTAATTTCAGCCATATCACTTATGATTTTCAGATTTTCAGATTATAAACTGTTTAAAATCATAGAAAAAAACATCATAATGAATATTCAGCCCATGGGAACAATGTTTCATCAATCAAATAGCATAAAAACTCATTTTTTCTTCATAAAAATTGAATTACCGCTTAGGTTTCGTGGTTCGGGATTTTGGTTTTGTTGCGGGACTGCAGGTCAGCCCTCATTCAATGTCCATCATCTTCACAATCAGCAATCTTCATGTCTACATCGATCCGAAAGCAATCTGGTTCTAACCGAACAAGCTTTCCTTCACCATTCTTCATTTTCCTCTTATACACAAGAACAATCCCTTAGGGGAGAGAGAGGGAGGAGAGAGAAAGAATAGATTTCCATCTCTTCATTCCCACAGCCATTTCACGGGCGAAGACATGCGATAAGACCGGCAAAGAGGGAGAAGATCGGGGCCATGATCAGTTGCATAGGGTGTTTGTAACCTGCCAATCCAAGATCCATCCATGGAGGCGCAAATTTCGGCGTGAAGATGATGGCACCATATTCATGCTTCTTCTCTCTCCACGATTGCATGTTTTGATGTTGCATAAAATTTGGGCCCCCAAACTCCAAAAGGCACTACCCAATTTGGCCAAAACAAGTCCACCTTTTCAAATATTGCCCATCTTGTGGCCATTTCCTCGTCTACCATCCGATTCAAGTGCTGTAAATTTTTGGGCATCCGGCTTTACATCCCGCATTAACTGCCAGCTCCTGACAATCTGCACGAAAGCTTGAATAATTATAAAAAATCCACAAGTGTCGCTCGGGCGCCTTTTAAAAGTCATCTTTCACTTGGTGCTTAAAATCGTCCTAGCTAGAGCCGCCGCCTTCGATGTTGAACATTTTTTCCTAAAATCTAGATTTTTTGGAAAATTTTAGGCACATCTCGGGCTCAAAAATGCGCTCTCAGTGTCCCATTACAAACACAAAATTGATATTAGAGTTTAGTGTAGTGTGAGCTTTAGATGCTCCTGGCCGCGAGGCCGTGCAGGGTGTCTTGTCTGTGTCTTAGAGGTCCGACGAGTGCTAGAGAGCCAGTGTCTGACACTGTGGGACATTTATCCATGAAGTGGAAGTTGAAAGGCAATTGACATTCCTCGATGCTAAGGGTACTAAGTGTCACCCTGAAAGTGGGTCTAAATCTTCCAGAAGAACTAGTGGTCATGCAATACCTACTAAAGGATAACTTAGACATGTTTGCATGGTCATATAAAGATCTTAAGGGGATTGATCCCAGAATATGCCAAGACCACATCGATCTAGAGCCTGATGCCAAACATGTGAGGCAAAAATAGAGACGCATGAATCCCAATTATTCTGCTATGGTGAAGGCTGAATTATTGAAGCTCCTTGAAGCTGAGTTCATTTATCCCGTGGCTAATAGTAAATGTGTTTCGCCCATTGTGGTCGTACCCAAGAAGAAAAGGAAACTTCGAATATGTGTGGACTTTCGAAGGCTGAATTCCAAGACAAAAAAGTATCATTTCCCTATCCCTTTCACAGACCACTTGTTGGACACAGTGTGGCAGACCATGAGCTCTATTTCCTCTTGTATGGATTCAGCAGATAGAACCAAGTCCAAATCGTAGAGAAGTACCAATCCAAAACAATCTTCACAATAGAATGGGGAACCTATGCTTACAGAGTGATGCCATTTGGGCTCTGTAATGCTAATGCTAGGAGGCGTATTCCACGGTGGATTTCATGAGATTTTGTGGTGGATTCCGTAAAACTATATTTATTTTTCGGGGCTCATACACAAGGTGGATTCCTTGTGCGAAAAGTTGACGGGGACGCCTGTCCTTTTCGTGCGTCACGTTAATTTAAAGTGCAAGTGGGTGATTCCATAGTAGGTGATTCTATAAAATACATATTTAAAATAATGGACGTTTATGAGTTTAGAATGTGCACTCGTATTAAATTAACGTTAGGATAGAGTTCCAACCTATTTATTTATTTTGTAGCTAAAGACTGCTAGGGATTCACTTTTGTCGATTTAATTTTATTATTTTCTAACAATTGTGAATGCTTCAGTTGATGTGTAGAGCAGGCAGTGGTGGCGTTGGGAAGCACTGGTGGCCGATAGTGTGTATTCAAGTTATTTAGAAGAAATTATTATTTTTGATGGGCGCGCATCTTATCGTTAAAGGCATGGCACTAATATTTATTTAGGCACACTTATTAATTAAAGTGCTTGACATATATCTATTATTTTGTATATGCATGGGCGCATGGTTTAAATATTCATTATTGGACATTGTATTTGGGCACTGCTTGACTTGCCCAGCCTCCTTTATTTGGACAAAAGCAAACACAAAAGCTAAAGCATGCTAATTATAAAATTGGGCTATTTTTGAGCTTTGAGATGAATAAATTAATAAATACATGCTTTGTGGAGCACTCACACAAGGCATGGAGGGAGATTGTACCCAATTGGTCTTTTTGCCTCATGTTGTGCAAGTCTATTCTCTTGATTTTTGAGCTTAAAGTAGAGTTCTTTGTTCTTGGGGACCTTCCGACGCTCAATATGTACGCATATGTCATCCAATTTGTGTACCAATGATATCAGAGCGAAGATGAGATCAAGGGCTTCCAATCGCTTACCATATCAGTGAAGGCGAAGCTCCTGGAATGAACATGCTCTACAGTCAGTCTCGCAACAATCTGTTAATACCAGCGTGTTCCTGGTGGTGAAGAACCCCCTAGTGTGTTGTTGGATTGCGAAGGACCACTCTCTGACAACAGAGGGCCACTTCCTAAGCTCCTTCATCAAGAAGTTTTTCTAAGAGAAGAAGATAAGTCAATTTTCATTAGTTTGGAGATTACAAAGGTTAATAAGCTTTATAAAAAGCTTAAGCTCCACGATTTGATGATCTGCAGTGGCAGCACATTCTGAACGATGTCAAAAGCGGCATCAACGTCCTCTTGTCTCGGCCGTTTGCTGACGACTTGTATAAGCTTTAAGTTCAAAAGCTTACTACTAAGCTTAGTTAAAGCTTAGAAATTTTATCTAAAATCTCATACATAGCAGTTGTTCTTATTATAATACTCCCAAATCGATTTTACACCTCCCTACAAGCCTTTTTTCACACTCGTGCTATGATAGAGATAATTTCTAGCAAGTAGATTGCTATACGTAGTCTTCACGGGCAAAGAATTTGTCGAAGAAGGATTGCAACAACTTCCATATCCACAAAGAAGAAAGATTGCTAAATGCCATTTAAAAAAAAAAAGAGCAAGTCTAGTAAACCCGACTTTGAGCTACGCTCATTCCGCTAATAAGATTTTGAGTGTGTGAGGTCGTTTGAAAATTTGCAGGATGACCGATCAAAACATGAAAGATTTTATGGCTGAAGGTGATTTACCAAAACCAATGATGGAGCAAAAATTGAACCTAATTATGATGCAGCTTAAAAAATTGGACTTAATTATGATGCAGCTTCAAGAGAGGAATGAAGAGCATTTCAAACTTTGCAAGCTTAAGTGGCCACTCTTCAACAATCTACTGTTGATCAAGATGGACCACAACCTAAAGATGTTATAGGACGCACGATCGATGTGACATTCAAAGCACAATCTATCTAAAAAGAAGCCAAGATAAGTAAAATAAATTTCAAATTCTATACTTCTAATGGGTTATATGATGGAAAAATTGTTCTCACTTTTATCAGTTAGTTTGATGATTATTTCCATAAAGAACTGTATGCCGACAAAGACAAACTCAAGTGTATCACTAATCATTTAGTGGATAGAGCATCACTATGGTGGACTGTTGTCCGCAAAAGCATTGATTGTCCTACTTTTCAAAAGAAATTTTTGTAGAATACCCCAATTCCATGAAAAAAGCAATCAAACAATGGGATCTTCTGCAACAAAGAGATCGCGAGCCTATTTCACAATATACCGAGCATTTCTGGAATGCCTTATTGCAACTTCAAATGCTCGAAGATGTACTTGAGGTGACCCATAAGCACAAGTTTATGTCTGGTTTGCTTGGTCACTTCTATGCAGAAGTGAACATGCTCAAGCCAACAACTCTCGAGGATGCGATTTCCTTGGCCCATGATGCTGAAGACAAAATTCGAGGACGAGAGAAGCGACCACAACAATTCTCAAATAACGGTAACTTTGGTACAAAGCAATTTAATTCTAACTTTCGAAGATTCAATCAAAACTTCTTTGTTCCATCTTCATTCCGTAAATCTTGGACACGACCCCCTGCTTTACCAACAAACACAAATCCAAATCCTAAGCCATCTTTCCAGTAGAATCCCAACATTCCTAAACTTCCCACTATTACCAATAATGTTTCCAAAGCCAAATCCATAGTCTGCTATAAGTGCCATCAACCTGCGATGAATTGTCAATTCAAAAAGCCAATTGTTCACATCACATCAACTACTTGGGAGCAACTAAAGATGAAGACCATGAAGAAATGCTAGATTTCATAGAAGACGATGACAATATCGGTACTACTTCAAATACTATACTAGGTATGCCAAATCCCTATTCTTTATTAACAATGAAATGTCTTGTGCATGTTAGAAAAAAGATTGTTTTACATGATGATAGGAGCACACACGATTTTATTTATGAAAAATTGGTCAAAGAATTGAATTTACATACTGTTTTGACTCATTATCGCATTAAGGCTGCATTCTTAGGTACTAGATACAATGGACACGAGTGTATGACTTAGAAATTAAAATTGGTGATTATGTCGAGCAAAAAAATTTATTAGTTGTGCCTTTGCAATCTAGTGACATTATCTTAGGAATGCCTTTGCGTCATCAATATAATCCCGATATAGATTATTCTACGCATTCAATGAAGATTCATTCTAATGGAAAACAAATCACATTGTATGGTACGCACAGCCTTGATAATTTTCCATTGCTTAATCATACATACGCTAAACGTGCGTTAAGAAAAGGTAGCAAATCATACTTAATATGGATGAATGAAATTGAAGCTAAGGAAAATCAGATGCATCCTAGGCACGCACAATTTCTTTCACAATTTAAAGATTGTTTTACTACTGATTTACCACATGGCTTACCATCTACATGTTCTGAAGATCATAAAATAGACTTAATTCCAGGTTCTCAACCACCATGTAAAGCACCTTATCGACATAATCAAATTGAACAAAAAGAAATTCAAAACCAAGTTGAAGAATTGTTAACTCGAGGACTTATTAGGCCCAGTAGTTCTCCTTTTGGTGCACCTGTCCTATTAGTTAAAAAGAAAAATAACACCTATAAGATGTGCATTGATTATCGTGCCCATATACGATCACTGTCAAAAATAGATATCCGATCCCTAGGGTAGACGACCTCATGGATAAACTACAATGGGCTATAATATTTAGTAAAATAGATCTTAAATATGGATACCATCAAGGACAACATGACACATTTGATATTATTAAAACTGCATTTAGGACTCAATTTGGACATTATGAATTCCTTGCTATGCCTTTTGGTCTAACTAATGCACCAGCCACATTCAGTCGTATGATGAATTACGTATTTTTGAAGCATCAGCATTGTGCCATTGTTTTCTTTGATGACATATTGGTTTTTAGTAAAAATGAGAACAAGCATTATGAACATTTATCCTTGTTTTCAAATTATTGAAAGTGAATCAATTATATGCTAATCCCAAAAAGAGTGAAATTTTCCAAATTCACATTTAATATTTGGGACATATTGTTTCATTTGAAGGTATTAAAGTTGATCCTAAAAAGATAGAAGCAATTTTGAATTGGCTGATACCTAAAAATGTGCATGAACTACATTCTTTCTTAGGTCTTGCTAGCTTTTATAGAAAATTTGTGAGAAATTTTTCATTACTTGCATTACCTTTGGCAAAATTATTAAAGAAAGGTATTGTGTAT
This sequence comes from Lygodium microphyllum, assembly GCF_053477565.2. Lineage (NCBI taxonomy): Eukaryota > Viridiplantae > Streptophyta > Polypodiopsida > Schizaeales > Lygodiaceae > Lygodium > Lygodium microphyllum. The sequence continues at coordinate 95,482,098 of NC_141151.1, forward strand.
CATTGGTCTGAAAATCAGCACAAGTCCTTTGATTTATTGAAACATGCCTTAACACATGCTCTTGTATTGCAACTCCTTGACTTTAATAGACAATTCTTCCTAGTAGTCACTGACACTAGTGGATTTGGAATAGGTGCTGTCCTTATGCAAGATTCATATCCCATAGCCTACTCTAGCTGCAAACCTAAACCTTCTGAACTTAAGTATTCTACCTATGATAAGGAATTGCTAGCTGTAGTACAAGCTTTACGACAATGGAAACACTATTTAATGGGATCTCAATTCATGATCAAAATTGACCAACAAAGTATCAAACATCTCCTTAGTCAGCCACAAATCTCTGACCGTCATATTAAATGGGCTGCTTTTATTCAAAGTTTTCATCTACTTATCCAATATCAACCCAGAAAAGAGAATGTTGTTGCTGATGCCTTGATTAGAAGACCAACTATTCATAATATCCCTGTGATATCTTTTGATTCCCTAATTCCTATGCAAGATACCTATGGTCAAGACCCCAATTTTCAAGCTGATTGGAATAAATTAATTGCAAATAACTAGATTCCAATTGATTCATTGTCTTATGCCGATGGATTTATGTTTTATGAGAAAAGGTTATGTGTAACTGTTCCATTTAGATCATTTGTATTGCACGGGATTCATAGTCCCCCATATCAAGGCCATAGAGGTATTATTTCCACTTTACGTACATTGGTTGAAGATTTTTACTGGCCACAAATGGAATCTGATGTTTCTACGTTTGTATTTGAATGTTTAATTTGTCAAAGAGTTAAGCAACACCATGGTAAGCAATATCGTTTGTTAATGCATTTACCAATTTCAGAACGACCATGGGAACATATTTCAATAGATTTTATTACTGGTTTGCCTAACACCCAAGCTAATCATGATATGATTTGGACTATTGTAGATTGATTTAGCAAACAAGCATATTTCATTCCATGCAAGAAAACGTTAACTGCATCTCAAGCTACTCAATTGTTTTTGAAAACTGTTTTCACTAACCATGGTTTGCCAAAAGGTATTATTTCTTATCGTAATTCTAGATTCTGCAATAATTTTTGGACTACCTTGTTTGCTAATTTAGGTACAAAGATTGATTTTTCATTTGCATTTCATCTTAAAATAAATGGGCAAATAAAAGCTACAAACAATACAATTTTGGATCTTTTGCGTGAGTACATAATTTCAAAACCACAAACATGGGATACACACTTGCATTTACTTTAGTTTGCATACAATAACACCTCACATACAGCTACGTAGAAAGCACCATTTGAAATCATTTATGGATATGGATTGCCTACACATGTTACATCATTGTCAAACAAAGTTAAAGCTACCGATGATATTGCCAATATGCATCCAACCATTTTTGTTGAAGTCAAAGAAATGATTGCGAAAGCCCATCAATTATACACAAAACAAGCTAATAAGGAAAGAAAAGCTATGAGTTTTACAGTTGATGATTATGTTTGGTTACGAATTGAAAAGAGAATATTACAAAGTGTTGAGAAACACCCTGTTGTAAAGCTAGCTCTTAGATTTTATGGACCTTTCAAAATCATTCACCAAATCAATGACAATGCATTTAAATTAAAATTACCAGAACACTGGAAAATCCACAATACTTTTCATATAAGTTTGTTATGACCTTTTAAAGCCCAATTACCTATCCACCTTGTCTATGACAAATCCTCCTTTGTTAGAAGAAGAAACTGAAATCCTTGAACCCGAAACTATTCTAGATACTGATTATATGACCACTAGAACTGGCTGTAGATATTCTAGATATTTGGTAATGTTTAAAAATCATCATGTTAAAGAGGCTCAATGGATGCACACTCGTGACCTAAGTGCTTACCCCTCACTGCTCGCTCCACATTGAGCTAATAGCAATTGAAGACAATTGCTATTCCACCCCGGGGGTATGATGCCAGGAGGCATATTCCACGATGGATTCCGTAAACCTATATTTATTTGCCAGGTCTCATACACAAGGTGAATTCCTTGTGCGAAAAGTTGACAGGGACACCTGTCCTTTTCAAACGTAACATTAATTTAATGTGAAAGTGGGTGATTCCATAGTGGGTGCAAGATGAAGAGGATGCTAAGGAAAGAGATTCAACACAGAAGAATGGTTGCTGGTTGGTTTGAGGCTGCTCAGAATAATTATTAAAAAACCCACAACACGCAAGACACGCGGTATGCTTCAATTTTACAAAGAAATTTGATTGTTTTTGTTGTTTCATGGTCCAAATGTTGTTCATATGCAATGAAATTTTGTTTGAACCTTGTTTACATCATGATTGAGGGCTGTAACTACAGAAATATAGAACCCATAATGATTTAGAGCCGTTATTAATTCTTTAAAACCCGCAAAATGTCATTTTTAATGGAAATTAGTGGTTTTTTTCAATTTTTAGCTAGAGAAAAGGGGTGGAAATGGGATAAAATTAGAGAAAATGTTAAGTCTCAATCAAAAAAATAATCCAATACAAATAAATTGGAAAATACCTATTTTTCATGAATAATAAATAGGAAAAAATAGCAAAAATAGGAAAAATTAGGATTTTCGCGCTAAAAAAATATGGAAAAATAAGATTTGTGTGCGTGAATGTTTGACAAGGTTAAAGCATGGGGTTAAGCCTCAGTTTAGCCTTGTCCTTTGTGTTATAGCACTTGTTTATTGGTTTTTACATACAAAATGATACAAAACAACCATTTACACCTATGCACCGCAGCAACACCTAAACGGTGAGGGGGGGTTAAAGTTTGTGTGACAATATAATTGCTGAAAATATACAAATTTTGATTTCCCTTTTTGTACATAGCATTTAGGGATTGTTCCATAATTAAATATAGGCGACTAGTAGCACAGAAGTTCCGGTGCTAGTCCCTAAAGCAGCGCAGCACGTAACACTTAGTTAAAATCCATGAAAGGGCTGTTTTCCACACCTCACATGGCTGGTTTTTTAATCATAAAATGGTTGTGCATAATTGTTATACACCTTGCATCAAGCATACCACGTGGTATCTCTTGGAATGCATTGTAATTGATTGATAAACTTTTACCAACGTTGAGAGGTTAGGAAACCTAAGCTGTAGGTTTAGACGGGTGCTTCCGTTGGGGAAAGTTTTGTAAGGCAAATTAAAATCTCCTGGAATGCTCAATTATGAAAGAGTGGATTTTGTGCGAATGTTATATGTGTTAGCGACGCATCTTGGGGCCAATACTCGCGGTGTAGGAGAGTTGCAGTGGAGCTGTGGCAATTAGCCAAGAGGTGCTTCCCTATGTGTGTATTACGAGGCATTATGCCTATATGTTATGGGATCTCCCTCTGAGGAGAAGGGAAGGTGAACGTTGGACTACATATTGGATACAAACGCAAAATCATCATACACATTTAGTGCAAAGTGAGTCTTAGACGCTCCTGGCCCACGAGGCCGTGTGGTGGGGTTGTCTGTCGTATGCATGAGGTCCGGCTAGTGCCATAGCCAGTGCTGGCCCATTTTAGGTCCCATCAGGCCTTTTGATCATTATGTGAATGCCTATGCATATATGCTAGGTACCAAGTAAAGTGGGCTGTCAATCTCACTGAATGATCAGGAGATTGTGAATATTGTTGGGCAAAATGGAGATAATTTTGGTACACTTGACTAGAAGTTGTCCAATCCCCTGGAATTAATGGCCAATTTATCTGTGGCCCCGTAAGTGAATCAGTTGAGCTCCATCCTCATCTTCTTGAAATCTGCTGATCAAATCCTTCATATCCACTAACCAACTGAGGGGATTGAGAAATAGAAGTGGTAGGAGATGGAAGAGGAATAGGTAAAAGAGGATGAAGAGATGGGTAGGCAAAATCATAAAATGAGGAATAAGCTAAAGAAGGATTAGCGGAGAATTTAGGTGAATTAGTTAAAAAAGGTGTTAATTGATAAGCAGGAAAAGTAGAAGGAATACAGAGAGATGGGGAAAGACAAGGTGGAGAAGGAGAAAATACTCGATCTTCAATGAAAGAACAATAGGTAAAGATTGGAATTTGAGGAGAACCTTGATGTTGGAAAAGGAGAGGTAAGATGGCTCCTCAGTTGGATTGATAAAGGGAAAAATAAGCATCATATCAATGGGCCATTTTTTGATAATAAAATAAGCTAGGAATGGAGAGATCTAAAGCAAATTGTCAATGTTAGGCATCAAAGAAGGATGAATCAAAGGGATGGTTCTTGAAAAGATAAGCTAAAAGATCCACCCTTAGTTGGTTAGTGTTCTACACATGAGTAGAGGCTTTATTCTGTCGTTGGTTCCAGGTCTATAGAATCAATCATTGTATGTCATAAAGTGTCAAGGCAAGTAGCCACTTCACAATAATAGAAATGGAACATTTCATCTATCCTCAACTCCAAATGTTTGACGTACAAGGCAACTTATAAGACTACATCCCCTATATACCAAGCTAGATCTTCATCATCTAGAATCAACAGATCACCTCGTAAATACATATAAGACATCAGCATTGTATCTGAAGTCACAGAATCTTCAAAGACCATACAAACTACTTTTGTCAGCAAATCAGAAGACTAGGCTCCACTCCAACCATTCTCTAGAAGAGGTAGATCCATCGTTGAGAACTTAATATAGAAGGCCAACTTCTGCAACTGATAGTGGAAAAAAAAGGAATGGTTGGGAGGAACATACTCCTAAAATTTCTCAAATGAAGACCATATCCTGGACTGCAGTCTTTCCACTTTAGCTTGAAACAACGGATATAATGTGGCGTGTCATTTGAGAACTACCAAGTCCGTAGTGGTCAGAGAAGAAACTGGTTGCCCAAGACTCGGTTTAGAAGAATGTGACTGGACTAGTTGCTCGTTAAGCTACTAAATTTGGATTCTTCTCTGTTCTAAGGTGGTATTTGCTATCTTAAGCTCCTCTGTCTGGGCAGCTAGCAGAGCCTGAAGCTCTTGAGAGTCCTTCAATAATTTATATCATTTCTCAATCACATTAACCACTTGGGTTTTAGTGTTAGCCAATTGAGTGTGCAAACTAGAAATTTCCATTTTCTGAGCATCAATGATCTTAGTCTATTGCTCCATTTGGGTACAAAGATCAAAAAAGCATTCATGAGAAGAAGCTAGCTCTGCATTTGCTTTTGTCAGCTCTTCTTTGGTTTGTTGGACTTCGTCATAGCAAGAGGAATAGAGCTGTTGGATACAGGCGGTCACTAAGAGCTCAATAGAACGCTGAACATCTTGACATAGGAAGGGAATTACATCTCCACCTACCAAGTGTTGTACAGAAGGGATGAAAATCTCCAAAGTACCCTCGCGATGTGCTCTGAAAAGATTGAGAGTTTTGAGGAAAGCTAGCAGGTGACTACTAGATTGATTAGGAATGGAGACTGGAGGAGGAGCTGAGGTTGAATCAGCTACTCATTTTAATTGTTTCCTCTAAACTACCATAGGAGGGATAGGATCAAGATCCTCAATGATGACATCAGAGTGTTCAGTAGGGGGAGGAGCTTGTGGTGGATCAACTATCAAGGTAGGAACTTCCTTGGAAGACATGTACATGTAACCAATTTTTACACAATAATACATCTTTGTCCTTTGTCTCTCTCTAGCTTCTCTTGTCCTTTCATGGCTTCCAGCAATCTCTCTTTCTCTTTCCAATATTTCTCTCTCCATTTCTAGTTTTTCTCTCTCTTCTGCTTCTCTTCTCTCTCCTCTTTCTCTCTCCCCAGTCCTCTCCTTGACAAGTGGTATCAGAGCTCTAGTTCTAATCCATTTATTTACCTTACATGCTAAGTTTCCATCCTTTACAATTTAAAAATCCAAGAAGCTTCAGGTACACAAGGACAGACACTAAAATCGAGGCAGCACTGAAGTGACCAGTGGATATAACCAAGAAGAAGTCATGCAACATTAAAGACTTTTTAGAAGTTGGAGGTAAAAATGGAGAAAGGTTCCCCTTCCTTCTTCATAGTGTCCTTAGCCTTTTTCTTGACACCAGAAGACTTCTTCTTCCTGCCAATATCCATGCCATAATGCTAATTGTACCATTGGTGGAAAGGAGAAGCATCGACTTGTACAATTGCAAACTTTACAAGAGTCTAGGTTTGGTCAGTGGTGGCTAGTTTTGGGAGAATCTTTGACATTGGTATCTAAGCAGGCAATGCAGATTCTACCTTAGGTGTAAATGGAGTGAACATTAATGTCTATCCTGGTCTGAAGATCTTCAAAAATAGGCTTCTTACAAAACTGCACAATTGTAGAGGAAATATCCGCACGATATCTTCGCAGATAGGAAGTGTTCGATAAATCTTTGAAGTTAGAAATGGAGTATGGAGAGAAAGAAGCTAAGCTTCAATATGTGGTTTCTTGTCTTCTTCAACCTTCTGCCCAGTCTAAAATGTGATTTCTTGAAATTCAAACCTTCATACACTGCAGTCTACCAACACGCAGCTCCCTATCATTTGATGCAGTTGGATTATCTAAACTCTATTAATTGCTTCTTCACTATCTCTTGGCCTCTTATGAGGATCTCACTCGAATAGATTTTCCATTTTGATCATAACTGATCTCTCTCCCAACGTGGCCTGCTGTTGCACTTCCCTTATTGGCATTGTTGGATTCACAGTTTTGACTAAGTTCGAGGTGAACGGATTGTTGGAAGGGAGTTGACCTTCGGTGGCTATGGAGAGGCCAAGGTTATCACTCCTGATAATAAGGTCGTTAAAGAAGGGACTCGATGAAGGATGCTATGCTTGAACATCCATAGCAAATCATCTAGCATAAATAGGTTCATCACACATTCTTTCATACTCCCAATTATCATCATCACCATCTACATGAGCAGTATCAGTAGTAGGCTTCTTAGCCTCTTTCCTTTGATCACCCATAGCTTGGGGAAAGTAGCACATTTTTGGATCTCCTGCACTGTGCTTTGCAATCTCCTACAACACTTCATGACAGCATTTGTGTCTACATTCAGCTTTGACTCCAACATGCATGACAACTGTCTAAAAACACCTGTACTACTAAGGCACCACTTATCCTATCGTTTTAGTGCATGAAATTGTCTAAAGCTCGTTTTAGTGCATAAACTACAGAGATAGTTGTAGGTGTTGGACACATAGGGAAAGAAGTAGTTTATGGGGCTGCATATCAGCAAGGTACCACCAAGCTGGTAGCTATTCCTTTCAAAGCTCTAGCTTATGTACTCTCTAGCTAGATCTACAGGTTGTAGAGATGCTGAATCATTTCTAATGCATTGCCTTCCAAGTCTATTGGAGATGATTCCCAATTACCTAATTTGAATGGGATGATTGGGGAGACACAAGGGCACTCAAAGATGGATAAATGCCGAGCTGACTAGAGCCATGTGGCACTTTTCTAGCATTTGATTGCTAAGGTGCCACTCTCCTATGAGAACCTCGAGAGTTCTCATCACTATCCTAGCACATACTCCATTCACTAGCATCATTTAAACAAAGTAGATTCAAAGTGTTGCAACAACTTCAGCATCATCATTGGGAATATGTACAAACAAATATTTAAGTAGCGTCACTGCAGAAGGTCGATTTGCTGAATTTCTTTTCTGCAGACAGAGAGACAAGTTCCCACCCTGCAGCTCCATTACTATTTGCAACAACTTGACTACCATTCCCTGTGGCTGTCCCCCTTGATTTGCAGCAGCAGAAGAGGAGAATGTCTCCCATTTTGAATTGACCTTAGTCTTACTGCCAGTAAAAAGGGCCAGGTCTAGTTTGTTTTCATGCTCTTCAGATGTCATTGTAGGTTCATCCAGATTCAATAGATCACCACTCTCCTTGGTGCTAACACTCTCCTTTGGAATGCTTGCAACTTTGGGCAAAGGTGCAGGAGCTGCTTCCATGGGAGGAGGAGGCGGTGCTGGCAAAGCCTTCATGCCATTGACCTCATAGTGTGCCTCATCATGTAATGCTTCATGAGGTCTGGGCTCTCGACTCTTAGGTCTTCTTCCACCTCGCAAGGCTTCTGAATGACACCCAAGGTCTTGCAAAAGCTGTAAAAGGCAACAAGCTCCTCTGTTTGCTTGGTTGCCCTGTTGTAAATGTCAAAAACCTTATCACAATCCTGTTGGTCCATGTCAAAGAACGCATCAAGCAAGATGACCAAACCATCACCGATGTCTGTGTATAGCATTAAGCTCTCTCTCACCATAGAGTAAAGTGCAATGTGAACAAGGTGGTTCACCTTTGCTGCTCCAATTGGTCTGCAAGCCAAGAGGCGCTCTAGCAAGTGCTGAAACATGGAGAAATTCTCCATCAATTCTTCAGTCGCATGTCTTTGATTGCCTTGACCTTAGTTCTGCTACAAGAATCCCCTTTTCTAAACGGTGTCTCAAGGTGAATGCCTTCAACATCTTCCTCTACAAGGGTAAGGTATGATGGGACATGTCCTTTAGTGGTCTAGAGGCAATGGGGATAGAGCTCTGCATGCTGCCTTCTTTTATCGAGACAAACATAATGTTGAACCATAGCAATATAATGGAGGTCTAAATGTGCCACTAGATCAACAATTGGGGACATCCATGCTTTAGACTCCTTATCCAGGGACTTCACAGTTTTAGATGGATGGTTTTGCATCTGTTCTTCGACCCAGCCATGGTGTGGGTGCCAAAGAGCATATCTATCCCAGTCCATTTGTTGGTCACAATTCCCATCATTACGTAGAAGAATTGAGTGGGACGAACTAGATGATTGATAGTTCCCAATATATGAATCCATTGCCTAAGACTTGCAAATTCTGGGTAATGTTCAGCAAAATATGGAAAACCCTTCCCAACCTAACCCAAAAAGTTTCAATGTGCTTTTGGGAATGAGGGCAATGCAAGAAAGTGGCTAGAAGGAGAGTGACAGGGCCACCAAAATGGGCCATGCACAGCCACCTTCTTCGGAGGCACGTAGACATTCTTAGGGATCTTGGAAAAGCCATACACCGTTGAGTCAATCTCCATCAAGAATGGATACTATGGGTCATTCATTAGATAAGGATGGTCATGGTAGCATTTGTAATTATGATTTTCAGCAAGGAAATATTGACTCTGAAGTGTCTTATAGAAGGCAAGTGGCATCCAGTAGCAATATTATGAGCATCATAACAGCATTGGAATTTAGCAAGTCAGTTGCTCACATGCTTGACATGATTGACGTGTTGCCAAATGCACTTATGCATTTTGATGCAACCATGATGGCAACTAAAGTGATAGATGTCGTTCGGATAGAACAAGCACTTTTTAAACATTTGACATCTCATGTGGATCAGTTGTTGGTACAGCCATGCATCTTGGATGCTCTCATCAATATTTATGGTAATGATGTTTTGCAAGAGGGTTTAGCACATGTTTATGACAAGTATATGTTGGTTGTATCGATTGTCATGTCTGATGCAGTAGTTCAACATGACTTATTGCAATCATTGCTAAATATATATAGCAATGAGTATAGCCAATCACTCTCTCATGGACACCGATACCTATATGGATAGGAGAACGACCATGAGCAGCATTCATGTACTTCTCAGCCACATGCTTCTCATGAGTACCATGGACAACACTATGATTATTCTATTGCTGATCTATATAGTGATGATATGGGCAACATTGGATCTAAAACCCGTAAAGCTCGGTAATTGACCATTGATCAGATCAAAGAGTTGCATGATTAAGGGTTATGCTATATATGTGTTGAACCGATGCATTCTAATCATCAAGACATCTGCAAAGCAAAGAATGCAAGGATATTTGTGGTACTTGAATATTCAGATGAAGAGGATACAGATAGTCATGCTGAAGATAATTTTGATGATGATCCAAAGGAAAATAAAGGGTTTACAATTGCATCCTACAAAGATTCATTTGTTGATGAAGACCATGACCATGGGCTTCTCTTTGATTCATTTGTTGTTGAAGACTATGTCCATGGGCTTCTAATTGATTCGTTTGCTTATGCTTTTGTGGATTCATTCGTACATGCCTATTATTTCATGAATGGTGATATCTCTAATTTGGTGATCATGATGCATGGATGGGATATTACCTTTCCTTTTGATCCGAGAGGTTAAGGGCTGGACTTAACTCTCTAGGTGGACCAACATTACTTTGGAATGATGTCCTAATCTTCAAGAATTTTTTTGACAACTATCATGCTAACTTGTGGGCTTTGCATCACTACAAAACAGATCTCTATTTTGGACCAGATTTAATGCTAAATTAATGATAGAGATGCGTGAGTCATATGAGCTGATAGCACTTAATGAGAGCTTTGTCTGGAGCTATAGCATGTCTGATTTGGATAAGCCAATCCATAGTTATTACATATTTAGTACAGCAAGTTCTGCAATGGACATCATAGAGTCTTCATCTGGGAGGAGCTCTTAATGGCAAAATTTTGGAGATTTCATTTTCATATTTCCCAATGGTTTTCAATGCTTTATATTTGATTCTCAGCCCTCTAGTTGTACTTATTTTGTGAATCCTTGAATATTAGGCGATTTTATTTTAGTCCATGTAGAGTACCCTGCCCTTATCCACCACTTGGAAATTTGTAATAAGTCCTATTTTGTTTTTGAGGACAAAAACATCCAAGTGGGGATGGAATGTAAAGAACTGAAATAGGGGCATATAAAAGGGCAAAGGACACATGTACATGTAACCAGTTTTTACACAATAATACATTTTTGTCCTTCCTCTCTCTCTAGCTTCTCCTGTCCTTTCATGGCTTCCATCCATCTCTCTTTCTCTTTCCAGTATTTCTCTCTCCATTTCTAGTATTTCTCTCTCCTCGTCACTCTCTTTCTCTCTCTTCTGCCTCTCTTCTCTCTCTTTTGCAATCTTCTCTCTCCTTTTTCTCTCTCCTCAGTCCTCTCCTTGACAATGAAGTTGAAAAGTTTAAGTGCTAAACTAATTCATGAGCCTTATGATAACCCAAGGTAATAAAACTATTGCTAATCGAACTGAAATTCAGGAGAAGAAGTATATCCTTAAGTAGGTTAAGCCACTGGAATTCAATGGGAAGGGTAAAGACGTTGAAGTTGAGGTAGAGATTTGGATTGAGACCATGGAGGACTACTTTACTACCACGAGAACTACCCTTGCTAATCAAGCTATGATCGCAACGTTGAAATTGATTGGTGAGGCATGCCTGTGGTGGAAATAGTGGTGTAAAGACTAGGGACTTGCTGAGATAGTTATTACTTGGGAAAAGATGAAAGAAGCTGTTTATGGTCACTATTTGCTGCCAACTTATCGCACGCTAAAAATGAATGAGTTCTTTAACTTAAGACAACTAGGAATGAGCTTTGAGGCATATTACTCAAAGTTTATCTCACTGCTTAAATATGTTCCTTCCATGACTATTGCTCAACAGGTGTCTAAGTTTTGACATGAATTGAATGCTCCTCTGAACACACATCTTGAATCTATGCACCCAATTGATTTGCAAGATGCTTTGATTTGTGTAGCACCTCTTGTTCAGGAGATTTTGTCAAAGCCAAGGAATAATATGCTCTGGAATTTAAAAAAAGGGACTTCACAGGGCTATGTTAAGCAAGCCTAAGGTCAGTGTCGGCCTAGTCAAGCCTAAGGTCAGTGTCGGCCTAGGCAAGGAAAGAGGGCCAAAACAAATGCAATCGAAAACTTCATACCTACGGGAAGTAATTCAGGAGTACCTAGGTGTTTCCACTGTAATGAGCCAAGCCACTTTAAAGGACATTGCCCAAAGCTTAGCCAAATTCATTGCCAAGGACAGTACAGAGGTCAAAACCAAGATTCAATTGGAAAAGGAAAAGCATATGTTGTAATTCTTAAAGAGCTTGAAGAAGAGGGAAACCCAACTATGGAAGTTGATATGGAGATGACATCAGTTCACACCACCCTCCATAAGAAAAGCCCAAATTGCCAATTTTTGGTGATTCAAACACTAGCAGAATATCAAGGTAAGTCCTTTAAAATTCTAATTGACTATGGAAGCACACATGTTCATGTAACCAACGTGTGGCAAGAAACTAGGTATAGACACATTACCTATATCTAGGTTGCTTGTGGAACTTGCCAATGGAAAAGAGATCATGTCAACTCAACAAACTTGCAAAGTGATATTTAGCCTAGTAAGCAATCTCTCTGAAATGGGATTTAGGATCATGAATTTAGGGGCCTACGAATGTCTATTAGGTATGGATTTCCTAATCCCCAATGATGCACATATTCAATGCAGAAAAGGCGAGGTTACTTTTCAAAACCTAAAGGGGGAAAAAGTGATGACCCAAGGTGAGGTAGGAAAGCCAAGATTCAACTAGCCAAATCATCTCGCATAATAAAAGGGTTAAGAAAAGGATTACATGTGTATCTTATAAAATTAAATAAGGTTGAGCAGAATAATCAAGACAAGGGAGAGCCATATAAGCTAAAGGAATATGATGAAATCTTCCTAGAATAGCTCAGTGAATTACCACCTCGAAGAGAAGTCGATCATGAGATCAGACTTGAACCAGGAGCCACTCCAATCACTAAGAGTCCGTATAAAATATCTATTCCTAAAGCAATTGAGCTGAAAGAGAAACTTGAGCAGTTATTGGATCAAGGATACATCAAACCTAGTAATTCACCATGGTGAGCCCTAGTATTGTTTCAAAAGAAAAAGGACATAACTCTCCACCTTTTAATTGATTACTGAGGACTAAACTAGGTAACAATCAAGAATAAGTATTCGATTCCAAGAATAGACAAGCTACTTATCTTGATGATTTTATCCTAGTCTTCTTTGATGACATCCTAACATACCCAAAGAGAGACGAAGACCATGAGCTGCAATTGCACATTTTGCTAGACACAATGAGGACACACAAGCTCTATGCAAAGAAAAAGAAGTGTGCCTTTTTCAAAAGACAGATGGAATGTCTTAGATTCATAGTATCTACTAAAGGAATCTTTGTGGACCTAGCTAAAGTCAGAGATGTTTAAGAGTAGCAACCTCCAATGATAGTTAAGGAAGTGAGAAGTTTTTTAGGGTTGATTGGATGGTATAGAATTTTCATAAAAAATTATGCCCCAATAGTTGTACCTCTCACTAATTTGTTGAAAAAGTAAATTGTTATTGTGTGGATGCCCATTGAGCAAGCTAGTTTTGAGAAGCTCAAGAAAAGTTTGGTAACATCACCTATTTTAAAGCTAATTGACCTAAGTCAATAGTTTGAGGTTATAACAGATGCAAGTTCTCTTGCACTAGATTGTGTGCTTATGTAGCAAGGTCATCCAATAGCCTATTCCTCAAGAAATGTGAAAATACATGAGAGGAATTATGCCACCCATGATCTTGAGCTATTAGCTGTGACCCATGCTCTCAAATTGTGGTGACACTATCTTCTTGGAAGCAAGTTTACTTTGCTCATTGACCACAAAAGTCTCAAATGGATCTTTACTCAACCAGACCTCAACATGAGGTAGCGTTAGTGGATTAAAGTCTTTCAAGAATTTGATTTTGAAATCAAGTTCAAACTTGGAAAAGAGAATGTGATTGTTGATGCACTAAATCATAAAGCTTTTCTGAATGCACTTATCATGGAAGAGCCATCCAAAGGAGAGACTTTAGCTACCATGATATCTATGCCTAGCAATCCAGTCATTGAGTTAGCCAAAGAAGAGGCAAACAAGGATCCTAAGTATTAGCTAATGCTTAAAGAAATCCTAGTTAAAGAAATTGATCCTAAGCTCAGAGTCAAATACCAAAATTTCACTGTGGATGATGGAGTTGTGTATTTTAGGACAAGGCTCTGCATTCCCCTCAGCTAAAGGTTGAAAAAGAAGATATTATGGAAATCCCATGACTCCCCGTTCTCAAGACACCTTGGCTATGATAAAACTCTTAATGCAGTCAAGAAAAGTTACTAGTAGGAAAGACTAAAGCATGATGTACTCAGATATGTTACTGAATGCCTAAGTTGCCAATGGATGAAAGCTGAGCATGTCAAAATGCCAGGGAGCTGTGGCCACTTGACATTCCACGGATGAAATGGGAGTTCATCAATATGGATTTTGTAGTTGGCTTACCTTCTGTTCAAGAAGGGTATAATTCAGTCATGGTGATTGTGGATATATTGACAAAGGTCACTCATCTTATCCCAATCAAGACCAACTATAAAGCTTCAGATATTGTACGATTATTTGTGAAATAAATATTTAGGCTTCATGGATTGCCTAAACAGATTGTTAGTGACCGCAACTCTTTGTTTACCTCACATTTCTGGAGAAGACTATCTGAAGCAATTGGAACCTAGCTTTTCTTTAACATAGCTTACCATCCCCAAACTGATGATCAAATAAAGCGGGTTAAGTAGGTCATTGAAGATATACTGAGAGCTTACTGTTCCAAAGAACTGACAAGGTGGGTACAATATTTTCCCTTAGTATAATTTTCCTATAATGCATCATATCACGAGAGTATTCAAATGACTCCATTTCAAGCATTGTATGGGAAAGATTGTTTGCCACCACTGAATTTCTCTGATCCAACCCTAAAGGTTGAGGCTTCTAAGAAAATGCTAGAAGACATGGATGATTAGGTCAAAACTATCAGATAAGATATCCAAGCTGCCAAAGACCGCTAGAAAGCTTATGTTGATCTAGGATGGCAAGAGCGTATCTTCCAAGAGGGAGATATGGTTTTCATCCATGTATGCCCAAAGAAGAGTTCTCTATCATTAGGAAAGCTCAAAAAGTTTAGTCCAAGGTATTGTGGACCATACAAGGCTCTCAAATGCCTAGGAGCTAATGCCTACAAACTGCAACTTTCTGACCATGTGAAAGTCCACAATGTATTTCACATGAGTCTTCTAAAAGCTTATGTGGCAAATCAAGATCATATTCTTGATAACCAACAATTTATAATGCCTAGTCAAGGAGCCCTTGAACTCCAACCTAATAAGATTCTAGATGTAAAAGAGAAACCTCTAAGAAAAAGAACCATTAGAGAGTATCTAACCCAGTGGAAAGACTATCCTGAGGAGGATGCCACCTAGATAGAAGAGACAACTCTAGAAAAATAGTTTCCCTAGTTCTTTTTCGAGATGAGGACATCTCGATTCCTCTAAGGAGGAGATGATGTAATATTCCTACCACAGCACTTCATATCAAGAAACAAATTTGAGCTTGATTTTTCAAAATTACTCGTCGAGCTGTCACATAAGTGAGCACATGTAATTTTCTTGATATTGAGTCTCGCATTGAATCAATTTTGCAATCCGACACAAGAAGACGCCTCAATGTTCCTAGCCAAAAAAAAGCAAAGATGCCTTGTAAATAATATTACGATGGCTTGATCATAAATTTTTCCACATTATATTTGACTTAGCATTTTTTATTCCATTTAATACGTCAAGGATCGCATTGATTTCATAACTGCAAGACAAATCGCAAAAGCCTCAATCGGTAGACAAAGAACGCACAAGAATGAGCATGATATTGAGTAAGTTAAGTATCAAAGAGTATGACATGACTTTATATACTAGATAAGTCATGAGGTAACTTGGCCAAAAACCACTAGATGAAGTTGTTTTGAAGGAAAAAAAGACATTTTTGAAAAAGTAGGCCAAAATACATGATGTTTTTGACACTTGGAGGGAGAGAAAGCATTTAAAAATCATCCCCATGCCACCATCCAATAGGTAGGCAAATGAATATTTAACAAAGCTCAATTGGCTCATGACAAGTAGCCAAATGAATTGGTCGACTGCATGTTCTCCCTCATGCCTATAAATACACCCCCTCTCCTTCACAAAGAAAGCAAGAAGGAAGACCTCTTGATGATGGAAAATTTTCTCTACTTCTCTTATCCATTGAAGCTTGAGCCTTGAAAGAGGAAAATACCCCCCTTCTACCTCATTTTCATTTTCTCTACCCCTTGCTATGCCTTTGCCCCATATGACCATACCGCTAAGCAAAATGTTGGTGACATTTCCAACTCTCCATGAACTACGACGTCAATTTTGCTTGACATCCATGGCTCCATGACGTTGCAGAAATTCAAAAAGCATATTTGAAGCAAGGGAATTTGAAAAAAATTAATGTTTCATAAGCTTATCACTTTATTTGGCTTTAAATAATTATAGATGCATTCTAATGAAAATGCATATGAATTACCGCTTAAGAAAAAAACCTAAGTAATATAATAATTAGCTATTCACTGAAAAGAATCTTTCACTTGGAAAAGGATTATGTATATATCATTAAAAAAATATTTTAATTATGATTTGTTTCATGATATTTATTGTTAATTCATTAATGACATATGTGATCAAAATAACAAAAAAATAATAGACATTGTTAGAGAAGGGAATATTTTATAAAATTTTCTTGAAAGTGACTATCTCTATTTTATTTTGCAAATGATAAACATATGCATATGAGTTTTATAATAATTTATAAAAAATCATTTAGAAAATATCATGAGATAATCAATGTATTAAATCAATGAAAAATTACATAGGAAAATATATACTAGATGCACATACATTAGGAGCGTGAAAATATAATTCGATGTCTGAAAGATGAAATAAAAATTACACTTACGATTTTTGCATTGCCTAGAATAAAGTTTTCAGAAAAACAATCAGTAGTACACTTAGGACACATAGCTAAATGAAAATTGATATTTCTAGATAACGTTGAAAGTTCAACAAATTCAAACATCGTCAATTGACCATACAATATGAGTAGAATAAAATAAAAGTATTTTCTTGCTAAAAACACACACAATGTTAATATTAATGATTATCTTAGCGAGAGTGTCAATATCATGAGTTGAGCCATGTATGAATCAGTAAGAAAACCTAACCTAAAATATCGAGAATGTTGAAGCAAAAATAACTATGAAATACTTGACAACCCTAAAACTATAAGTATCAAGAAATTAAATAAATATCAAAAGTTAGTAGGACTTGTTGGACATTGATAATAATTTATTGATATAGATTTTAAAGTCTAAACAGACTTGGAAAACCATTTGAAATCCTACTAAGTGTAGGTTAGGGTAGGGCAACACATGAATTGCCTGCTATAGGCATAAATGCCCATATTATCTTTAAGGATGAAAATACCAAATTTTTCATAAGGATAAAATAGACTTCTCATAATTAATCAGATTCACGAAATAACTTACGGATCTTGAAAAAGAGTTGCAAGTAGAAAGTCAAACCCTAAGAATAAGATAGGACCTTAAAAGAGAAACCCTAGATCTGGGTGGGATTTTTTTCTATGCTAAAAATACTTGATGCTGTTTCTTTTTATTTGTGCATGCATTGATGGTTGCATAGGAAAGATTGATTATGCTTGTAGTAGTTAGATTTGATTATAAATATATAATCAGGATAATAAGAGGAAATATCGCTCTATGCCTTTCCTACGGCTAGACACATAACCGTGATTCAAGGGGGATTGTTTTGTATTGCCACGAGGAGCTTTGGACCAGCCTTGATTGTGAGAGGTTGCTCGATGAGGAATCCGTTATAGGCAGGAGGAGGCATAAATTCTAGGGGGGCTCTGGCTGTAAATCTCTCGATCGCTACTAGGAACTGCCTCATCCTTACACGATCAGGATGGGATCCTAGAGTCCTTGGTACTAGTGAAGGGACAAAAATCTTGGAGGGTTTCTTTTCTGGTGAATGGAGGTGTATCTTCTGCATAGGCAAAAGGAAAAAATAATTGTAAATCACTTTGTAAAATAATAAATAAATATGTTTTGCCAAAAAATTATTTTATGTCTTTGTGTTGTTTCGTAAAATTACGCGAAGGAACCTGTGATAACGAGATTAATTAACGAAGCTACTTTTATATGCCATAATTTAATGTGATAGGTAATTAGAAAACTAAAGAAAACCATTTGTGGGAAGCGGGTGGGCAAGATCCCTGACAAATCCGTCCTACGGATGGGTGGTCCTAGTAAGCTGGGAGCTTATGTCAAGAGATTGAATGAAACAGTAATTAGAAAAAATTAGGTAGAGCCTACCGTTGACTTACCTAGGGTCAAGTCTTAAAACCTTGATAAAAAATTATCTTTCACAAAGGTGGGTGGCTGTGCCAGAACTTAGTTAAGGTTCCTTGAATCCTGACCCGTTTTACTGGAAAAAAGCATTGCACTCCATGAACCAAGGGTAACTATGATCGCTCTAGTCGGATAAGAAGCCTTTGTGGGTCACCTCCAATGGAGCTAGCTAATGTATAGAGACCTTAGTTGTCAAATTAGGACCCAGATCTTGCAAGTTGATCCTCATGGGGATGTCCGGTACCTTCTATTATGAGGTGGACTCTGGGAAACCTAGACGATAGATCCTGTCCATTCTCGTGAGTGCCGGGCAAAGCCGTCTAGGATAGTTCCCCACTAGACCACTAAAATGTGTTGCCAGGGAATTGTTAGGCAGGGATATGACAACTATTGTGCAATAGGGTTCCTAGCTTGTGGGAGATCAAATGCTAGAGGAAGGAGATCAAATTCTTGATCAAGTCCCTCAATTAGTTGCTAGAGGAGCAGGAAAGTCATGGGAGAGGCTAGTTACTACTAATGAGAGATATGAGGATAGTAGAGACAATAGTGTGATTTGCATTGCAAATTGCGGGCTATTCCTTGGGGCACTCCTAGGGTCAATCTCCAACCATCAATAGCTCTACAAGTTTCCTGGGGTGCAAGGGATGAGGTCTTGATGGTTGTTGATGTCCTAGAGAGGGCTCAAGCAAGCAAGATATTGGGGTAATTTGAACTAATGCTTCAAACATCGATCTATGCAATCAATGCATCCTTACACTTTTCAATCACTAACACTATATGTAGGAGAGTTGAGAGGGGTTTTGCAATGTTCAAATGTTGTCTAAGTTTATAGGGATTATTATTTCTCTCACAATGTCAAGAGAGAGAGCAAGTAATTATAGTAGGTATTTTTCATGTATGTGCTATCAAAACTCTTTGTATTTGTGTTCATGTGTTATGTTGTCCATCTGAGTGTGCATGTGTACATGAATAAATTTTCTATCCCTTGATCTAAAAAATATTAGCTTCTCTCTTTCAAAAGAAAAAGAGTAAGCCTTGAGATCTCTCAACTTTATTTTAGGGGCTCTCTCAACTCACATTTTCACCAATCTCTCAATTAACTCTCTACTCCAAAACATAGCCTTGCAATCTAAATTGTATGGTAACCTTCGCTTCTAACAATGAAGGTTTTGTCACATGAATGAAGTTTTTGTGCATAAGGATGAGTGGCCAAGAGTATTTGTACCATACCTTAATTTCAAGACCATATTTTTGCTTAACTTGCTTGGATCACGAATACTTTTAAAACAAATTATTTTAAGACGTTACGATTAAAAATGCCAATATTTTAGACATGCTGATATAGTCCCAAGCATGCCACATAAATTCTCATTTATAGAAGGCTAATCCTGGTTTGTGCTTGTATATTTTGTACCAATATGATTGGAAATCATGAAATAAAATAGTTTCACTAAAAGCATACTATGCATGATTTTGGGTAACCATTGTAGAACATGACATTGTTCCACGTTGCCATGTGAAAATAGTGTACACATGTATTGATTTGATAGATCATAATAATTTGGACAAGTTTTACACAATTATACATTGACTATATCCCCAAGTCTCTAATCATTCAAGTTTTTGCAAGGGAACTTAGAAAATGAAAAACTTGAGATCAATTTGGTAATTTACACTCAAGATTCTCTTAGACCCAATGACATGAGTTAAGGAGCACTAATATAGTAGTATAAATTAACAAAAAAAACTAAGAGACTTCCCTCAAACACATGACCCAATTCTTTGCACCAACACACTCAAGAGTCTTTTAAACCCAATGACATGGGTCAAGGAGCACTAATACACTAGTATAAATTAACAAACAAAAACTAAAAAACTTTTCTCAAACATGTAATCCAAATCTTTGCACCAATACAAATTTTGTTAAACAATCAAATGAATGGTTTTGGTGGACATCTAGTTATGTTTGAATTCAATACATGTCATGAATATTAGATTATGACTTGCTTATTTCTAAGTCAAGATAACAAAGTAGAATTTCCTTGGTTATTTGGATTATTCGCAAGTTCTTTTATAGTGGATGTTCTAATGCCACTAGTAGTAAAATTGTTTTGATTAGTTGCAAACAAACTAGGCACAAACTTTATAGTTGGATTTATCAATTCATGTTCCATGTTATCACTAGTTTGTGTGTTCTTCATAATGAAATTTGTAGGAGTTGGGATAGGCCTTGTATTCTTATGATAATATAAATATAGAAGTATTTGCACAAGTCCCAAAAACACGCCAATTGTATTTGGAATCTGTAAAAGTCAAATTAAGAGCAAGCAAATCTTTAGACACAACCCCAAATTCTAAGAAGTGATTAATAAAATGTCCAAATAATCTCTAAAAGTGATAAGATACATACCAAATTGCCAAAACATACCTTCACAAAGATGTCATGTGTAGCCAACCCATAACCACACCATGTCCCACTTCTAAGGAGAAATGATAATGATAGTAGAAAAGGCATATACTCCACACTTTTGGTGCGGATGACAAGCCCCTATATTGAGTTAATACAATTGAATTATGAGTAATTGCTACATTATTTTACTTGTACCTATTGACATATGAGAGAAAGAGAGGTTTTTCATTATTATTTTATCATGATGCAAGTTTAATATCTAACCATGAATATGATGCTACCCTAATTAAGATAATTTGTTAAGCGTATAAATCCAAATACAATGACTTATTTTCCTTTTTTTTAAATAATGTTTTTATCAATCATTTATTTGTGTAGGTGATACAAATTTTTTTGTTTTCACCTTTGATTCTAAGGGTGATGGAACAATTTTTCTTCTTTTTGTTATATTAGAGGAATTTATGATACCCATGGTATTTATCACGATCATTCTATTTCTCATGATAATGAGTACTAATTGAATGTGGGGAAAAATTTCCAAATATAAGGTTTTTGTGTTAAGTGGATGCCATGTCAAAAGATAAACTAACTAGATTTTAGGAAACGACACATGCTTCACACTCCTTTTCTTATAATAAAGGGCATTGAAAAGGTGATGCCAATATTCTACATAACCCTTTCAAAACTTTTTTTAAAGACCTTTATGATGTGTAATTGATTGAATATAAATTCCTTCGTTTATTAGTATATATTTAAGGGATGTTAATGAGAATATATACTTTTTCTTAAAGTAGGAGTTATAAAGTCATACCATGACACTAAGTGGAGAAGCAAACATGACGATGGAACCAATATTTGCCATAACGCCTATCACCAAGAGTTGTAATTCATGGATGTGATATGTTTTTCTAGTAGTGTAACTGACTACTCTTTCCAAAAGTAGTTCCATAAAAAGAATATAGGTTGCACATCCCACGGTGGTACATCCTCCCCATATTAGCATCAATACCTATCATGCATGCAAAGTTGAAAGTTGGAAGTTAAAAGAGGCCTTAGATATTCTTCTACTACTAATCAAACGTATTATAAAAGAGATTTAGATGTGTTCTTAACTCTTCCACTAATACTGATGATTATCATGCATTTTAATAGACAAAGGCGTTGTTAACATCAAGAATAACCATGGTTACCTTCTTTTTCTTAGTGGAGAAGCACCAATACAAAAGAAGATAGATGAATTGGAAAACAAAACCTATTACATTGACTATGACAATCATTATGGCATTGGTCTTTTCCACACCATAATATGTCCACAATATGGAATTGATTAGTGACCACAAATATGGTTGCTCATTGAAATCCCCAACTGATCTTGTAGTCACAATCTTCCAAAAGGTGGGCCTAAAAATCAAGAAAGGTAATTAGGGTCAAATGGAAAGCTATTTTGAAAAAAAGAAGTGATTTGATCAAAGTTTTTGAGATATAATTTTGGAATATCAAATTTAGAAACAATTAGAGAACAAATAAAGCAACAAACATTTGAGTCTTACATTGGAGAAGCATGAGAAAATATGGACATGACATTTCCTACAAATAGAACATTAAGAGAAAGTGAATTAAGCATATTGCATGATTGATTTATGATTAACTAAGAAATTAGCCTTTTGAAAATACATGATTTATGAGAATCACTTACCAAGAATCCCAAGTATAAGAGCAACTAACATTGCCATGCTTTAAACAACTATTATAATGAATCGAGAACAAAATATCAAATTGAGAATGTCCAATGTCAAGGTTTCCCTGATTATCCACAAACATTCTAGTTAGTAAATGCCTATCCAAAATTTATCATTTAAGTTATGCAAACATACCCAATGATAGTCAATTTATAAAATATTAGTAAGCAAGTAAACAAAGTCCACCAAATCTTGTGATTGTGCATAATTTTGATTTAGTTCCAGGGATTATGCATATATCCATCAAATTGAGTTGTAAAAAGAACTTAAGACAAAGTATTGGAGAGTGTTGACCTTAATTATCTCAAAGTATATAATCTAGTGATTATAACCAAATCAAGAACATAACTTTAACCTGCAAGACAAGATTAGTCTATGTTTGCATACATCATGGTATCTAGCAATTGAAGGATTGTAAGACAACAATATCTCAGATCCAACCTATTGAAATTATATCAAGATTTTCTAATCCAACCAACCTTGCAATTTAAATAATTTTTTACACTGTGATCAAGCTTTTCTTGAAGAGGTCTTGTAACCACATAACATCATTGCAAGTGTAGTAAAGAGAGTGTATAGTTTACATCCCTCCATTTATAGGTTAAGAGGAAGGCATTGATTTGAAAATTATTTATTCGAATATCATCACATGTAACATCAAAATGTGCTCCGCATGAAATAGCAACAAATGAATAGTTGTAACTTATTGCTATCGAATCTTTTGCATAGATATGTGCTTACATGATAAACATGCATTGAAGTGGGAAAGCATCAATTGCAAGTAGAAGCCATGTGGCTATCAAAAGTTTATTAAAGAGATGAATTTATTCTTAAGAAAAGAATGCATGATAGTAGCTAATCAAAAGTGAAAGAAAGTGCTAGATAGTCATGTAGCTTCAAGATTGCAACAGGAAAATAGACTTAAAAATTGGAATTTTTTGCAATTACCAATAATTTACAAAGCCACAATAAATGATAAAAAATTTTGAATTCTTTTCATAAAATTGTTGTTCACATATATAGATGCATGGGGGAGAGAGAGAGAGAGAGAGAGAGAGAGAGAGAGAGAGAGAGAGAGAGAGAGAGAGAGAGAGAGAGAGAGAGAGAGAGAGAGAGAGAGAGAGAGAGAGAGAGAGAGAGAGAGAGAGAGAGAGAGAGGGGGGGGAGAGAGAGAGAGAGGGAGAGGGGGAGAGAGAGAGAGAGAGAGAGAGAGAGAGAGAGAGAGAGAGAGAGAGAGAGAGAGAGAGAGAGAGAGAGAGGGGGAGAGAGAGAGAGAGGGAGAGGGAGAGAGGGAGAGAGGGAGAGAGAGAGAGAGAGAGAGAGAGAGAGAGAGAGAGAGAGAGAGAGAGAGAGAGAGAGAGAGAGAGAGAGAGAGAGAGAGAGAGAGAGAGAGAGAGAGAGAGAGAGATGGATATGATTTCCATGTGTTTTTGAGTAGTGAAAGGGATTTCCATCATGAAGTTCTATTAAGTTGTTTACTGAAATATGTACGACTTTGATAACAATCCATCCATAATTAAGAATACAACATAGAGTTCAATTATCAACACAACATTAAAAAACTTGAAAATAATACATCTACATTAAAATTTGATCATGTTTTTGAGTAGTAACAAGGATTTCCATCATCGTCACCTCAGATTCTATTAAATTGGTGTTTCATGAAATATGTAATCCATTCACACTAAGAAGACAACATAGATTTTGATTATGAACACAAGATTAAAAACCTTGAAAACAATAATGTCAAACTAAAATTCAACCATCAATGTAACATTTAAACCTTTTAGAGCACGAGCATATATGACATGCACTAGATATAAATGTCTAAGAATGATCACTATCAAAATTGAAACTATAACTTTAATAAGGACAAATTGTGCACTAGCAAAATGTAGATGTATCAAAGCATAAAAGGATCCACACATAATAATGACAAATTTAATGTGCCTTACTATATTACAAAAAACAACTTTAATAAGCTATGTGCTATGGGTAACTTAAAACTTTTGGCATTATTTTGCATATGCATAATATTTTGGTTTTAGAAAGTCACACCACAATCTCAAAATAGTAATCCAATAGTTTAGAACTTAGAAAGATTTGTAACCTTTGCAATGTTTGTGATTCTTAGAATTTATGTAAGACTAAATGCAAAAGTTTCATTGGCTTAGTAAAAGTTGTTTCAATTGGAAAAAGGTTACAGAAAATAGACATATCACCCATTTATATGTTGTTGCATTTGAAAATTAGTTGAAACCCCATCACCCTAAGAAACTCCACTACTAGAAAAGCTATGTCAAACTCTTTCTTTTCTTCTAATACAGAATTTCAAATATAATAATTGACATTAGTGCATTGATGTAAAACATTCGAGAATAGATGCAATGCACAATAATGTCATTAACCTTGGAAACTAAACATTCATTAATGTAATACATAAACATATAATAGAATACTAGATGTCTCTCATAGCATTCTAGCACCCAACTAGAAAGATCATGTTGTAATCAATCTCAAGGATGAGAGTTAAACTAATCACTGCACTTGGTGAAAAGAGAGCGAGAGAAGAGGGAGAGTTGGGCTTGACCCCTTTACCTGTAATGTAAAATCTTAGCTCTAGCCTTCTAAAATAGTACTTAGGTCAAGATCTATGAGACCCTAGGAAGTCATTGTTTGACCTTGTTTTTTATTTTCATACTTCAGAAAGCATTGGACTCATTAGTGTTAGAAGAGAGAGATAGAGAGAGAGAGATAGGGTTAATAGAGATTCGTCAGCTCTCAATATTCATCTTCATTATTATCACACTCAAAAGTACAAAGTACATCTAACTTAGGTCTTGTGACTAACCACTGACTAACTCTCTAACTCTAGTTAAGTTAGCTACCGACTTGTTCAAGGCACACACATGATTGATAGCTACACACACCCGAGTGTCATGTCAATGTGTAGTAGGTAGATTGAGCTTGAATATCTCAACACTCCCCCTCAAGCTCAAGTCACTTCCTATATCCCAAGCATTGATCTAAAATGAGTGAACTTATCTCTACCAAGGGATTTGGTAAAGATATCTTGGTCTTCAATCTTCACATGTATGAGGTCTATCCTGTCTCTAAGCACCATTTCCTTAATGAAATGGTAATGTACCTCTATGTGCTTTGACATGGCATGATAAACTATATTGCTTGCAAGAGCACACTACTTATGTTATCACAATATAGCTTGATTGGTTTATCCACATGAATCCCCAAGTCATGCATCAACTTAACTAGCCAAATAGTCTCACATGTAGCCAATGATGCCCTTGTATTCTTAATCTGTACTTGAGGGAGCCAAAATAGTTTTTTTTTTACTACTCCAACTAACCACGCTACTTCCAAGACCAAATGCATATCCATTGGTTGATCTCATGTCATACATATAGCCATCCCAATGCACATCACAATAACATGTAAGCTCAACAAGCTTACCATGCTCATAGAATAGCCCATAAGGAAATGTACCCTTCACATATCTCAAAATCCTCCTCACAACGTCTAGGTGAGGTTTCCTTAGTTGCTACATAAACTGGCTTATCAAACCAATTGCATAACTCAAGTTTGGTCTAGTGAGAGCAAGATAGATCAGACTACCAACCATTTGCCTATACATAGTCACATTCTCTATCACATTTCCTATATCAATAGCCAAATTTACATTTTGCTCTAGTGGTGTGTCCATGGGTTTGCTTTCCAACATGCCATACTTTTCCAACATATTCTATGCATACTATTTTTGTATCATCCATATCCCAGAGCAGATTTTTTGAGTCCATTTTGAAGCAGAAAAGAGCTTGAGAGGTCGTAAATGGCCAATTTTTCATGAAAAATAAAACTATTGATGAGGTGGAGTTATTCTAGATGGAGTTCAATGCTAGAAACCCAACTCAAGTCTTGGTTTGTCGATCAAAGTCTATTTGAGACCCCATGTCTCTTCTGACTCTAACATGGCCTATTTCCTCCTTGCTCTCACCATCGAATCGACCACTTGAATCCTAAAAAAGGAATGGTGCCAAGACTCCTATGAAAAAAAAACCACAAAATAAACTCGTACAATCTACTTGCATAGAAACAAAATATCCATAAATATGTGACACACACACACACACACACACACACACACACACACACACACACACACACACACACACACACACACACACACACACACACACACACACACACACACACACACACACACACACACACACACACACACACACACACACACACACACACACACACACACACACACACACACACACACACACACACACACACACATAGAGAGAGAGAGAGAGAGAGAGAGAGAGAGAGAGAGAGAGAGAGAGAGAGAGAGAGAGAGAGAGAGAGAGAGAGAGAGAGAGAGAGAGAGAGAGAGAGAGAGAGAGAGAGAGAGAGAGAGAGAGAGAGTTACCATATTCTTTTGTTAGTCGATTCTTGGACAAGCTATTATACCTATCAAGGGGCAAGGGTAGTGCAAAACAACTCTCGTCGTGATGTTATTCAATGTTGACTACATATAACACAATAGTGTACATCACACAAATGTGTATATGTAAATTCACACCTACCTACCTGCAAATACATATGCGCATTACAATAATAACTTAGAGAACGAATGCAAAATTATAGTAACATTCCATGATTGTATGAGATTGCCAACAAACTAACTGTTTAGTTTGAGAAGCAGTTTGTAGACATATTTAAGCCCAATGATAAATGAAGACGGGTTACAATGTTATGTTATTACAATTTGATGACACCTTTGGACTTTTTAACAAGTGTCGTATCGATGCTTTTGTGCAAATTTTAGGCGTCAATGACCTCCATTAGCATGTCGCCTAGTTTAGGGCTCTCTCTCTCTCTCTCTCTCTCTCAAACAGTCCGCTCTCTTTGCGTTTCCAATAGCCAATTTGTTTGTAAATTCTTTACAATGATCTGTAGCCCAAAATGCACCACTAGTAGTAGCGACAACCACTTGGCTTGGAGTTCACAACCACATGTTGTATGCAACACAATATCAGTGAACAAATAGGTCATGTCTTGTTGCATCGTAGTAGCAACCAACACGCTTGGCACTACCCACCATCCAGATTCTTCAATGGATACTTGATTTATTACAAAGCATGTTGCAAACCTTATGTCCTTCAGGGTGATGGATTTGACGCATTGAAAGTAGATAAACAACTCATCCATATGTTGAGAATATTTTTATTGAGCCTATTTGCTATCCGATTCTATACTTTTCTTACAAGTTTAATTGGTTGAACATACACAATTCAATGGATTACTCCTCTTTTTTTTCAAAAAGATTTGTGTGACAGTAGCATTGAGAGCCCTGTCCAAAATCAAGGTAATTGTGGCTCCTGCTAGACACTCAACTCAATTACCTTCATTTTGGGTTGTCCAATGTTAGCTTCCAAATACCATGCCTTAGGCATCATAGACAAGTATATATAGCAACATGCAAGCAAGAATCTAGTAATAAATGGACATTGATAATGCTCTTGAACTAGGACATTGGTTGGGCTCATCATTGAACCCTGTTTTAGCAATGCATCCTGTAAATGAAGGTCTTGCATAATTGGGCAGACAGAAATGCTAAATTCATAATAGAGAGAGATAGATATGTGTGTGTGTGTGTTTGGAATTACAAATTTTTCTAAGAAGATATAGTTGAAGACATGCTTACTAATGATGGGGCTCTTAGTGTTGCTCCATAGATAGATGAGAGGGAAATTGATGATGGTGTTGCTCTACTGCTACTCAATACAAATTTCACAATGGAAAAATTTTGTTGCTTACTGTTGTTTGAACAAACCTAATCGTCAAGGAAATAATTTACCATACAGTTTTTTCCTTCTACAAGAATTTCTCGTAGCCATAAGCACACCCAAATTAAAAATTAAATTGACCTCTATTAGGATTAAACAGTGTGGAGAAATTAGAAGAAAGCATACCTTTCAAAATAGCTCGACTCACTGAATGAACCATGATGTTGAAGACTTGCTTCTTAAGCCTCACTACCTACTCTACAAAGTTTTCATTGTCTCTCACCTCCTCAATCTTGATGGCCTTGCACACAAGCATTTTTCTTTTGAGGCCTCAAATCTTTGAACCTAACATCACACCTACCTGCTTGGTAGAAAATGGTGCCTACACACACACACACACACACACACACACACACACACACATCTCTCTCTCTCTCTCTCTCTCTCTCTCTCTCTCTCTCTCTCTCTCTCTCTCTCTCTCTCTCTCTCTCTCTCTCTCTCTCTCTCTCTCTCTCTCTCTCTCAGAGCGAATAGAAAGGTGTGAACTTAGAATAAAAAAATGAGTAGATTAAATACATGTGGAACTTGCACATCTTATCTCCTCACTCACGTTACCCAGAAAACTTGATGTCTCTCAGATCACTCAAAAGCTGAAGGTTCTAGAATGGCGGCATAGTAGCAGGCATTCTTCGGATGTGAGCATCAAACAATGCGATAGAGAAGCAAGGGAGGCTACACAACAACAATCCTTCTTGATCGGTGCAAGGAAGAACCGAGCATGCAAGCAAAGGAGGCAATGAAGGGAAGGGGGCAGAAAGCCTGGTGAATGCGATGAAGAAGGCGGTGCGCCAAGCCCCACCAGCGTAGGCGCTCAGCAATGGAGATGGTGGTCAATGGTGGGAGCCAGGGAGGAAGACAACAAGAGTGTCAAACCCTATTCTTGGCATTGGAGACCCTTTAGACGTGGTCAATTCTAAACTTGGAAAGGGTTTTTGGGAGGGTCACCGGTGTGGGAGTGTTTCTGGGGGGAACCCCCGATTTTGAAACACCCCCCCCCCCATGTGACCTGGAGTGGTTTTCGGTTTTATCTAAAAACCGTTGGAAAACCCCTGTGTGAATAGCTCCATTGTGTTTGCACCTGCTTTAGCGACCCTATTTATTAGGGTCCCCACTATCACTGTGGTGGTACACTTGAATAGTGATAATAGTGGGGCCTCAAAATCCCCACTAAAATTGGGCGGTAAGAGGCTCTAAGGGCACCTTTTGATGGCCCCTTCTCATAACATGATAATGAATATTATGATTTTTAACTTCACTTTCTCACGCAATCAATTGACGGGGTGTTGAAGGTCATATTTGATTTTGTTGCAGCCATTACACACTACTATGGCTCCACTAACTGGCTTTGGTTGTTAAAGTTTGAAACGATCAGTGATGTTTCATAACTTTTGCAAATATGCAAAAGTTACGAAACTCACACAAAGATCCTGACGTTCGCCATAATTGCTTGGTGTGAGTTGCAGAAAGGGATCGTGGGAAGGTGCTATAAAAAAAGTAGCATATTTTCATCTACCAAATCCACAAATCTTAGCTCAAAAAAATGGGACACTTAACTCCAACTAACCTTGGGTAAAATTTTTTGGGGCTTGAACTACCTTGCCACCGCACCATTGTATAAGCATATACCCTAACGAGCAATACAAATAAACTAAAACTCTCACATGCTTAAAAAATTATAGGATGCCATCTTTGGAAATTGAACCTTTAACAGTATGCAAAAACTCCATTGTTCCAAGTAAACCATGATACCCACATGCCCAAGTTGCAATAGGAACTTTTGAAAATTTATTAATAAAAAAACCCCTTTTGTAGGTTAACTTTTAGGCCTTAATTTTCACCCTTTTGTATTTGTAAATATGTAGATTCTAGGGATATTAAATACCCTTATTTTGAACTCACATGCTAGAGGTACATATTGTTAACCGACCCCCCCGAGGACATATCAAAATGCTTTATACTCTTTGCCAAGTCCATTCAATGTCACTGCAATCATATCATCCTCAGACACTAAAGATCCAATGGTGGCAAGTTGATCCGCTATGTTCTTGATCTGTGTAGTGTAGGCTTGAATGCTTCTGCCATTCCTAGGCATGTTATTGAACTATTGCTTCAGTTGAATCTTTCTTGCATGTGTTACATTTCCATAATTCTTCATGAGTATGTCCCATGCATCCTTTGGGGAATTACATCCAGTAATTTGTATAACCATAGCATTTGATATACATAATGAAAACCAATGTAACACATTGCATGCTCTCTCAGTCCATAGCTTATAAGCCCTTTTTTGATCATTTGTCAGATTCCTTTCAGGCATTTCAATTTTGAATAACCTCTATCAGCCAAAAAATTCTTCATACGGAACTTCCATAAAGCAAATTTTTTGTTGTCTAGCTTTCTCCCACAATTTGAGTGATATTGTTAGTGCCTTGAGCATTTGCCATAGTTGCAGCTTAGGTATCCAGTGATGTATACAACTTGTAAGTATCTGAGTCCTTTTCCTACAGTTCAGGACTAGTTTCTTGCTATTTAGGACAATTTCTTGCAATTCAGGACAATTTCTTGTAGATTAGGATAGTTTCCTACAATTCAGGACAATTTTCATGCAGTTTAGGATAGTTTCTTGCAAATCAGGATAGTTTTCTGCAATTCAGGACAGTTTTCCTACAGTTTAGGAGCAATTTTCATGCAGTTCATGAATAGTTTTCCCAACAACCTGTTACTGTAAAATGTATTCCAACAATGAAAAAACACAGTCAACTAAGCATAAACCAAGCTCAAATCAGTTCAAAACATTCTATGGTAGTGGCAAAACATCCCAGCAACAAACTATGTCCATACAAGTATCAATGTTTGTACTG
Organism: Lygodium microphyllum; assembly: GCF_053477565.2. Taxonomy (NCBI): domain Eukaryota; kingdom Viridiplantae; phylum Streptophyta; class Polypodiopsida; order Schizaeales; family Lygodiaceae; genus Lygodium; species Lygodium microphyllum. The sequence continues at coordinate 95,513,079 of NC_141151.1, forward strand.
TATGCAAGTAGCATTACCAAATATAGCCAGTCAACTGCTATAACCAGTAGCATTTTCTCTTTTAAAACAAGAGTATTCAGACCTCCAAACAGCCCCAAAACATCTCATTTAGTTGCCACTCTATGCAGGAGTTGATGCATGTCCAACCGCTCAGAATATATTGCATGTATGTCAAGTGAAGATGATAGGTATCCTTCCTGCAGACAATAACCAGTAAGTACCTTGGTATAACTAGCAACAAATCAGTCCAAAATTTGGACTTTCAACACTCACAATATCCCAAAAAGCATCTACCACTCAAGTGGTATGATCCAAGTATTTGTCAGTAGAAAATAAGCATCACATATACTTCAACCCTATAGGTATATTGTTTCCAAATTCAGGACACCAACCAATTTACTATTTCCTGCCTACAAATAAGCTCCAAAATTGAGCATTTAACACTCCAATATCATGCTCAAATGCATGATAATAAGGGCATATACACTATTAGGATGAAAGCCACAAGTGACTTGGAATCACGTGCTGTTTGCTACAGTAAACAACCAGTCAGCATAGGTCTGTGCTGAATATCTCAAAATCTGTGAGAAATTTGAAAAAACTTTCTTTTGCAAAGTTGTAGACCACCTTGAAATGGTCAAGATTCATGGGTTGTTTCTCCAAAATCCATTTCTGTAGCAAGATATAGCTTCTACAAAAAAAAGGGATGCAAGCACAATCTCCTTTGATGATGTTTTCTTTAGATCTGATGTCTTGATGTCAAATGGCCATTGTCAAGTCTTCATCTTTTAGGCATTTAGGCTCTGATATCATGTTTGAAGAGAGGCAGAGAGATAGAGTGGAGCAGAAGATGAGCCTTAGCTCATGTTATTCTTCTTCCATTATTCTTCCATCATACTAACTGAAAGAAACTTACACACATAGGTATGACTAACCAAGACTAACTATGTTTAAGTCACTAACTACACTGACTTATTGAATGTCACACACATTTACAACTGTATCCAGCTAACGTCGGTCACACACATAAAGATAGTCTACTAACTGAAGAGTAATGGGAGCTTTACATTGGCTAGTATTGTAGAGCCAGTGTCGAGCCCATTTTAGGTCCCAACAATATCCCATGAGTTATAGACATAACTTCAATGCCTAAGAAAAAATTCAGCTCTCCCAAGTTTGTAATCTGATATTCTTTCTGCAACATAGCTTTTATGTAATCAATGCCCTGTATGTCATCATATGTGATCACCAAAACATCTACATAGAGCACCAAAATCACATATCGTGTTTCTATTTCCCTGATGAATGGGATGTGATTAGCTTTGCCTAGCTAAAATCTAAGTGTTTGCAAGTAGGAAGTAATTCTAGCATTCTAGGCTTGTGGGGCTTACTTTAAGCCACACAATTCTTTCTACAATCTATATACATACAATGGATAGTTGAGATGCACATAGCCCTCTGGGTGATCCATATAAACCTCTTCTTCTAAATCACCATTTAAGAAAGCCTTTTTAACATCTATCTGATAAAGATTCCAGTCTTTCGATGCAACCAATGGTGTAATAGTCCATACAATTGCCATCTTAGCAAATGGACTAAAGGTTTCCTCATAATCAAGCCCATACTGTTGGGCATATCCTTCCACTACCAATCTAGCTTTGTACCTCTCTAGTGAGCCATCAGACTTACATTTTACTTTATAGATCGACTTGCATCCAATAGGCATTTTTCCCTCAGTCAAATCAACCAAATCCCATGTTCTATTTTTCAAAAAAGCCGGTTGTCTGTTGAGGGCATGAGGTCCGGCTAGTGCCTTAGCCAGTGCCGGCCCATTTTAGTCCCATCAATGGTCTAGTCCTTCATAGAGAGATGCCACTTTTCATTATTGTGGGCAGTCTGGTCATTTTGAGAGGGATTGTTATCATAAATAGAATTCCATGCCTAGGGGTCATGGAAGGACCCAATATGGCCACTATGCAAGCATTTATGGTGGTACAGGTTATGGACCTAGAGGTGGATCGCCTAGAGGTCACCTATTTGCTATGGAGCATGTGCTTGGGAGCATGACTCACCCTCTTTGTGAGAATGATTGGTTTTTGGATTCAGGAGCTACAAACCACATGACTCATCATGTTGAGTGGTTTGATAGCAAGGAGGAAATGCAGAATGAGGAATATGTTGCCATTGGTGATGATACTTTACATAAAATTACTCATATTGGTAGTGTGCCACTTATTACCAAAGATGGGATTGAGAATAAGCTTGGTGATGTACTTTATGTGCCCACAATAACTAAGAACTTGGCATCGGTTGAGATCAAGGATTGTAGGTGAGATTCAATAAGTTTGGATGTTTTGGATGATTTGAGAAAGAAGATAGAACCAAAGGATGTAAAATTCATTTTCCTTGGATATCCTGATGAGAAGAAGGGATACAAATGCTATGATCTAGTGAGTAAGGAAGTATACATAAGCAGGGATGTCAGATTCAGTGAATGTGAATCATGCTACAAGCCCAAAACTGTAGTGGATATTGATTCCTATGAAAGTAGTGATGGTGATGGCTATGGAAGGAAAATTCCAGCCAAACAACAAGGCTAAAAATCAACATGTGGAAGATGCTTCAGGACCTCAAGAGAATGTGGAAAGAAGTGGCAATTACAGTCCATGGAGTGGTAGATTGAGAAGTGCGCAAAGGAGTGCAGAAGTTGCAAAAGGAAGAGACCTATGGCTAAAAGTTCAAAAGATGAATCTATAGATGATGAGTATGGCATTCCACATGTTAGAACACCTGGCACTAGAAGTGCAAGAAAGTAAGTTCCACCACACGTTAGATCAGTTGAGACACATGGTAGTGCACCTCAATTGAGAAGGTTAGAAAGAGTAAGGTATCTCGTTGATAGATTGACTTACAATGGGTTCATGAAGATGCATTATGCATACATGGTTTCTGTGTATGTATGCAGGTTGAAGAAGGCTTTATATGGACTAAAGCAAGCACCAAGAGCATGGTGTGATAGAATCAAAAAATTCTTATGCAGTATGGGATTTTAGTAGAGGAAAGCTGATTATTCACTTTATGTGAGGCATACAGAAGATGGTATGGTTTTTGTTGTCATCTATGTTGATGATCTCATTATTACATGTACACTTGAGAAGGAGATTACTGAATTCAAGCATGGATTACATAAAGAGTTTGATATAAAGGACCTTGTTTATTGAGATACTTCTTGGATATTGAGGTTATTGACACACCTCATGGTATATGGTTGATAAAAAGGCAATATGCATTGGAGATGCTGGAAAAATATGGCATGATAGGATGCAAACCGGTTGATACACCATTGGATCAAAATGTTAAGTTGATGGATGATGGATCTTATGTTGAGGATGTCACTATGTTCAGAAAGATGGTTGGTAGTCTTATCTACTTGACCATTACAAGACTAGACTTGAGTTATGTTGTTGGATTGATAAGTCAATTTATGCAGAAACCATGCAAATCACATTTGGATGTAGTGAGAAGAGTTCTTAGGTATGTGAAGAAGACAATTGGCTATGACTTGTTTTATGAAAAAGGAATCAAGTCTACATTGTTTGGATACTCAGATGTAGACTGAGCAGGCAACTCTATGGATAGAAGATCTACTAGTGGCTATGCATTCTCATTTGGTTCAGCCATGGTAAGTTGAAGCAGTAAGAAGCAACCTACAATTGCTCTATCAAGCATTGAAGCAGAGTATAGAGGCATTGCATTGGTAGCATGTGAGCAAACATGGCTGAGATTGATCTTATATGACATGGGGATAGAGATTGATGGTGGAGTCATTATGTATTGTGACAATGTTAGTAGCATTATGTTGGCAAAGAACCCACTCTACTATGCAAGGAAAAAACACATAGAAGTGCACTATCACTTCATTAGAGAAAAAGTCATTGATGGAGAGATTTACTTGGTCCATGTAAAAACAAATGACCAAGTTGCTGATATCTTTACCAAAGCATTAGGTAAAGATAAGTTTGAGTACTTCAAGAGTGCACTTGGAGTCTTATGTGTTCAAGCTCATTCTGAGCTTGAGGGGGAGTGTTGATAAATATGACATATCCTAAGTCATATCCTATGGTTGTATGTATCTAAAGTAGAAGCATATGTAAAGTGTCCCTAAGTTGAGGGTATCCATCACTGGAGGATACCACTTGTAGTTGAATTTGAGAATGTGAGAATAATAATGAAGGAGAAGATAGCAGGTAGCTTCTGACCATGACTATTTGCTCCATCCTAGTCTTCCTCTATTTTAAGTTTATCATAGAGATAGCCAATGCAATACCCTATGAGCTCTCTCAATCCATGCTAGATGATGTGCTCTAAGCTGATCATGAGTTGTGTTCCTATCGGGGAGTTTGGACTTAGCTTCCACATTTGTAACCAAGTCCCATTGACCCTTGCCAATGAGAAAGTTCTCTATCCTGAACTTCCAGATAGCATAGTTGTTGTTTTCTAATTTTTCACCCACTATTGGAATTATGTTATCAATCCTTTCAACATTTGCCATCTTTGAAACTCTATGTATTCTATGCAGTTTGAATTACACAGTGTCTCTGACTCCTTTCAAACCAAGTACACTTTTCACAGGAGGACAATTTTAGTCCTAAGATATATGACAGTAAGTTGACTACAAAAATCAATGATTTCTCAGCTCAATGTAAAGAGTTGAATTAGGGGCATATAAAAGAGCAAAGTACACATGTACATGCAATCGATTTTTACATAATAATACAACTCTATCCTTCATCTCTCTCTAGCTCCTCCTATCCTTTCATTGCTTCCAGCCATCTCTCTCCTTCTTCCATGTCTTTCTCTCTCTTATTCTAGTAATTATCTCTCCTCGTCACTCTCTTTCTCTCTCTTCTGCACTCTTTCTTTCCTCTCTTCTTCAGTCTTTTTTCTTATCTTTCTTTCTCTCCAATCCACTTCTTGACAAGAGTCTCTCTTTCCTTGTCACTCTCTTTCTCTCTCTTCTGTACTCTTTCTTTTCTCTCTTCTGCAGTCTTCTCTATCCTATTTCTCTCTCTCCAGTCCACTTCTTGACACTCAAAAACATGGCAAACACCTCCAAACATATGTCATAACAGCCATATTCTCAGTAGCATGCTAAGTAGGTTTCATTTATTACATGTAGGATATATATGTATGTTTCCAAAACTATTTAAAGATTACAATCTTCAATTTCTAGCAACAATTTTCTATGTAAAATTGAAGCAATTTCAGGCCACAAACATCGTCAAATTACATTAGACATGTGTGATGATGTAACATGCCTATCTATTGGCTGTCCAGGCATGTTTTTAGCAGTCCATTGAGAGATGAATCTAGGAAATGTTGCCCAACACTCCCACACAATGTTACGCGGTTTGTCACCTAGGGTTTCTTGAGTCTGCCTCGCAATAAAATGTTCGTGGCCATACCCACTGGGATTGACGTGAAATTTGGGTTTCTCAGTGGTCAAGGTCTCCTGACAGCCTTCTAGCATTGGGTCTTGGCTATGTTGCTTTACAAAAAGATACCCAAGCCGAAGCAGGTCCATGCCACACTTGGTTCAAAGATAATGGAAAATGAGAGGGATGCACCACTCGACCTCTCTACCCCTAGGGCATTTCAGTCCAATAAAATGGTATGAATCATGGTTCTAACCTAACAATTCCTAAGGGTTGGTAAAACCTTGTGAGAAGCTTCCAAGTTCTTTAGGACCACCCTACCGTATAGGACAAACCTGTCGGGGGTTCCACCCACCCGCTTTCCTCAATAGGCATTCTTTAGTTATTTAATTAGGTCCTATCACATTTTTATGTGACATTTAAAATCAGCTTTCTTAATTAAGCCTTATAGGGAATAGGGTTCGTTTGTGTAATTTACAACACAAAGATGAATATAGAGCAAGAAATTCTTTGATAAACAAGTTCAAACAAATTCCTTAACTTATATTCATGTTAATATTTCTCTCCTGCCCATACAAGAGAAATTATATATCCCTTTTTCCCTGCAGAAGTAAATGGTCCAAATCACATGGCACCACAATTTCCATCCTTTATTTAGAATAGGGTCTTCCAACGTCACAGATGTTGGGGCCATGGAAATCTTCAACTCTATTCTAGACTTGGCAAGGAGTGTTGAGAGTTCCACTTGACCCACAAGTGGCCTAGGAGTGAAACACCATTTTTGTGGTTGGACTTTTCACCACTCAATCTTCGGCTCATGAGTTGAGCAGTGCCCTTTTCGGGTTGAATTGTGGTATGATCTTGGAGGTGATCCACCTAGAAAAATATCATTTCCTTATTTAATCTAGTTAAGAATCAAGCACAATCAAGGCAATTAGCCTAATATCATCTTCAAGGAAAACATTCATTTATCCCCATGGCAACTTGTCATCACATACCCCTACCATGAACTTACCATCAATCACAAGCACTTGGAATAATCATCCAGATGACAATACAACAATCAGTTGAATGTAAAAGCATTTAGGACATTGTTTGATCAATCCAACAAAACCAATTGTATTTTTTCAAACAATGCAAGAATAGACTCGATAACAATTCCATCGCATATTCGCTCTCCCCCTTGGGATCTAAGAGTGATACTATGCAAAATATTTCTTAACACTTCCTTCCCTTGACTAAGGCATAGGTTAAGGGCTCATACAACTATGCAAAAATATAAGTCCTATTGATCTCTTACATTGATTGATAACCCAACATTCTTTCATTCTTTCCAACAAGCATAACAATATCGGCATTTCCTTTGACTTAGGGTTTCCTATTTCTTGAGCTCTCTTACTTACCTTTGAGGCATGGAGTTGTTGTTTGCATCTAGCCCAACCCCAAATAGGGTTGATAAACATAGTAGCTATCAAACAAATCTCAAGGCTTCTTAGTTTTAATCCTTATGATCATTGTTTGCACTAATTACACACATAATCAAGATCCCAATCCATTAACTATGAGTTATCGGTTCATGTTATTAGCAAGAGCTAGAGTTTCTAGGATGAATTTCCTTAGGCTAGATCACTTACCATGCCATCCGTCAAGCATGAAAGCTACAGCATACCCTTAGTGTGGTGGAAAAAAATATCTATTATTTACAAAAAAAGGTGAGTTGAAAATACCTTGGAATCTTATATGCTATTTATGCTATGTATGAATTTGTTGCACAGAAACAAAATGCAATTTACTTCTCTTGATACCTGCACTTTGCAAACTTCATCTTTTGAATATGTGAGATGAAACCCATTCCTTTTGATGAACTATTCTCGTGTGGCATAGTACGGGGCCTAACATATCTCATGCGGGACTCAAAGCAAACATATATTAATTTGGAAATACATTACTTACGACCGGTACCACAATTGGATTGGTAGTGATGCCCTTGCCCAAAGCTTTGGTACTCGTTGAGGGATTTCCATTTGCACGCGGAATTTTTCGATTGGGGGCCATTCTCAATCTTCCTTGTTTCCTAGGCACAACCCCCACAGGATCTTTAGTAGCCTCTTGCTCGAGAAGAGAGGGGTTAAGCTTGTGGATAAGAGATTAAGTGTGCAGGGAAGGGAAGAAGTGTGTGATCACCCTCTAAGGAGGGGAAAAGAAGGAGAACCTATGAATATTCCTTCTCTCACACACACACACACACACACCCCCTCTCTCCCTCTCTCTCTCTTTCATCCTCTCTCTCTCTTCCCCTCTCTCTCCCTCACCTTCTATCTCTCTCTCTCTCTCTCTCTCTCTCTCTCTCAATCCGCAGTAGGGGGGAAAAATAAGGTGGTCTTCTTCGCTTAAGGAGAGGGGGCCCCAGTTTATAGGGGCAGAGGTGGGTATTATTGGGAAAAGGAGGATTATTATGGGGGAGGAGTGATACTGGGCCTCCCCTCCACCTGGGTGGCTAGTTTTGGCCTACTACCATGCAGTCAAGGTTGGGGGGCGAAGAGGTGGCACACGTGTGCCCCTCCCCCCCATCAACTTCATCGACATCTTCATCTTTAGCATCGTTGCCATTTCCCTCATCATCTCCTATTCGACTCCAGCTCTATCATCATCCACTTCTTCCTCGTTGTTGTCATCATCTTCCTTTCCTCCCCCACCACCTGTTTGGTGATGACAGAGGGGGAAAGGTTAAAAAGTTTCAATTATTTTTAATGAAGATTTGGGGGGGGGGGGGGAATTCCTACACGAGGGAGTGAAATGTTACACATGACTTGTAGAGAACAATACATGATCACATAGGCATAAATGCTTGCTCAGATTTTAGCTAGTTCAATGCTGTAACCAATAATAAATTCTCTATATAATCTGAAGTATTTTCAGCTCAAAATAGCCTCAAAACATCTTTGACATGTACCATAACCTTGGGGTTCAATGCAAGTACATACAAGCATCAACAATGGTGTATATGACCAATAGCAATGCCAGAGAAGCTTCTTACAGATTGTAAATAACCAACCCAATGTATAACCAACAGTGAATTCAATTTGGATTCAAAGTATTTCCAGCCTACAATATCAAAAGAATACCCACATCATATCCCCAATACATGTGGAAAAGATCCAGGTTTTTGTAGGTACCAAAAAGCATCATAGTGCTTCAACTTTCAAGTATTAACTATCATACATTCAATGATATATTTGAGCTTGCTCTTACCTTCCATATTTGAGTTTTAAACTCCTTAAAAATCATACCCAAATACATGAGAGTGAAGGCATTTACATTATCAAAAATTCCATGACATTATTTATGCTTATCATAGGGCATCTATGGTAGAGAGTCACTTGACATATCCCATCTAAATGAGGACATACGTAAGTATAATGGGCAACATACCACACTATTTTAGACCTAGGAAGGCTATTTATGTAGCGTCATATACATCTCAGCAAGCTTATAGGCTTTGCTTCAAGAGGTAAACATGATGCCTACTACATAGTCCAATGGATGTACTTCCCATCAAGCATTTGATGAAGACAAGAAAGCTTCAGCCAACCTCCTAGTGATCTACTCTAGATTTAATGTTGCTAGTTGTCTGCTGTGATTGGTGTTGAATACACTCTTGAAATGATCAAGGCACCTACCATATTCTAAGCCTCAATAGGGCTACTCAACTAGGGTACTAATACTCCAAACCTGATGTTTATTTTTGGCCCTCTTGGACTCTTTTTGGGCCTTCCTCAACTCGGCCCATTCCTCCCTTGTCATTGTTTCTTTTGTCTCCTTGTGTAGCTTTGATGGTGTTCCCTTCGTTTCTACATTCGGCTCTCCTTGGCCGACTACGTCTCCTACTCTTCCTTATCACCTATAGTCCTTTCGCTTGACTACACTTGTTTGTGGTGAGGCAATCAGTGAGGGGTTTCCCCTACTTCCTCTTCACCTTCCTCTATGTCCTTCAAGGCCTCCTAGATGATGGTTGTTAAGATTCAAACAAACCTAATGGTGGATGCCTTGGAGGAGAACTTATTTTGAGCGGATATTGCTGTGGAGGCCAAGGATTCTCCTCTTGCCACTACTCTACCGGTGTCAAATATTTTTCTGAGCTTTCAATAGTTTTTCACATGAAAGCATTCCAATCTATTTCATCTGGGGATCCTGTTGCGATGCTCTCCAACAGTGGCACCTCAATTCTGTTCATAAGGGCATTGTACCTTTGTCTAGAAAAGAGAGCATGGACCATCTTTGCCTACAACTTGATCTCAGGATTTGGGATATCTGCTAATCTTATCCCATCCACTGTGTGTATGACAGCCTTGTTCATCCTTAGCATGCTATACAAGTCCCTCTTTGGGCGTTGCTCTATTCTACTAGTCAAACCTAGAGCCTTCTCCACCACTGCAGGGCTCAATCCACCTCCACTTGGTGGGCTTCTTCCCCTTTCCTAATTGTCACCATGCCACAATTCCTTTTGGCATAGAAGCTCCTCAAAAATTTTGTGCACTTTTTGTAGTTGACTGCCTACTCGACCTTCTCTACGTACTTTTGTAGGTTGCACAGGTCCACGATTTGTTTTATGGGCAGCTTTTCCATGACAACATCTTCTGGGTTTATGGCGTGCTTGAATGTGAATTGGTTGTAGCCCCTCATTTCTACCGTCAAGTCATACTTAGCTTTCTCTTTCTCCATGAACGAGAGCTTGCTAGCTTTATCTTACCCTGCCATTTTAGGTTCATGTCATATATCGTGGTTCACCATTAGTATTCTTGACACATTTTCTTGCTGGAGGATAAACAAGGATTGATCATGCTTTTATGGAAAGAAGAACATGCTTTACGCATAAAAAGAGAATTTTTATTTGAGCAATTCTATTTATTTATGATATTTTATGACACTTTTCCTTGATTTCACCTTACCCTCTCCCCCCTTGGGAATGAGAAGAATCCTTCCTAGGATTAGACATTTGAGCACAGTATGGTGCTATCTACTTTGGCAAAAACCAATCATAGAAATCAGATTTGTATTCCAAGTGGGCATGACGATCGAGATTATGAGGGCTAATGCATACTTGGGTAATGTAGGTTAGGACATTGGTTAGAAAATCGCCTAAGTTGATGCGGCTAGCCACATGTAGCTACTCATTCATAAGGATGCGATCAATGTACAGATGGGCCAAGACCTAGTTGTCTAGGTGTTTGTGTTGAGTGATGGCCAAGACCCTAAAAGAGGTTGGTGCTATGTAAGTGGGGTCATACTCGGTTGTTTTGATTGCACATTGTTGCTCAAAATTAGTCATGATTTGGCAACCTCGTTTCTCCCATTGGAGACATAGGTTACACCATTTTTGTATAAATAAGGAGTCAAAGTCAGCGAGGTGAGTGAGTTCCTCAAGCTCAATGGTTGACGCAGGCCTTTGGGGCTTGCGGTATATTGATGTTGTTAGTTGTCTGATGAACACATGCTCTTTTGAGATTTCACCATTATCGATCAACTCCTTTGAGAATTTGGGGGATATTACGGTCATAAACTTGTATTCTTTCTAAGTGCAAGATAAGGAACTAACCTCAATGGCAAGGGGTTTGTCAAGCAAGTCGAGGTCAAGTATTTTGTAGCTCCTTGCGAATGTGGTAGATGTGTTATCCAAGAGCTTGATGCAAATCACCAAGTCATCTCTCGTATTCTCAGCAAGGTCCTTGTGGCGATTGATAGAAATGAGCATTACTCATAGGAAGGCCTAAGACCTGCTAGTGGTTGGGGTGGAATTGAGCTAGACCCTAATGGTTCGAGGGGTGGCAGACTTGAAAGCGGTGTTTCTAAGGGTAGCTCTATAATCTAATTCGTGTGTCCAGTGCTACTTTGGGGTACTGAGGGTGGCTCTAGTGGCACAGATGGTGCATTTCCCTCTTCTTGTGCAGCCCCACTAGGATGCCAAGCTCTCCAAACTTAGATGATTCTAGGGTATCACATGGCTGTTTGGGTCGATAGATTGGTTGGGGTTTTTTGACCGCAACTATTGCTGGTTCTGTATTCTTGGCCACTTCAGTTTTCTGGGTGTTCACTGCCTTAGCAGGAGTGCGGATTCCTGGAGATGGAGCGGCAAGTGATGGTCGTGGTTGGTGGACTATGCTTCTAGGATATTTCTTCTTGGGCACCCATTTGTAGGTGTTTCCTTCGTAGTATCCCTGGGCTTGCAACAGATCTTTGGGGATCCATTACGGCTTGATTGTGCACCTATGTCGATAGCATCGGATCAGTCACTTACGTTTTGAATGATAGTTGTGAGCCTTGTGAGGTTGTGTTTGCTGGCTACAAGTAGGTCATTATTGGTGCTTTGGCACCCATTTAAGTTTAGTCTTGGTGGCTTTGGGTATGGCCTTAGTTGGGGGTGGTTTTGTAGTCTAGGTGGGTTGTGATGACTCACGACCCCCCTCCTTAGGCTTGGTCCTAGGTAGCTCTATCCGTGGCATGGCAGGCTTGGGTGGAGCCTCATTACCATTGCTAAAAGTTGTCATGATTTTAACGTTGCCAATGGCAAGGTGAATATAATGTGGATCATAATCTACATTGCACACTGCACTTACTTCTTAAAAGTGCATCCTAATAAGGATTCTTGACCTGCATCCTTTGTATTTGGAAATACATGGAAGATGAGTGATAGGCTCTCAAACTCGATAGAGGTTGTGATCTTGCACTTCCCTATGAGTGCATATGACTTTTCCCCGAATGGGCTAAGTTGAGCATTGGTGGGTTATAACTTGTTAAAATACGAGGGATCGAGAGCATGACAGATGCGGCTATGGAGGTTGAAAGAGGAAAAAGGAACTCATGAACACATTGAACTTGACAAGGACAAATTGTTACAGAAGTGAATTAGGTTCCAAGATTTAGACTTGGACTCATAAACACAATCTTGTGTATTGATAGTGACATGACACTTTACTGGAAAGAAAAGAGTACTATCATTGCATTAGAAAAAGAGTGCAAGTACAATGCTTTATAGGAATTGAGTGGTGGTACTTTCTCCTACTGTGCATATGGGATTCTCGTCCTAAGCCCTCATTGCTTCTCACAAAGGGATTGAAGCAGGTGTGATTGCAAATATCTCAACACCCCTCCTTAATCACAACCAGAAGTACAAAGCATATAGAGGCTTTAGTGAAAGCAACACCTGCAAAGTGTGGGCACACCATAAACATGGCAAAACACCAAAGGCTATCATAGAAAAGGCTAAGTGTGGGTACCACAAACATGATGGACATCCAGAGGCTGTAGTAGGGGCCTCACAAAGTGTACAGAGGCTGTAGTATAAGGATAACTAAGGAGTTTACAAGCTTATGTTTGGGGCATTAGGGCTAGGAAATACAAAACTACAAAGTCTATCCGAATAGAAGGACTAATGAGGTTGGTCCTTCTCCTGGTGGTCTTCTTCTTCTTTTTCTTCCTTCACTCCATTTTCTTCTTCTTCTTTATCTACAACTAGATAGGCCTTTTGGGACATCTTTTTGGAGTGGCAAAACTTCTCGGTGTGTCCGGCCCTTTTGCAGAAGTCACAAAGAGTGGATCCTTCTTGCCTTTATACATGTTGCCAATATATAATGCATGCTCATCTCTAGAGGTGCTTGGTTCTTCTTTAGTTTTTAGCTTCTTTTCCTCCTTTAACAGTGATGCCTAGATATCAACAAGTTCAGGGTGGTTTGGCATATTAATTAGGGTTGTTGATACATTATTATATTCAGGAGGCGAACTGTTAAGTAGAACACTGATGCAAACATCTTCTTCAATTCTAATGTTGATTCCTGCAAGTTGAGTTAAAATTCCTTCCATGTAATTTAGATGCGTGGCAAGTGATGTGATGGACTTCATTTCAAGCCTGAAAAACTCTATTGGGATAATAAAAACTAAAGTGGAGGGAGTCCGTGAATAAATCAGATGAGAGGTCAGGAGCTCCATGTTTTCTTCTAGGATATGTTGTATTTATCATCACGCCCCCTCAAGCTCAGAATGAGCTTGCACACATAAGACTCCAGGTGCACTCCTCAAGTACTCAAACTTATCTTTACCTAATGTTTTGGTAAAGATATCAGCAACTTGGTCATTTATTTTCACACGGACCAAGTCAATCTCTCCATCAATGACTTTTTCTGTAATGAAATGATAGTGTACTTCTATGTATTTTGTCCTTGCATGGTAGACTGGGTTCTTTGCCAGCATAATGCTACTAACATTTTCACAATACATAATGACTCCACCATCACTCTCTATCCCCATGCCATATAAGATCAATCTCAGCCATGTCTGCTCACATGCTGCCAATGCAATGCCTCTATACTCTACTTCAGTGCTTGATAGAGCAACTGTAGGTTGCTTCTTACTGCTCCAACTTACCATGGCTGATTCAAATGAGAATGCATAGCCACTAGTAGATCTTCTATCCATAGAGCTATCTGCCTAATGGGACCTAAAACGGGCTGGCACTGGCTATGGCACTAGCCGGACCTCATGCATACGACAGACAACCCCACCACACGGCCTTGCGGGCCAGGAGCATCTAAAACTCACTTTGCACTAAATGCTTATGACGATTTTGCATTTGTATCCAATATGTAGTCCAACGTTCACCTTCCCTTCTCCTCAGAGGGAGATCCCATAACATATAGGCATAATGCCTTGTAATACACACATAGGGAAGCACCTCTCAGTTGATTGCCACGGCTCCACTGCAACTCTCCTACACCTCAGGGATTGGCCCCAATATGCTTTGCTAACACATATGACATTCGCACAAACTCCACTCTTTCATAATTTAGCATTCCAGGAGATTTTGATTTGCCTCACAAAACTTTTCCCAACAAAAGTACCTGTTTAACCCATAGCTTAAGTTTCATGTCCTCTCAGTGTTGGTCAAAGTTTATCAATCAATTGCAATGCATTCTAGGAGTGTAACGTGTCCCCTTGTTCACTTGTAGGACACGTCTTAGTAGCCATCAGGAAGAGAGTCTAGAAAGCACCACCCGACACTCCCAAGGAATGTCACGGGGTTTGCGATCTAGGTCTTCCCGAGTTTGCCACGAAGCAGAAGCATTCCAGCCGTTCCCACTTAGGACCAACCTGAATGAGGGTTTTCCTAATGGTCAAGTTCCTAGGAGGTAGCTAGCGTCGAGCCCTACACAAACTACTTTGTGCAGAAACATCAAGGTTGAAGCAGATTTATACTACACTTTGTTCAAGGAGAATGGGAAACGAGAGGGATGCGAAGCTCGACCTCTCTGCCCGTAAGGCATAGTCCCATTCCGTTCCCCTAAAACATCATAAAATGGGTCTCTAGCTCTATAGATTCTAGGTTATTGTTACCTCGCTGTCAATTCCTTTGAGAAAAGTTCCCAGCCAACCGGGACCACCCTTTTGTAGGATGGACCCAGAGTCACGTCCACCGCACTTTCCTTGGGTTGCTTTAGTTATCTAATTACCTACCACATTTAGTTTGACAAGCAAAAATAGCTTCCTTAATTAGCCAATTAATCACCAGCTCCTTCACATAACTTAGGCACTGACACAGAAAGACAATGTCAAGCAAGTTCCTTTTTCAACATTTGATATTTATTTATCAGTCTTTGGAATACATCAAATAAACCTGCTCGAAGGCTATCCCAGCAATCCTCAAGGATCGCTATTCCAAGTTCTGCCCATTGACTAGTATGCGGGCCTCGAGATCCCATCTCAAGTCACGTCAGCCTCTTGTGTAGGATCCGGAGGCAAGGGATTTACGGCCAGAGCCTCCGTCCTCCTACTCCAAGTAGCACCCACGGAGAGACCTCTCGCGGCGGGTTCGGTCCACGTACCTGGCACGGCTAACAACCCCCTTGGATAGGGTCAGGCAGACAGTCGGAGGTAACTGGTACTGCCTCTCTCTCCAAGCTTTCAACCTGAAGCATTAGTTATTTTTCTTGAATTAGTTCCTTAAGCAAAGAAGTACAAACAGTGCATCTAAATGTACAATCATGAGCATTCCAGTAGTCGTTTGTACAGCCAACTGCCAAGATGTAATTCCTTTTTCCACGAACACTTCCAACATTCGATCCTAGATCAATCGCTTCTTGGCAAGATCCCAAGGGTTTCATAAGCTGAGTTGCTTGTTTACCCTCTTTCTTGGGTTAGGGTTTATACCCTGTTGACCCAAATTATCAATACCTTCGGTTTCCTTATATTAAGGCTAATAAATCCTGGGCAACCTCGTCACCCTAACTTGGTTGGTCAATTACTTTCTTGGCAATTCATTACTACCTTGGTTTGGCAGATAAGTCCAAGGAAGAGTGATATAGCAGGATAACTACTCATCCTCTAATAAATTAGACTTGTACTTAGAACTTGCCAAACTTGTTCTAAGGAGTGGCAATACTATTTCGTGATTTAGACACAAGACCATACGACGTTGCAACTTGTTGCATGAGATAGGTGTTAGCATCTAACTTGTGGGATTATATCTTTCTTCTTACAGTCTTTCTTGATCAAGAATACCTTTGATCAAGATAAGGGCTTGGGAGTCCTCTTGACCCAATCCGAACCCTAACCCTACTAGGCTTGCTAAATGATTTGGCCCTAGGGTTCCTAAATTCCTTGTGGGACCTAGCATTTGGCCAACTGATCCTTAGGGTGAGAACCCTAGGTCATTCTTGCACGACATTTAGATAATCCTAACATTTCATGGATGTGGGAAGGACCTTTGAGATTGAAAATATTAGATCGGCATCCCAAGTGCGATACTAGGCAGAATTTTAACGTAGCTTAACCCTACCTAGCACGTTGAGGTGATCGTCATAAGCTGACTAATCATACCATTATGATTCTCATGTAAGCTACTCAATTATACACGAATTACTTAATTAAGTCCATATTCGCGATTTTGGGAATTTCCCATCAATATGGGAAAACCAAATCAAAATGGATTTCATGAATTTTGGGAATTTCATTAATTTGGAACTTGGTGCAATTAAACATATTATTGCTTATGGTTGTTTCCAAGAGATTGAAAAAAACTCAAAAAGGTGGTGTTAGTAAACACCTTAGTTTTAATATCCTTGAAATATTCAAGACAGATCTTCAGTCGATGGATTCTTGTAGACTTTCTTTAGCCTTCAATGCAACCTTTGGGGGAATTTTACATTTTTTGGGAGATTTCGTACCTTTCTTCATCCAAGAGAAGACAATGCTATCTATTATTTCCCATCTTTTAGGATCTTTTTTGTTGCACATCCAATATTTATCCCAACAATTAAAATACACATTTGCATCTGTAGCATTTTGACGACTACAAACTGGTGCCCAATATTGTATACGTACCTTGTTGAAGTTTTTGGAATGTCTATTTGTATTGACCTCACTTTGTGCAACACCAAGCCATATTGGATATACTGGATCTGAAGGTCTAACAAGCACAAAGTCATATTTCTTAACATCAAGCATTGGTTCAAATGCATGTTTGGTTCGTTTGCTCAGAGGACCACAATAGTGATCATTCAATCCAATCCAATGAAGTCATCTGCATTATCTACATCTATATTGGTTACATCACTTTGTGTTCTTGGCCAAAAATCTATGAAAAATAAATCTTCTTGGACATTTGGAGTTCGAAGAGAGTAGATCATATGTTTTTAATAATCAATCACTGGTGTTACAAACTTTGTGAACTCTGCTTCAGGTCCTTGTACATTTGACTATCTTTCCCAATACTTCAAATAATCTTTAACTCCACTTACTACTTCTTGATGATCCTTAATGTACTCAAACATGGGCAGCAACATTGGAACACCCTTTGGAAGAGTAGGCTTTCCTGCAAGGTCTCTCTTCCATAATTCAATGCCACCTTCTCTTGGTAACCAGCCTAGGGACTTTGGATGCATCTTGTATTGCATGACAGGTGTATCTCCTTGCATATAAAATTGAAATTGAAGAGGTTTTGAGTGACCAACAAGTGTATCTTTTGAATCACACAAGTATCCCTCAATGTATCTCTTAAAGTCAGGCACATGTGTCAATAAGAAAGGTATAGTACTAGTCATCTAGCATGATTGAAAATGTTTCATAAGATGAGGAAAAGTGAAGGTCATGCTCGTCCTTAGCTTCTCTGAAAATTTGCTAAACATTGCATCGATGTCTTCATGTGTATGACCCACCATGAGAAACCCAAGCTGGATCATCTTGAATGTTCCTCGTGCAATAAGCAATGATAGATATGCAAAGAGATAGCAATTTTTATTTTTTGACCCACAATTATCAAGTTGAAGTAGTAAGTTATCTGGCAATCGTTTGAAATGATGATGGTCATCCTGTGGTGTATTATCTTCCATGCATGATTTATTTTGTGCAACACCTTGATGGTGGTCTAGTGCTTTTTTCAAGTTGAGGACATTTAGTAGCATGGAGCTTGATCTTGGCATTCCATCTACTTGTAGATCACCATTTGCATGCCTGTGTAGTCGCTCCAAGTTCCTAAAGCACAATGACAATGATGCAATTGTGAAGTTAGGATCATGAGGCCATAGATTGAGTGAGAAATGTCCATATCTACCTTCTCCATGTCCATGTGTAATCATGCATGTTAAAGAAACTAGTAGTTGGGTAGATCTTTCAGTCTCTTTTGATCAAAGCCTTAACCTGGGGATAACTGTGGTCCATTTTATCATGTATGATGCACAAGTTTTTATCTGGATCTAATGATGAGGCCAAGTGAGGCCAAGTTCCAATTGTAGTGTATGTTCCAAAAACTTTGTTGATGTAGCATGTGACATTGACGCTTCTTTAGAAGCACATTTTGCTCTTGAAGACACTTTGTTGCTGCAAGTTGCTCTTTGATCTTTGAGAAAATACTACATTTGGAGAACACACTTGTCTTTGCTAAGGTTACATGCTTGAACTCTGTGTTCCAAATACGATTGAAGGTGGACAAGGACATTTTCTTACATCCAATACCACTCAATGTTGTATTTACTTTTGCCCATATATCTGCCTGCTTGTAACCATCTGGGATGACCAATTGTGTCTCCCTTGATCCATCTTGCATTGTTCTACTCTTGTGTGGCATTTTCTCTGCATTCTTCTTAACAAAGTCTCTAAGGATGGCTCTTCCCATCTCTGTGTGATCCCAAGCTGCTCTTATTACCCCCTTGTTTCCATGCATTGCCCTCCTCACTCCATGCTCAAATTGTGTTTTGTACCTGTAAAAAGATGTCTTTGGAATTCCATGAATATCATACCATGCCCTTCCACATACCACTTGTCCATTGAAGATAAAGCTGTACTTCCTTGTTCCCAAGTAATCAATCCTGCATGATGATTCAAACTTGTCATAAACATAGTTTGTGCAGTCTTCAAATTGCAATCCTCAAAAGTATTTACGTAATTGTTGCATTGCTTCTCTATCAGCAAACTGACAACACTTTTCTTGGCAACAATCAATCATGGAAACCTGTGAAATGGAATCCATAGAAGTCCTCAAGTTTGCACCTTTAAGGGCAATAATTCGAGGCTCTCTATTGACCATACAATATGATATCTTTTGAACAAAAATTGTTTTTTTTGCAGAAACATAATCTTCATTGGTATCTTCCATGTTTTTGGCACAAGCATTTGTAGAGACAAATTGCATGTATGATTGTTGTTGTAGCAGTGATGTTCCATCATCAAAGGTGACTTGTTTAATAGGCTATCTTTCCAAAGTGACACAGTGGAGGTTGTCATTTATGTATGTTCCTATGGTTTGATGAAGGGCTTTATCTACCACCACACCAACATCCTCTTCTCCTAGCAATTAAAAGTTTATCACATCATATGGAAAAGCCAATAATATAACCCCTGTCCCAACACACACAGTGTTGCGTTCTGTCCATAGCATCACTCTACGTTCTCTCCAACTTTCACGAATGCTAAGCACATCAATATCCTCAGAAGGTAGGACATGGTCTGATTCGTAATCATCTTCTCCGTCATGAATTGTTATTGAGTTTGAAACAACCATTACATCTTTCTTTTCCCATTTTGCAAAACCACCTATAGCTTCATGAACCTTCATTGCATCAATTGTTGGGAATGACAAATACGCTGGTACATTTAAACATTTATCAATAGCCACTGAAATATATCCATCTTCAAGTGTTTCTCCATGGCATGTCTCATTTGGATGTATTGCATGCACTCTACCAAGTGCAACAATCTCATGATCAACTAGCAAACTCACAGTTTCTCCAAAATAAAATTCGTTATTCATGATATCTGTACAAGTGAGAAAATGGAGATTTTATCATTTGTACGTTGTCACCTCTCAGAAAGAAGAAAATAGTGATGAAATTGCTAAATACAATGAAGTATCAAATTTCATTGAAACAAAAAAAGTACTTAAACATTAGATAGAATGAGTCCAACTTCCATAATAGAAAGTATTAATGGAAACATCGTACAAAAAGAAGGGGATAGATTTGACCATATGGCCAAAAACTAACTTTCTTATGAACTGTGCCCCCCTAAAGTAAATAAGAAAAGTTTCTTCTATTAATTTTAGTTGCCTTGATTTTACTTTATTTTATTAGCTACTCTTTGAGTAAGCAAAAGCTTCATTGTGTGTTCTCATTGGGAAAAGATATAACATATGTTCAAAACTTGTACTATATCTATTCAACACGAGAACAATGATTAAAATTATTTATAATGTGTATAGGAAAAGAATTAGCCACCTGGTCAAAAATTTATTGTATGTATTCCATACCATAGCAAACATAAAAATTATTTGTGATCCCCATAGGGAAAAACATAGTCAAATGATTGAAACCTTTGTTGTATGTATTTAACATGACAAAAATGATAAAAGCTCATTGTGGTCTCCATAGAAAAATATTTAGCCAAATGGTCAAAACTCAAGCCAAATACATATAACAAGGATAAAAGTTCATTGTGATCTTTATGGAAAAAGATTTAGTCAGATGGTCAAAACCTCTATTGCAACTATTTTCCACAAGACTTAGGATTAAAACTCTTTGTGATATCCACAAGAAAAGATTTAGTCATATGGTCAAAACATGTATTTAACCTAGATGATAGCAAGAATAATAATTTTTTGTGATGTCCATAGAACAAGATTTAGTCAAATGTTCTGTATATCAACAAGAATAAATAATTTCTGTGATCTCCATTGAAAAATATTTGATCAAATGATCAAAACTTTTATTTCATGTATTCCACATGACAACAAGGATAAATATATTTTTGAGAAACTTTGACCTTGTGCTTAAATGTTGAAACCACAATGACCTCTAAAGAATAGGAGATTTCATTCCCTACGATACAAAGTTATAAATATTGAGGAAATTTTAGCATCAATTAGAAGCTATTTGAGAAGAAAAGATAAATTTTATCATGGTTAAATATTTATAAATATTATACTACCTACTTGTTGATAATAGTAAAATGTATCATATTACATTTTATTTTTAAGTTATACTATTTTAGACTAAATCATGTTATATTAGTATATTGTACTATGTGCATATTACAGAATATATTATCAAAATATATTTTAAAAATATATATATTAAATTAATTTATTAATAATTAATAAATATAATTTAAATATATTAAATCATATTTTGTAAGATTATGTATATTAAATGTATCTAATATATAATGTGTAATATCGTTGAGGATTTTGAACCCACCTTAGTGATAGTTCGAGAGTAGAATCTCTAGTAGGGTAGGATAGAGAGTATGTAGGCAAAATCTCTAGCTATGGAAATAGGGGCAATGGGTTCTTAAGAAGGGGCGAGGGGGAAGGAGCTGGTCTAGGAGAAATGCCCCTGGTAAAAGTTTGAGGGAAATGTCTTCCTCGGTGGAGGTTTGGGAGCAATGCCCCCAGTTGGGGTTTCGAGATAGCGCCCGTTGTAGGGATTTGGGGGCAAAGCTCCCAATGGGGGGTTTAAGTGGTAGGGCCCTTGGTGGGGGTATGTGGGCAACACCCCTAGTAGGGGGTTGGGGGTAGTGTCCCTGATGGGGGTTTGGGGGCAACGCCCCTAGCGAGAGTCTGAGGGTAGTGCCCTCGGTGTGGGGGTTTGGAGGCAATGCCCCCAATGGGGGGTCTCGGGGGCAGCGCCCCCTTGTGGGGGTCTGGGGGCAACGCCCCTAGCAGGGGTTTGAGGGGCAGCGCCCTCGGTGGGGGTTTGGGGGCAACGCCCCCAATGGGGGGTCCAAGGGGCATTGCCCCCTTATGGGGGTCTGGGGGCAACGCCCCCGGTGGGGGTTTGGGGGCAACACCCCCAACAGCGGGGTTGGGGGGCTGCCGGTAGACCCCAACGGCCGACGGTATAGCCATTACGTAATTTTTGAAAAAATCACGACTTGAAATCTTTAATAAAATTAAAAAATAGACACAAAAATAAGATCTAAATCTACTCGTATTCCGTAACAAGTTATGGTTATTCGAATAGCGTGATATATTAAATGATTCGTTTCATGAGTCAGTCTTTACAACTAATAATGACGTTTTTCAAAATGAGTTTTTCTTCCCCTCCCTCTCTCTTCCACACAACTCTCTAACCTGAGCGTTTTCTCTGTTGCGTTTTTACAATTGTAGGTTTCACATCTCTGATCCTCTGTGTTTTTATCTCTGCTCTGTCACCCCTCTCTTACTACGTGTGTTTTAGCCGTAATCTTTGGTGGTTCTATCCCCCTCCTCTTCTTTGACTACTCTCCACTATTTCATTTTCTCAAACTGAAACAGGTTGTGCAGTGCAATTTCTAGTTCGAATTAGGGTATTATGGCCAAAACTAGGTGCATCTTCAAATCAGAAATCTTGCTCCAAGGCTTCAGCAATTCAACAAGGCAATGAATGATCGCCAGTCCACACCGTGCCTGCTCCTACTTCACGGGTGATTTTTGTTACGTTGGCATACATTAGTGACCTACTAATTACAACAGGATTTTAACTTTTTCCCTACTTCATTTCTAATTTTGAGTTAAACTACATTGATTATGACCATTTTCATCCATACAATTACTACAAATCACACTACTACTCTTTTATATGATTAGTATTGAATAATATTAAGATCAAACACCAAAAACATTTTCTAAATAAGAATCGTGTATGAAAACTAAATGCAATATGTATTTCTGTATATGTATTTCTGTAGCAATGAGATTAGGCACTCACTCTTGAGAATTCAATGTCTTCTTCTTCTTCTCGATTGCTTGATTGATCTCCTGGAGCGCTTGTCTTTTTTATTGTTCAACCACTACCCTGCAAGTGATAGCTTCACTCTACGTTAATATTGAAAACATGACTTCTTGCACTATTGAAAATACTCTTTTTGTTGTGAATATGAAATATATGATTTGTGTAATGTTGAAAAAAGTTTCTTAGATGTGAATATGGAATAAATGGTTTGTGCAATGCTTTTATCAATGATGAGTGCTTTCAAAATACTAGCCTTTCTTTCTATTCTGTGATGCTATATACCTCAAGATTTTTCCTCAAGGATAAACCTAGCCTTATATTTGTTGTATCATTCCGTAATATTAGAGCATTTTATCAAGTTCTTATACATTGTGTTATACTTTACTACATAGAACTTTCCATTATACTGTATTTTCATAGTAAAAGCATTACCATCAGATTTTATGGTTACACTCTTTATAATTTTGCAATAAGCATATGGCTATACAATATTTACAAATACTCAATATGATTTTGCCATAGGATGTAATTTGATCTTCTAACAACACATATCAGGATCTTTCATCAATTTATAGATTAGACCATATGGTCAAAAAATTTCTTGTAATATAAGAAGTACTTTTTGTTATTTCATTCAATACAATCTAAGATTTGGCCATGAGGTCAAATCTTTTCTTATAATATAAGAAGTAATTTATGTTCTTTTTTCCAATATACTGTGAGATTTTGCCATGTGGCCAAATCTTTTCCTTAATCTATCTCTTGGCCAAAATAAGGACTCTTGTGGTATCACAATATCTTGCAACCAATCAAGCACTTTGTTCATTTTACCACAAGAATGACATTTTGCCATTTGGTCAAATGCTTTCTTATATTATCAACCCTTGCTTACTTCCAAAAGGAAAGGCTAGTTTCTACTTCGAATTCCTTACTTTCTATAATTTGGCCATGTGGTCAAATCTTGTCTTGCAACAAACAAACCACTTTTTTTGAATTTGATCCATAAAAAATTAAGACTAAATCTATGGTGGGTTCAATTACACAAATTTTGGGTATGCTAGATTTGGTTGTATGGAAAAATGTTCTAAGAAAAACATCTTCTATATTATCTCCAAAAAAGGAAGACCATGTTCTACTTGGAACTCCTTGATTACCTACTATATTTATAGGAAGTTTCGCCATGTGGTCAAAACTTGTTGTGCAACAAAAAAACCACTTCGTTTTCATAAATCATTTCTTTCATTTCAATTTTTCATAAATTCCTATAAATATCATATCATTTTGCCACAAATTAGCCACTTTTTTCATTCCACTACAAAATAAAAATTGGTCATATGGTCAAATCTTTCATTTTGTTATCAATGCTAGCATCCAAGAATCCCCCATTCTTGTTTTGTTCAGCCATATGATCAAATCTAATCTCATAAATCTTGCAAACCATGAGACCACTTTTTCATTCCATTACAGAACAATATTTGGATATATAGTCAAATCCAATTTCACAGCATGTTACAACAAATGAATCACTTTCTTCATATGGTTATGCAACTAGATTTGGCCATATGGTTAAAACCAGTTTATAGAAATCATCTTATCTTGTAGGTTTCGCCATGAGGTCAAATCTCCACCTTTCAAGTGTTTTTTACTTTATCTTATATTGATATCTATGGGATTTGCTACATAGCTATATTTGTTTATATGTGAATCTCATATCACAATAAACCGCATCCTCTCTTTCACTAGCCTTTAAAAATCCTATGGTAAAAAACCATGGCAAAGTTTCTAATCTTATAGATAGGTCTTATGAATAAATAGAAGTTGACCACATGGCTAAAACCAATGACAATGTTTCTACAATATAGCTCATTTCAAGGGAAACTTACATGTGCAATAATTAAAATGTTAACTTTGGGCCAAATGGAATTGTGAGATTGCTACATAACCACATTAATATATAGGTGGATCTCATATTGGACTAAATCTCATTCTTTGATTAAATAGGATTTGACCACATGGCCAAAAAACTTAGCAAAGTTCCTAGAGTATGATCCTTGAATAGGAAACTTATATGGAGAAGAAATCCAATATTAACTTAGGGACAAAATCATCCATGACATTTTCTACATAACCACAATGATTTTTCACTATATCTCATACCACACTCACACTCAACATTTCATTATCACTTGACCATTTGGTTAAGCCTATGGTCAAGTCTCACTATTAATAGAATTTGATCTTCTCACCGAAGTCCATGGCAAAGTTTTTACTATATGATTCTTGCAAGAGAAACATAATTAATGCTAACTTAGGGCCACGATAATCCATGAGATTTGATACATAAGCACACGTATTTATGGTTGGATCTCATAACACACTTAATCTCAAATTTCAATATTTCATTTTATGGAAGAGTCCCTTTGGAGTACATTTGTCTTGTATTTCGTAAAATCTTGTGTTTTTGTGTTTTCAATTTTCAACTTAGAAATCTTATACATTTATTTGGGTTTTGTGAATTTTGAATATTTTTAAATTCACTTTTTTCTAACAAAATTTTCTCTTTGTAGAACTATTCAATGGCAAAGAAAGATAGCACATCCAAAAAGGAGACCCAAACCATTGATGGAGTTAGTGGTGGTTTTGTGTATCCATGGTATGTGGATATTTATGATAGTCAAGGAAAAAGGGCTGACAATGTTCTCTTATTCACTTTAAAGAGTGATATTGCATTTTTTCAACAAGATGGTGTCATAGAGAAGATAATAGATGAATGTGCTGGGAAAGAGGGAATACTATGTAATCTTGTTAAGATCAAGGGGAAAAATGTAGCATACAAACTTGATCCTTTGTCATTTCACTTTGCCCGTATTAAAGAGGATGAAGAATACTCTTTGAAAACAATGGGATGGACCTTATTTGAGGAGGTAAAGGGCACAGAAGACATTATATTAGCATTCCGAGGTGCTCAAAATAGTGAGCTACTTTCCCTATCAAGAAAATGTGATCACCCCAACAAAAGAATGAAGCTCCAAGATAAACAAATAGACTTGAGATCTTCACCTTCTCCTCAAGAAGAAAATAATTCATGGAATCCCACAAGCTCAAAGTCAAAATCACCTCAACAAAGTTCCTTGTCACAAGCTCTTGTTGTTAGTATTGCTGCTAACACTACTAAGAATGATGCCACTTTACCTTCCATGTTCGAAGTTACACCTGCAAAGCCAATAATTTCTCTTGAGGTCAAGGGAGTAGAAAGAACATTCGATTTTCCTGAAATAGTTAAGAAGAAGGGAAAGAAGGAAGAATCAGGATTTCACATGTTTGAAAAATTCTTTCCATTTGGTCCAACAACACAATTTCCTATTCTCGTTGATAGGTGTTATGAGGCACCTCCTTTGTATGCTTATAGGTCACTATGTTGGGATTATGTAGAGAAGCTAACCACACCTTTCATAAAGACTCCCATGAACCCAGCAACAACAGCATATCTTATGCCTTTTGTACAAGACAACAATGAGAGGAGACCCATGCATCGTGATGAGGTGGATGCTAATCAATTGGACACTTATAGTTATTGGATTATATCAGGGCCTCACTTAATTCATGCAGCAAAGATATATATTCAAAGTAATACTACACATTGTCTAGCAACCAAGAATTTATACACCACAAGAAATGCTAGAATATTAGTTGATTGTCCTACGGAAATGTGCATTGAGCTTTCATGAATGACAAATATGGAATCACATAATGTTATGAAGACAAGCTCTCAAAGAGTACCATGGCAGGTAATCACATATAAGCTTACCTTCTTTTTTTTTGTGAAGATTAGTGTGATGCTCTTTCTTTTGTCCTATGTTCACTATTTTGATCTTTTTTTTGCAGAGATTTGTGACATACATTGGAGAAAATTATGCATCTAGAGATTGCCATATGATTGTTAGCTCCCAAGAAATATTTGATAGTTGGATCAAAATCATGAAGAGATACTCTAGAGATGAACTTATATCCCAAGAGGAGAGTTCAAGAAAAAAGGGAAGGCAATCTTCTCCTGCTGCATTTCATTGCCTTATGGTTTAAAGGATGGAGATATCCTTACACTACAAGAGGAGATCAATGAATGTCATATCCTTTTTCATAGAAACAAATTGGATAAGGAAGATATGATTGACATGGAAACAAGGGCTAAGCAAATCAAGCAAGATAGGGTCCTAAAGGAGGAATTAGTCACTCTTTTCAATGCTTCAGTTCTAGAAAGTTGCACTGTGATGAAGACTTGGGAAGAGCTTGTTGATGATTATGATATCAATGATGAAATCTACACTAAGATTTTAGGCATTTGCAATGATTGGGTATCAAAGAAGCTCACACATGGAGCTAATGTAGGGTCCCTACCAAATGGAGCAAAAGATATTGTGAACTTCCTAATTGGAAAAAAGAAAAATCCTCTTCAATCCTCCACTACTTCCCCTTGGCGTGTATATGTTGTTGGATGCAATCTAGAAACCTTTGATCTTATACACAATGTTTATAGAGATCCAATTACCATTGGGGTTGTTGTTCTAGATGCAGCACATGGGTTTGAGGGAATGAAATGGGACTCTATAAAGTTTGGAATGGTTGTATCCACTCTACTAAAAGCGACATGTGAACCTAAATAATTCATGTTGTTATCATTTCTTGATCGAAAGCAAATGGCAGCTTTGGAAAATGCTCTTGAAAGCATTTCTTGCAAGTATTGCATGTTAGTTGGTAGTGTTGACTTCCTACCAATGGATAAAACATTTGCTTTTGGATCTATAGATTCTTTTGTGGTTTTGACATTAGTGACCATCGAGAAAAGCTTCATCAAATTTGAGCGATATATAAACAATTTCAACAAGCCTTCCATTTTAGACTTTGAAGGCTTGGACAATGAGTGCAATGATGAAGATCTTGAAGAAGAACAAAGGATTGCAAAGGCCATTTTGAGAAAGAAAATGAAAGTTATGGAAACTACAATCAAAGCATTCAATGATGCTCATGAGGTTGTATTTGATGTATATGCAAGTGGACTTGCATCTAAGGTGGCATTGGTAAATCATATGAAGACTATTGCAGTGGTTTGCAACACTCAAGAGTACAAAGAGGTTGAAGCACAATTGTGGAGGGTCCATGAGAGTGCCAAACAAAATTCAAACTCCCAAGAGGTTCCTCCTACTGAAGTTCAAGTTCTTGAAGTACCACCCGAGGGCATAGAAGAATCAAGCCAAGATATAGCAAGTCTAATTATGAAAGAGAAATTAAGGGCTACTTCAGGTGTTTAAACTCCATTCCTTGTCCTTTCATCAAGGAAGACACATTGATGTAATTTTGATTTTTTTCTTGAGGAGTTACTTCCATTAGCATTTGTAATATTTTCTTTCTTTGATGATATTAATTAAAGAAACTATGTCTTTGGTTTTTTAATTTTTTATAAAAGGTTCCAAGCATGTTTGGTTTAAAAAATCTATTTAAGTAAATATTTTACCAAATCGGTATTAAAGAGCTCATTAAAATTTATCATCCTTTGTAAGGATAACTATTTAATTGTAATCTAGTGTGTAAGAATACTTATCATAATGAAAAGTTTGAGCTAGCTATGAAAATTTTACTTAAGTCTATTTTAGATCTTATTTCAATTAAACTCTTATATGTGTTGTGTTATGATCTTGTCATGTTAGTTTTGGTTAGATTTGTCCACATGGTCAAATCTCTTATCTCTTATAGCCTCTTTTACTACATCACTAGTGTATGTCTATGCATGTACCTTAGGATAAGAAAGCCAAGAATATATTGCTCACCCCAAAAAAGATTCATTGCACAAATGAGTTTTACCTCAGTAATAAATATTGCAACAAATATTTCTCTCCAATGTATCTTTTGAGATGTGTATATGGAATATTAAGGTAAAATCCTTGTTACAATTCGTGAGTTTAAATATCTATGGGATATAGCTAGTTCAAAAATAGAATGGTTAGTCCTTAAGAAGAAACTATGAAAACTTATTCAAATAGAGTATAACTTATCTCAATTAAATTGTCATGTGTCACTTATATGTGACATAGTTTTGGTCACATAGTCAAATGTATCATGTTTAAATTTTCTTTTAATAATTAGGACTAATAAACATATTCTTTGTACATGCCATTTTGAAGGCCTTTTTAAAAACTGAGTATGTTAAATATTATAATGATAATATAATTTGTGCAACTAATTACAAGAATCTATTGTTAGTATCTCAAGTATACTTATAACTAGCGATAAAAAGTAGGTATGGAAAAATGACTTTATTAGATTATATTTTACTTCAAAAAAATCTTCATATATGTTTTTTTCACCTCATGATATTACTTTTGATTAGATTTGACCACATGGTCAAATGTCTCTTTTCTTAAGACATCGTTTTTTAAGTAGTACCTATTTATGTATTTATCAATGTGAAGCTAAATTGCTTTAGTGTTCTATGCCAGTTTGTAGCTCAAACATTAGGTAAAATGATGAGGAAGTAAATGAATCTAATGTGCTTCTTTTTCTTCTTTGTAACTTCAACTAAGACATCTATGGTTCTCTACTTACATGGAGTTTGATGGATGCATTTCTTTGGGCCTTGAGTAGACTTATGATCTTCTTGGTATAGGGGACATATACCTAGCTTTGCCTAATGGGACTTCGCTTATGCTTAGGGATGTTTTACATGTTCCCATGCTCCGTAAGAGCTGGATTTCTGTTAGTCAGTTGCATGATGCAGGTTACTCTATTTCTCTTCAGGGTAGGTCATGGAAGATCTGTCGTGGTTTCTTGGTTTTGGCTAGAGGTTCTAGAGTTGGTTCTCATTACCCAGTGCATGTCTCTCATGTGGGAGATTCTATGGTTGCAATTATCCAGATACCACATGCATTGTTATGGCATTATCGCCTAGGCCATATGCACCATAGAGAGATGGAGATATTGTCTCGTTCAGACTCATTGCTACCTCCTATGTCACTTATAGTTCTTGATGCTTGCCCTGATTGTACTCTTGGTCCTTGCAAAGCCCCCTTGGCTTATGGCGAGGCATGCTCCTCTAGATCTTGTCCATAGTGCACTATATGGACCTATGCCTTCCCAGTCACTTGGTGGAGCATCATACTTTGTGACCTTTGTTGATCATGCCACCCACCGTGTTTGGTCTTTTCCCTTGGCGCAAATTGAGGATGCTGTAGTTATGCTTGACAGGTTTATGGATTCTGGCATTAGGCCTAGGTGCTTGCAGATGGATTATGAGAGTCATGCTCTCTCTCCCAGCTTTTGGACTTCTTTTCATTAGTATGGCATTGATTTCTTGTGCCCACGGTATTATGGGATTGCTCATGGCATGTGTCTAACCTTACAGGCAAAGGTTGCTTCTATGCTTAACATAGTTGGGTTGTCTTATGGCTTTTGGGCTGAGGCCCTTATGATGGCAGTCTATTTGGTTAACAGGACGTTGTGCTTGACCTTAGATGGTATTATATCCCATGAGGCACGGAGTGTCATGCAACCCTCCTATGATGTTTGGTTGCCAAGCATCTGTACATAAGCCACATGAGCCTATGTCATGTAGATGTATCCTCCTTGGTTATGGAGATGGTGACTTTAAGGCCTATAGATTATGGGATTTGGATGCCCAGCCAGTCATACGCAGCCGTCATGTTGTCTTGTATGAGACGCGGACACCTCTCAAGCCTCTTGATGAGCATTCAGTACGCTTTATGGCTGATTTATAGCAACTACAATGCCATTACCGAAAGATGTTTATGCTAAAAATGAGGCACTTATTGGCCCAGATGACATAGCCATGCATAGTAGCCAGGTTTAGGATGGTGGTGGTGTCAAGAATGTGGGAGAGAAGGAAGGAGTCTCACTTGTAGCTTTCTCACTTACACAATGGGGGAATACACACAAAGGTGGAGGCTGAAAACAATTTTTCTCTTCTTACTTGTGTAAGCCAAAAAAGAATTGTGGTACACAGAAATAGAAGAACCCTATATATGGGTCTCAAACCAAACTCAACTAACTAAGGTAGCATACTAACTAAGCCACGAACTAGAGTAGATAAGGATAGCTATCATCTAGCTATTATTCATGGGCGGTGTACCAACCGCATCTGCAGCTAACAAGTCGGTGACATAAATGCACAACGGTCACCCTGGCATATCACGAGTGGAGCTCGATATCTCAACACTCCCCCTCGAGCTCAAACCTGATTCCTGCACACTAAGCAGGTCTCTGAACTTGTGCAGCTTCTCTGCACGCAATGCCTTCGTGAATATGTCAGCTACGTGATCCTCTGTGCTGACATAAACTAGATCAATAAGACCTAGTAAAACCCTATTCCGCACATAGTGATAATGCATCTCAATGTGCTTTGTTCTAGCATGATAGACTGGGTTATTTGCCAAGTGTATACTACTCATGTTGTCACAATAAATAACAACTGGCCCATCTGTAGGCTGATGCATATCATAAAGTAGCTTATGCAACCAAGCTACCTCACATGCAGCCATTGCTGCACCCCTGTACTCAGACTCTGTGCTTAACAAGGCAACTATAGGCTGTTTCTTACTGCTCCAAGTGATTGCAGCACTTCCAAAAGAGAACACATATCCACTGGTAGATCATCTATCAGAAATACTATAAGCCCAATCAACATCAGTGTATCCATGCAACTGTATCTGAACCCCAGTCTCATAAAATAGTCCATACTGCAATGTGAACTTCACATACCTGAGTATATTTCTAGCCGCATCCAAATGCGGTTTCCTTGGAGCTTGCATATACTGACTTATCAATCCAATAGCATAGCTCAAATCTGGCCTGGTAATAGTCATATAAATCAAACTTCCTACTATGCGTCTGTACATAGTAGGGTCTTCCAGAAGCTCAGTTGCATCTGCGCTTAGCTTCACATTCTACTCCAAAGGAACTGAAATAGGCTTACAGCCTGTCATCCCATATTTGGACAGCATGTCCAATCCATACTGCCTCTGCAAGAGCCATATCCCACTTGGTGATCTAATCACCTCAATGCCCAAGAAATAACATAACTCTCCCAAATCTTTCATCTAAAACTTCTACTTCAATAGCATTTTCACATGAAGGATATCTTCATCACTATCACCTGTCGTAATCAAATCATCAACATAAATGACAAGTAGCATAATGCCTTTCTTTGTTTTTCTCACATAAAGTGAGAAATCTGCCTTGGAAATCTGAAAGCCAATAGTGACAAGATACTGTCATGTCTTGTCAGACCATGCTCTAGGTGTTTGCTTCAAGCCATACAAGGCTTTCTTCAACCTGCAAACAAACTCAGGATAAATAGCATGCACATAATGTGGTCGCTGCTCCATATAGACCTCTTCGTGCAAATCACTATGCAAGAAGGCATTCTTTACATCCATTTGATGTAAAGACCATCCCTTTGATGTAGCCATAGCAATGATTGCTCTTACGGTTGCCATCCTTGCAACTGGAGTGAATGTTTCTTCATAATCAATGCCATATGTTTGTGCATACCCCTTGACTACTAATCTTGCCTTGTATCTGTTCACAGAACCATCTGCATTGTGCTTCACCTTATAAACCCACTTACAACCAATTGCATTCTTATCTTTAGGCAAAGGTACCAATTCCCATGTAGCATTTTCTTCCAAGGCATCCATTTCCTCATCCATGGATTTCTCCCATTTTTCTTTTTCCATGGCTTGCTCAAAAGAAGTGGGTTCTGGTTCCTGTATCACTTTGACCATATAGGCATAGTGAATGGCTGTAAATCCATCATATTTCAGCCTATCCACATGATACCTAGCTCTGGTAGACTTGCGCAAAGTAGGTTCACTCCTAGGTGCTCTCAAAACATCCCTGGTCTTCCTAACTCTAGGTGTAACAATAGAAGGAATACCCAACTCATCATCAATGCTCTGTTCTGAGCCACTAGATTCACCATCCACATAAGAGTGACCTGCATTCACATCAAACATGGGCTGATCTACCTTCTCTTTTCCTTTTCATGAAACCTGCATACCATTATTTGCATTTTTTTGAGGAGATTCTCTTGATCTCAATCTGCCTATCCATGGCGAAGAATATAAACCACTGCTAGAGGACACTCTAGGTCCACTAATATTTTGTGACTGCTGTTGTGAATTCTGTGCAGCATTACCATTTTGTGCATCTACATCATCAATCACATTTACTGGTTTATACCAGCTACTCATCTCATAAAAAACAGCATCTCTGCTCACTGTAAACTTACGAGTAGAAGGGTTATAGTATCTATACCCTTTCTGCTTTGCAGAGAGTAACCAATAAAGATGCACTTATCAGCTTTTGGATCCAACTTGGATCTCAACTCATCTGGCACATGAATATAGGCAATGCAACAAAAAATTTTCAAATGAGAAATATCTGGTTTCCTACTAGTATACAGCTCCTCTGGAGTCATCCCATGTATTGTTGCGGTGGGAGTCCTGTTCATTATGTAGACTGCTGTAGCAACTGCTTTAGCCCAGTAAAAATATGGCAAGTATTTTTCGTTGAGTATGGCACGAGATACCTCTCCAATATGCCTATTTTTCCTTTCTGCAATTCCATTTTGTTGTGGGGTATGACTGCATGAATATTGCTGCTTTATGTCATGCTCCTGTAGGAACCTTGCAAACTCATTTGAGAGGTACTCTCCCTCTCCATATGACCTTAGGCATTTTATTTGCAGTCCTGTTTCTTTTTCAACCATAGCTTTAAGAGTTTTGAAATGCCCAAACACTTCACTTTTCTTTTTCATAAAATACACCCAAACTTTTCTGCTATAGTCATCAATAAAAGTGTCAAAATAATGACAGCCTCCAATAGATGTAGTTTTAGTAGTCCACACATCAGAGTGGATTAATTCCAATGGCTTATTACTCTCTTGAACATGTCTAGGAAATGGTTTCCTTGCTTGTTTTCCAAATTGACAGGCTTTACATACCTTATGCATTTCTGTAACCTTGAATTTAGGCAATCTTGCAACAATATTTTGGGCTTGCATTGATTTAAGTTGATGTACATTAACATGGGCAATGCGTTTATGCTAGATATTAATATCTGCAACTACACCGGTCCCATGTGCAAACATTACTACACTCAATTCAAGCATGTCTGCATCCAATGTAAACATTCTACCCTTCTTTCCTTTTGCTATCAAGCGACCTTTATTTTTCATATCCTCAACAAAGCATCCATGAGGATTAAATCTAACCTGCAAGCCCTGCTCAACCATTTGACCAACAGAAACTAGGTTCTTGGTGATATTCGGGACATAAAATACATTCGACAGGTATTTCTTTTTCCCATCCTGCATAGACAAAGGAATTTTTCCAATCTGTACAATAGGATGCGCAGTATGATTACCGGTCTCCACAAATCCTGGTTTTTCCATTTTCCTTGCATCCTGCATCCATTTTGCATGACCTGTCATGTGGTTTGATGCACCTGAGTCAACATACCACACATCGTTGCTTTCTTCTGTACTTATCACAGAATTGGTCATGTGCTGCACCATAAACAAATGCTCATTTCTGTCATCACCCTGTCTACAAGAAGATGCATAATTCCCTTGTTGCAATTTTCCATTCATGATGTCATTCTGCTTTTTATAGCAGTCTTTAGCCATATGACCCATTTTACCATAGTAGTAGCCTTCAACATTACTGTTTGCATTTTGGCCTCTTTGCCATCCACCACGACCTCTTTGGCTCCCCCTACCTCTAGAGTTACCACGTCCTCCTCCATAGGACTGGTTTTCTTGCGTTTGCCACATATTCTGATTTCTACCACGACCTCCAGATCGGCCTCCTCTACCTCTGCCTCTATCTTTTCTACCATTTGAGTAGAAGACAGCTTCTTTTGAAGTTTCTCCTGAAGAAGATGCACCACCATTTCTCTGCTCCTCAAAAATTAGAAGAGCAATCAACTCCTCAAAATCAGGAAATCTTTCATTAACTGAAATGGATGTCCAAAACTGTGCATAATCCTTTCCTAGACCATTCAAGGTCACAGAAACTAAAGCATCATCTTCCACTGGCGACCCAATGGAAGCAAGTGCATCTGCAATCTTCTTCACCTTCATGTGGTAGTTATTGATGCTCATGCTTTCTTTTTGCACATTGTGCAACTCTTGCTTGAGCTGCATTTTCCTGGCTTGCGTATTTGTGCTATACATTTTTGACAAAGTATCCCATGCATCCTTTGGCGTACTTGCATCCTGAATATGCATAATCATAGACTCTGAAATACTGATAGACAGCCAATACATAACTTTTCTAGCTCTCTCATGCCATCCTTTAAATGCCTGCATTTGTTGTTGATTGGGAACATCAGGAAGAACTAGTTCTTCTTCATTTCCTACAATGAATTCCCAATATCCTTTTCCCATAAGGAAATTTGTCATTCTAAACTTCCATGCTTGGAATTTTTTCTTGTCAAGCTTTTCCGTGACAATTTGTGAAAGAGAATCAGATGCCATTACAGAACACTGCAAAAAATTCTGTCACTGCAAAGAACACAGCTTCAGCCTCACAAGGGCAAATCTACAAAACTGACGAAAGTGGTATTTGACCACACAATCACTTCCTAGTGATGATTTTGCATCAACAGGCAACAGGGATGATTCTGTAACTCCCAATGTTTCTGTGCACAGGCATACGATGCAATTTGTACGGTAACTTTTCACCGACCTGTAGAATAGTGGTCACACAACAAAAAATAGGGCCTTTTCCTGAGTGCATGCAGAAAACTTTCACCTCCAAAACGGGCCTCGAAATGGCCTTGAATAAAAAAAACAAGGCAACCAAGGACTAAAGCCCTTACCCGCAGCATATACTACCCTTTTGCTACACCGCGAAAGGCGTCTCAATATGAGACAATGCACTCTTGCACTTTCCAGCTGTGCTACCTGCAGAGACTTGCTCCCAAACTCGAAAAATGAAAGCAATACTGGTCCTCTTACCAGAACATCGCGAACTTGGTTTGCTTTCTTGAGCTCCTTACCATGAACCAGGCTCTGATACCATGTCAAGATTGTGGGAGAGAAGGAATGATTCTCACTTGTAGCTTTCTCACTTACACAATAGGGGAATACACACAAAGGTGGAGGCTGAAAACAGTTTTTCTCTTCTTAGTTGTGTAAGCCAAAAAAGAACTGTGGTACAGAGAAATAGAAGAACCCTATATATGGGTCTCAAACCAAACTCAAATAACTAAGGTGGCATACTAGCTGAGCCACAAACTAGAGTAGATAAGGATAGCTATCATCTAGCTATTATTCATGGGCGGTGTACCAACCGCATCTACAGCTAACAAGTCGGTGACATAAATGCACAACGGTCACCCTGGCATATCACGAGTGGAGCTTGATATCTCAACAACCAAGACTATTCTCATAGATGATAGTCCTTACAAAGGATGTCCAAATCTTGTTGAGAATTGTATTTATCCAGAAACATTTGATATTGATCGTGAAGACTCTATCTTGATCAAAGAACTTCTACCATACTTGACTCGCTTAAGCAAATACCATGATGCATGTGAAGTCATCAAGTTTGATCGATATGAACAGGATCCAGTTTAATATGGACATGAATTGTATGCTCCATTCAAGGTTGTCATTGATGAATGGACTAGAGCAGAGAATGATGGTATTTCATCTTCATCATCAGCACCACACGAGACCATGATTGATAAAGATGGTATATATGTTCAACCTTCAATTACTTCTTGCTTCAAGAGACTATTTATTATACAAACATCCTCAAAAAATACCTCATGTCATCTGTCTCTTACATTGAGCAGCTCACAATTATCCATGTTAAAGCAGACTCCTTTAGTCTCTACTTTGAAAGATATGGAAGCAATGCAACTTGCTCATGAGTTAGGATATCACAAACATTTCATAAATGGTAGTGCAGCTCAACGTTTTATACAAAATCTACAAAATTTGTATTTTTTCAATATACATGATGTAACAAGAAAGCGCTGACTCTATATGGACTAATTTTGACTTTCATAATAGATATATCCCTTACATTAAAGGCTTTTGCATGGCTATGAAATATATGCTTGTTAGAAATTTAAAGTGTTTAATGTAATTACCTTGGTGTTTCCAAATACCACCAATATCAATGAGAGAATCTACTTGATGTTTTTTATTGTTTCAATAACATTAGTTAATTGTGTTGAAATTTCTTATAAAGTGGTTTAAATCCTATTTTGTACTTTATGATAGTCTACTATACAAACATACTCAACAAATGCCTCGCATAGTCTATCACTTACATTGAACAACTCACAATTATCCATGTTGAAGTAAACGCCTTTAGTCTCTACTTTGAAATATATGGAAGCAATGCAACTTGCTCATGAGTTAGGATATTACAAACATTTCATAAATGGTAGTGTAGCTAAAAGTTTTATACAAAATCTACAAAATTTGTATTTTTCCAATATACATGATGTAACAAGAAGGTGCTGACTCTATATGGACTAATTTTAACTTTCATAATAAATATATCCCTTACATTAAAGGATTTTGTATGGCTATGAAATATATGCTTGTTAGAAATTTAAAGAGTTTTATGTACTGACCTTTGTGTTTCTAAACACCACCAATATCAATGAGAGAATCTACTTGATGTTTTTTATTCTTTCAATAACATTAGTTAATTGTGTTGAAATTTCTTATAAAGCGGTTTAAATCCTATTTTGTACTTTATAACCATCTACTATATAAGCATACTCAACAAATGCCTCACATCGTCTATCACTTACATTGAACAACTCACAATTATCCATGTTGAAGCAGACTCCTTTATTCTCTACTTTGAAAGATATGGAAGCAATGCAACTTGCTCATGAGTTAGGATGTCACAAACATTTCATAAATGGTAGTGCAGCTATCTACAAAAGTTGTATTTTTCCAATATACATGATGCGACAAGACAGTGACTCTATATGGACTAATTTTGACTTCCATAGTAAATATATCCCTTACATTAAGGGCTTTTGCATGGCTATAAAATATATGCTTGTTAAAAATTTAAAGTGTTTTGTGTAGTTACCTTGGTGTTTTTAAATGCCACCAATATCAATGAGAGAATCTACTTAATGTCTTTTATTCTTTCAATAACATTAGTTAATTGTGTTGAAATGTCTTATAAAGTGGTTTAAGTCCAATTTTGTACTTTATATCTTAGCTAAAAAATAAGTCTTAATTGATAATAAAATTTATGTCTATTTCTTTGGAAACACAAACCATTGGTCAAAGGTTAAATCTTTAGTCTTAGAAAAATCATAAACTTCTAGCTTGGTATATAAATCTTTATTTTATGATATGAAAATTCATTTAGCTAGTCAAACTGTGAAGCTAGTTAATTTTGACCAAAGTCAATATCCATCTTGTCCACATATTATCAAGATAGATAGAAATTTTGAATAAAAGATATTTATATATCATGCATATACATACAAAAAATGTAAATGGGGTGAGCAATTATTTGACATACTTGTGTCTATTGGTTCACACAAAAAAAGAACCATCACATCATAGGTTATCCAAACTTATTACGATATGGTATTAGATCAAGTTATTAAACCACACCTAGTTAGTGGTGACTCTTTTAAGGTCCTAGTTCATGAAACTTATACATGTCACTTTAAATTATGTTATATCTAAAAGAAAAAACTCGTATTATAATATCTTGAAATCCATAACATTATAAATTTTGGCCATGATAACATATTTTCATACAATGTTTAAGGCTCTTGTATTCTAAATTCTCTCTCCACTCCATCAAACCTTTGTATTCTTACATTAAACTTGGAAATTTCCTAGGTATATACTAGTTAAGCCTCCTTGATGTTTCCACCACCATACAACATCATATTTTGTTAGTATGCTAGAAACAATAGAGGTGAAATCCAAATCTCGTAACATCCACATAGCTTACATTCATCATTTAAGCTCTCAAGATGTGTGATCTCATATTTGTAACATACAAAGTGCCCTTTAAAGATAAACATAAACATAGTGCTCTCTTTCATTCACAAAAGTAAGATATTCATTCAACGTGGGACTTGGGAAATTCCCAAAATCTCTAATATGGTGTTAGTTGATCTAACCAACCCCCACGACTAAGATGATCTTCCCTTTTAAAGATGCAAATACTTTCTTCTAAATTTGCAAGTCTTTCTCCTAAAAGATGTAAGTAACTGCAAGATAGGTGGGATGCATCATTCCATGCGAATTATGCAAATTCATGACCATAGACCTTTTTGCAACTATAGGATCTATAGTGATCTTTTCTTTTCCTTGTCTTATGCGATGTTGATTTACATTTAGAACTATTCTTATAAACCCTACGTTTAATGCATTGAATTCAAGCTTTAATATGAAGATACATCCTTTCCCAAATTCAAACTTTGATAAAAGAACTCCATGCATGAGCGAATGCCATGAGTCCATCATTGATTTTTAATCCTTCCTTTATCACTTAACTTGACCTAAAATGTAACTATCATCGCATGCAATTTGCAAAGTTCATAATTCCTTTCCATGCATTGCAACTATTTGGACATAATTTAATGGCCATCTACGATTATCTTATACACGAGACACAACTGGGAAATTATTACATAAGTGCATTATGTATTATATGCCTTGTTCTTTGCGTGATGCAACAAGGATGCCTTTGCACAAATCCATCTTTCAACTTATGCGACTACCCTTGACCATGAAGATGTAAGCAAATGCAAGTATTTGACATGCAACTGAACTTGTAGATCGAATGAGTATATAAATTTTCTAAGGCATTTAAACTTCCCTACGAGAGTTTAAAATATGCTTAAGGCATCATTTCCATGCGGAAATAATATTCGAAACCTAGGCATTCATTATCGGGGCGTTGTGCACTCTCGTACATTGGGTGGAAGCTTCCACGTATGCGCCTCTTGAATTTTGCTTAGGAGCCATTGACGCAGTAGATTTCGACTCAACGAATCTTCCTTGGCTCCCTTACGCACTTCGAGGTTACTACTGTCTGAGATTCTCCTCTTCTGCACAGGAATTGGGCCTTGCAGACACGGTTTTGAAAAAAAACTCGAGGCACGGGTGAACTATGTCCATGGAAGCTTCAATAGAAGCTTCCAAGCTTCTGTAACACAGGGATGACGTGTGATGGAAGGATAAAGAAGATGACGATGATGATGATGATGATGATGATGAAGCACGGGATCAAGAGTCATTAATATTTCATTGTGGAAATATTACAAGGAGATATCACGTGGCATGCTTAATGCAAGGTGTATGACGATTGTGCACAACCATTTTATGATTAAAAAAACAACCATGCGAGGTGTGAAAAACAACCCTTTCATGAATTTTAACTAAGTGTTACGTGCTACGTTGCTTTAGGGACTAGCACCGGAACTTCCGTGCTACTAATCGTCTATATTTAATTATGGAATGATCCCTAAATGCTATGCACAAAGAGGAAAATCAGAATTTGTATCTTTTCAGCAATTAGATTGTCGCACAAACTTTATCCCGCCCTCACCGTTTAGGTGTTGCTGCGGTGCATAGGTGTAAATGGTTGTTTTGTATCATTTTTGTATATAAAAAACAATAAACACGTACTATAACAAAAATTATGAGGCTAAATTGAGGCTTAACCTCATGCTTCAACCTCGCCAAACATTCAGGCATATAAATTTTATTTTTCCATTTTTTTTAGTGCAAAAACCCTATTTTTTCCTAATTTTTACTATTTTTTCCTATTTATTATTCATAGAAAATAGGTATTTTCTGATTTTTTTGTGTTAGCTTATTATTTTGATTGAAACTTACCATTTTCTCTGAGTTTATCCCATTGCCACTCCTTTTTTCCAACTCAAAATGGAAAAAATCGCTAATTTTCATTGAAAAATGATATTTTATGGGTTTAAAAAATTAATAATA
Organism: Lygodium microphyllum; assembly: GCF_053477565.2. Lineage (NCBI taxonomy): Eukaryota > Viridiplantae > Streptophyta > Polypodiopsida > Schizaeales > Lygodiaceae > Lygodium > Lygodium microphyllum. Next base: position 95,553,794 of record NC_141151.1, read on the forward strand.
GCTCTAAATCATTACAGGTTCTGCATTCCTATAGTTACAGCCCTCAAACATGATGCAAACAAGGTTCAAACAAAAATTAATCGCATATGAACAACATTTGGACCATGAAACAATAAAAACAGGCAAATTTCTTCATAAAATTAGAGTATACCGCGTGTCTTACGTGTTGCGGATTTTTTAATAATTATTTTGGGCAGCCCATGGACCAACCAACAACATTCTTCAATGCTGAACCTCTTTCCTCAGCCTCCTCTTCATCTTGGAGCAATCCGATCACAGCAGCCAAACAAGCATTCTTTAGCCCCTCTTCTTCTTAATTTCTTGCACATGAATTGCCTCTATGTAGGAGAGAGAGGGAGGAGAGAAAAAGACTGGTTTTTTATCTCTTCAACCAGGTAGCCATTGGAGGAGCGGATTGGAGCGATGGAGAGCGAAGGATAGAAGCATTTCAGGGCCAAGATTAGTTTGGGGGGTTGTTTGTAGGTGCCACAACCTATATCTCCTCCATTTCTCTCCATGGCGCCTTCTTCTAGCTTGCGTGGAAAAAAAACGCAAACCCCCCCGGGCACGTTTTTTATTTTGGGCTCCCTTTGGTCACACCCTTCTCTTAAAGTCCATTCTCACTTGCCATTTTGGCCTTTGGCCTTCCGAGCACTCCCTTCTCCACGTTTGGTGTCCGATTCTTGGTCTGAAAAATCCTGGGCCTCCGTCTTGAAGTCTTCCACTGTTGGGCATCTCCCAGGGTCTCATCTGACATGCCAAAAAATTATGAAAATTCTTCGAATACCATCGAGTGGCTCTTTTAAGCATTTCTGGGCATTGTCGCTTAAAATTGTACTAATTGCAATCGCCGCCTTCGACGAAGTCTATTTTTCCCATGATATTCGTAATTTTTGGCTATTTTTCAGCACTTCTCGGCATCAAAAATCATTTGTCATTGGTGACCACGGGATAGGGTGACTCAGCCCGTCAAATCCCACGAATAGATCTGCACATAAACAACAAAAAGGAGCATCAAGCTGATACAAAAAAGATACACAACAAAACACATCACATCTGTCACCCTACCCCTAATCAAAACCAAGGCATGAAATCCACGAGGAGTAGGCCTAGCATAATCTGACACAAAGTATGAAGCCAATCGCTAACCAACTGCTCCAACACAGCCAAGCTAAAAAGAACTATCAAAGAGGTCGCCTTAGGTAGTGGTATGAACTACCTACCTAACTAAGGACAACTCAACCAGGAGCTCCTCCTAGGCGAGGACTCCTATAGCATGAGCAAGAAATATTGTCTTTGAGCACATTACTCTTTTAACCACTCATTTCCATACTCGGGAGTGTAAAAAGGAGGGTGCTGAGCGTAGTGACCCAAGGAGAATAGGGCATCAACCTCAGGTCCTGTCTCGGTACCTAAGAACCTACCAAGCCCTCGCAAGGGGACACTTAATCCTTTTCTAACACTCACTTTTATTTTCGCTCCAACCTTCTTTTATTCTCTTCTTTTATGGCAAGATATCACCCCAACCTTCTTATATTATCTTCTTTTATGGCAAGATATCACCCCAAGGAAGGGTAAGGCATCGGCCCCATCCCCAAGAACCTACGAGGCCTTCGCAAGGCGATAAACAACAGCACAAGGATTTTTCTTTCTTTCCTTTTCTATTTTTATAAACCTCTTTTTACACACCTCCGTATATTCATATATTGTCTTTCAGGTCTTTAAGGTTTGTCTCTTCCCATCATTATTTTAGTAGGCTTCTCTAACTGCCTCACAACTAACAGGAACTCCCAGAACGGCCGCCTAGTAGGTCAGCAGAACATGGTCACTAGAACTCCCATCTAAAACAGGTCTTTCAATGCTTGACAATGCCTTGCAGGAGGCAATGACTACTCAGACTTCCCCCAGACATACAAAACCTAAACCTAGGACTTCATGCCTCAAGTGCCGGTCCCCAACGAACAAAAGAAAGTAACCCTCACCTGCATATATATCATTAATTGCTTAAGGGAAAAAACTCGAAAAGAGAATGAAACCACCTAGAATGGCCACAAGAAGCTTCTTTGCAGCAAAGGCTCCCTCCAGAGACTTCGTTAACCTGTATGGTGCAATCACTGAAACAAGAAAGCATTAAATGTACCTTCACCAAATAGAGATAGGGCCCTCTTGGCCTAAAGAAATAGCACATTTCACCGCAAACTAACTGGCCCTCTTGGCCTAAAGAGAGATTATTAAAACTTGAAAACAACTGGCCCTCTTGGCCTAAAGAAATCAGCCAATAACTACTTAAAGCAACTGACCCTCTTGGCCTAATGGAATCAAACAAAATAGCTCATAGAGATCCCTCCTTGGAAGAAGGCAGATATACGCAAATACACTCCATTCCAAGGAGAAAAATAGGGCTTGCAGCCCTAAACTAAATGCATCAAATTATGGCCCATACCTCCTGCATATATAGCAAGAGGCATACGCATAACATGTTGTTGGATCAACCTATGGGTCCAAGATAACAATGGTAGATGGGTCTCGGACACTCTTCGCATTACCCAGATCAACCATCCCCTGCCATATAACGTGTGGTCTGATAACATTCCCCACAAGCGATCAAGTCCAGTCTCATTATCAATAACAACATCCGGACTAGGACCACAGTTGAAAAAGAGATCCTCTTCATAAGCAAAATTAGCTAAGGAATCCGCAAACTGATTCCAATAACGTGGAATCAGCTGAAGAGATATGCTCTCAAATTCATCAAGTAGGGTTATAGCAGTTCGATGATACATACAAAGGAGAGGATTCCGGATTGTATGTGTCCCATTGAGTTGATTTAAGATCAGCTGGGAATCCTCTTTTATTAACAACCGCCTAATGCCACCTTTCTTGGCAATATTTAGTCCCATAATCAAGGCTTTATACTCCACCATGTTGTTAGTAGATCCTACCCCGAGATAAGCAGCTAATTTCATTGTAACTCTACATCAGGGATCTTGAATAACTACTCCAACACTTCCTTTTCTATTAGGGCCCTTGGACGCTCCATCAAAATATAATGTATATGTCCATAATGGGTTTACATAGCCAGCCATCAAGAACTCCTCTATTCGTAATTATGATAGTGAAAGTTCAACATATTTAGAGGATGAACTGACAGCTCCATCGCACCTTCTTCATTAAACTCAACAAGGATGCTTGTCAAGATTTGTAAGTAGTGATGGCAGAAAACTTTAATTTCCCACACAAAGGTACCATCTTCTTGCTCAATCACTTTATATCCCTTGCTCCATGAGATAAGCCTCCCCTGATGATATCTTTGCTCAAGATATGGGTGCTCCAAATAAGGGATTAACCGCCCCATCAACCAATTTAAGCTCTCTTGCAGGTCTCGAATTAGCCCTAGCATGGACCTTCAATGCATTTTTTCACGTTAGCATACTTAGAAATAATAAGGTTTAATCTTATTAAGATTAACCTTATTCTTAAATTCCACCCCTTATAGATCAGCTAATAGAACTGTGGACTTATTTTAACCTATCCGAACTATCTTGTAAGGGCCATCCCATCGAGGTTCCAACTTTCCTGGAAATAGCTCCCTACGTGCATCGTAATATAGAACTAATTGCCCCTTTTTAAAAGTATATTTCTTCGCTTTCAGATATGCAACTGTTTCATCCGACATTTAGCTACCTCCTGGTGCAACAAACTCTGTAATTTGAGCTCGTCTAAGTGGGCTGTAGTTGTAAACCACTCAAATAGGGCATCTTCATTACCTAGAGAATGATTGATTGCGAATCTAATAGTCAGCAACTCAATTTCTAAGGGCAATACACACTCCTCCCCGTAGACTAATTTGAATGGGGTGTGGCCAGTGGCTCGTTTAAATGTCGTATTAGACGTCCAAATTGCCACGTATAATTTTGTATTCCAGTCCTGCTTCTTTTCAGAGACTATCTTGGATAGGATACCCACAAGCTGCTTATTCGTACTTTCGTTTTGCTTGCAGATTATAGGGGGTCTTCTTGTTATGCTTGATTTTTACTTGGTTTTTCAAGATTCAGTCAAACTTTTCATCACTTTATTTAAAAAGTGAGTTCCACGGTCCAATAGTTTTTTTTTTGGCGGACCAAAAAGGCAGGTAATTTGCTCAAGTAGGAAACTAGCAGTCTCTTTTGCATTGTCCTGCCTCGTCGCCCATGCTTCTGACTACTTTGTAAAGTAATCCATTGCTACTATAATGTACCTCTTTTGAGTAGTAGACGACGGGGTGATAGGACCCAAAAAGTCAATGCCCCACTTCTCTCTGATGTCATGCCTTTGACAAGTATCACATCTCTTAACATACTCAAAGGAATCTTGGAAGATGTACAACCACCAATAACCAGCTTGGAAAGCATTCTATGTCATTAACCGCCCAACAAAGTGCCCTCCACAAGCGGAGTCATGGCACTCTTCCAAAATAAAGGGAACCTTGTCAGGCATCACACATCGGTGATAGATATCATCAACACCCTGCCAATATAATGTGCTTGCAATCAAGGAAAATTTAAATGCCAGCTGTTTAATTTTCCTCTTCTCCGATTTTGATAACCGAGCTCCAATCTCTCTTGTAGAAAGATAGTGTGTTATAGCAGCATACTAGGAGGGAATAGATGACGTATCAATCTTGAACAAAAATTCCATGTCACTTCCTTTAACCACGACCTCTTTTGGCTCTCCGAAATCGACAAGACACTCTACAATGCCTTGAAGCTTCGATGGCTTGCTCTTAATCTCATAATCAAATTCCTGCAAAGTGATTAACCACTTTGCTAAACGGTCAGGTGGCTGTAACTTATTCAACAAAAATCTAAGCCCTTCCGCCTTCGTATAAAAACAACCCTCTCATAAAGAATGTAATGCCTGAACTTTTTGGTCGCAAATACCATCGCAAGGCACAACTTCTCCATATAGGTGTAGTTAATTTTCGATACACCCAACTTCCGACTAGCAAAAGCTATCGGATGGTACCACTTTTCCTCCCAAATTTGGGCCAAACAGCAGCTGATACTATACATGGTTGCTGCTGAAAATATATAGAACATTTTGCCCCTTTTTGGTGCTTTTAAAACAGGTGCTTTGGCCAACTCCTGCTTGACATAATCAAAAGACACTTTGCAAGCATCACTCCATGAAAACTAACAATTAAAAGATAATAGGTTCGTCAGCGGCAACGTTCTTTCTGCCAAGGCATTGATAAACATCCGATAATACCCTACTGATGACAGAAAGCTATGCACTTCCTTTGGAGCACGTGGTGGACTCATGGTGACTATGACCTTGATATTTTCAAGATTAGTTGCAATCCCTACGGATCTAAACACATGGCCTAACAAGAGCCCATAAGGGACTCCAAAGACGCACTTCTGTGGGTTAAGAGCTATGCAAAATTGTATGCAACACTCAAAACACTTGCGCAAAATGATCGACTATCTATCCCTTATGGTGGATGCCCCTAGATCATCAATGAATACTTTCAGCTCCTTTGGGGAGATGTCTCCAAAGGTCTTGTCGGATGTTCTTTTCCATGAACCAGGTGCATTACACAACCCAAATGCCATCACATGGTATGCAAAGGTATCGAAGACTGTAATAAACGTCGTTTTTAGCTTGTCTTGCTCAGCAATCGCCATTTGATTATACCTTGCAAAGCAGTTCATGAACGAATATATTTCCCTACTCGCTAATTGATTCAAAATTTGATCAATAAATAGCAACGGGTAGTAATCTTTAACAGTTTTCTTATTCAGTTCTCTAAAGTCTACACAAAGACGGATTTGATTATTATTCTTCTTCCTGATCACAACTGGTGAGCACCATTCAGTATGCTGAACAGGGAAGGTCAAACCCGCTTTCCGCAACTTCTGTAGCTTCTCGTACAACCCATCCCTTAATTCAAAAGGCATACGCCTTACTTTCTGACATACATGGCGGATACCTTCCTTTACAGGAATAGTATGCATAGCTAGACTGGGAGGAATACCCCGAAGCTCATCATAGCTCCAAGCAAAGATATCGCGGAACGCTTGAATTAAGGGCACATAATCCTCTCTTTCTTCTGAACTAAGCATGGACCCTAATTTAATTGGCCGCGAATCATTTAGCGTACTAAGGTCCAGCTCAATAATGTCCGCATCTCTTATTCAATCATGAGGCTCTATCAGCTCATTCAAGGTTATCTAATAAATATCCTCTATAGTGGACCCTTCCTTAGATCCATCGCTCTCGATGATGTCTCACTACCAGATGGATCATCTACTATTTCTAGTTCAGTGGAGGATAGTGGAGCTCTCTCACTCTGAGGAGACTCAGGGTAAGCATCCATTATTACACGATGGGCACCTCAACCTAGAATGACTTGACCAGCAGCTATATCGACTTGACAGTCTGTCCGTAGAATCCATGGCTTGCCTAGCAAAACCCGATAGCTAGGACGTCCTGCAAACCTTATCACCCTAAAGTCTAGATAGCATTCCACGCTCGCAACTGTAACGTGGACCTTAGTAATGCAACCTTTTGGTTGTTTTAGACTATCATCATCCATCCTAAGAAGTGTGGAGTCGTCTTTTTGGATCTCTAGACCTAACCTCTCCATCAAGTCTGAACTTATGATATTGATGGAGGATCCAGTGTCCACGATAGCGTGCTCCACTAATATTCCAACCACATATGCTGGAACCTTAGGGCAATACTTTTCAGCATGATCGAACCAATCTTCCCCCCACTAATATTCCATCCACATATGCTGGAACCCTAGGGCAATGATTTTCAACGTGATCAAACCAATCTTCCCCCACTCTAGCTATGCCCAAAGGTTCTATTATATACCCTATACATAGGATTTTCTTGAATTCCTTGCGTACTTTTGGAGAAAGTTTAATCAATTGTAGGAGATTCACGTCTAGTTTGACTTGGCAAAGGGAACTTGCTAGATCAAAGTCGTGGTAATTAGCCAAAGTTCTCTTCTTGCGCCAAATCATTCTCTCCTTTGGTCTTTCCATTAGCTTTGGTGCCTCTTTTTTAGCCTTTACCTTTTTTCTTGGCAATCCTTTATCCTCCTCGGGATCAACTTTACTACCAACAGGTCTTAATGGTCCACCTTCCATATCAAGATTCAGGACTCACTTTTCCCCAGCATCTTGCTTAGGGCTTCCCTCGATAGGTTATACAATTCCTTTGTCACCCTCTTTAATATTTTGACCTCTTTCTACAGCTCATAGATTAGAAGTTTCAACATCATTGACACGTACAGCCTCAATAAGGCTGACTCCACTGCCATGAAGTAACTCCTCTACAACAACCTTTCCTCTTTGCAATATTTGCCTTAGTCCATCGTCTTGCTGGAGATTATTCCCTTGTGTGCGATGGTTAACTGGACCTGGTTGTTTACTCCCTTGTTGGAGAGAGCTGATATTACTGCAACAGGTAGCAGCTAAGTTGCCAGACTTTTTGCAAATATCACATTTGACATTCAGGCAATTCCTAGGAAAATGTTGGCTCCCACACCACTTACAGCTGAATCTTGAGGGGCCACCCTCTTCAGGGCGTTGGCTCCCTGTCAAATTTTGTTGCTTCTTAAGAAAATTGACATCCACATCTATTTGTCGATACAGTTTAGAGATCATATCGATGTAGTGCTTCATCATGTCCTTAACTTCACCAAGGACATTAGAAGCACTTGACTCATAGCCGTGATCTTCAGTCTGTCGCCCCATGGGCCTAACCACTTGATTAGAAATTAGCCACTGACCAAGTGGGATAACATTAGGATTCATTGTTTGGTTTCCACCACTATTTAGTGAGGCCCACCTGACTAGCCATAGGCATAGTCATGCTAGGAGGAGCTGGTAACATAGGCAAATTCGACATAATACTCCCTCTGCCACTCGTACTTAACATGGGGTCCCCTTGACTCCCATTGGTCAAAACCAAATTATTACCATTCCAATTTATCCCTGTTGCATAAGTAGCTTGCAAGCACGACTCTACTCCTTTTGCTTGGGTAATGGCAGTGTCAATATCGGCCAAAGCAACACTACTCGGCTGCACCTGGATATTAAAATCCAATCCATGTAGGACATATTGCAACTGTGCAGCCCCGCTGGAATGGGAATATAAGTGTTAAGTTTGCGAAGAACTTGCTTTAGTTTCTTGGCATATGCGCATGGACATTCTCATTTGGCTCTTAACGTGTTACATTCAGAACACACAACCAATATTTTCCACCTTTCTCAGGGGCAAACTCCCTACCGTAAAGAATTGGGCACTGCTAGTTATGGTTCTGGCTTCTAGACCGTGATACCACATTGCCGCTCTTCCTTTTAACGTCATGTTGAAGAACATCATTAGGTGTCCTTCATCTTGGATTCGATAGTTGAAACATAAGCATTTGAAACTCCTTAATGTGGAGTTCTCCATCTTCTTCTACTAACCCATGGAAAATGGGCAACAGTGCTCCTAATGGTAAATTCGGTGTACCTACTGGAATTGCAATAGGTTGTGCCATGGCAACAACTGGATTGACGACAGGAGCTTGTGTAGGCAACACAACATCCCCACTTATTGTGGGTTGATTAACTAGAAATAGGGAAGTACCAAGACTTCCACTTGCACTCGAAGAGCTACTCGTAACACCTAGGTTACTAGAACCACTGCCACTTATGAGTAACGGGCTGCTCCTTTGAGGAGAATAGCGTCTTACAATCTTCAACCACCGTTTAGCCCTCTCAGCATGTTCTACTTTTTGTATTTTGGCTTGATGGTCCTTGTTAGAGGACATAAACCAACTATTTGGTCCCTAAAAACCTTGTATTTGAGAACCACCACTTGTTGGCAGCTCCCAGTAGATGCACCACTGATGGGACCTAAAATGGGCCGGCACTGGCTATGGCACTAGCCGTACCTCATGCATACGATAGACAATCCCACCACAGGGCCTCACGGGCCAGGAGAGTCTAAAACTCACTTTGCACTAAATACTTATGACGATTTTGTGTTTGTATCCAATATGTAGTCCGACATTCACCTTCCCTTCTCCTTAGAGGGAGATCCCATAACATATAGGCATAATGCCTCGTAATACACACATAGGGAAGCGCCTCTCGGCTGATTGCTGTGGTTCCACTGCAACTCTCCTACACCTCGAGGATTGGCCCCAATATGCGTCGCTAACACGTATGACATTCGCACAAACTCCACTCTTTCATAATTCAAATTTCCAGGAGATTTTGATTTTCCACACAAAACTTTCCCCAAAGGAAGTACCCGTCTAACCCATAGCTTAGGTTTCCTGTCCTCTTAGTGTTGGTCAAAGTTTATCAATCAATTGCAATGCATTCCAGGAGATACCACATGGCATGCTTGATGCAAGGTGTATGAAGATTGTACACAACCATTTTATGATTAAAAAAACCAGCCATGTGAGGTGCACAAAATAACCCTTTTATGAATTTTAACTAAGCGTTACATGCTGCGCTTAGGGACTAGCACCGAAACTTCCGTGCTACTAGTCGCCTATATTTAATTATGGAAGAATCCCTAAATGCTATGCACAAAGAGGGAAATCAGAATTTGTATCTTTTCAACAATTAGATCATCGCACAAACTTTATCCCCCCCTCACCGTTTAGGTGTTGCTGCGATGCATAGGTGTAAATGGTTGTTTTGTATCATTTTTGTATATAAAAAACAATAAACACATACTATAACACAAGGGACGAGGCCAAATTGAGGCTTAACCTCATGCTTCAACCTCGCCAAATATTCATGCACATAAATCTTATTTTTTCATATTTTTTGAGCATGAAAACCTCGATTTTTCCTATTTTATCTATTTTTTTCTATTTATTATTCATGGAAAATAGGTTTTTTTTATTTTTTTAAATGTTAGCTTATTATTTTGACTAAAACTTAACATTTTCTCTGAGTTTATCCCATTGCCACTCCTTTTTCCCAACTCAAAATGGGAAAAACCACTAATTTCCATTGAAAAATGACATTTTTACGGGTTTTAAAAATTTAATAACGGCTCTAAATCATTATGGGTTCTGCATTCCTATAGTTACAACCCTCAAACATGATGCAAACAAGGTTCAAACAAAAATTAATCGCATATGAACAACATTTGGACCATGAAACAACAAAAACAAGTAAATTTCTTCATAAAATTAGAGCATACCGCATCATGTCTTGCGTGTTGCACATTTTTTAATAACTATTCTGGGCAGCTCACGGACAGATCAACAACCATTCTTCAGTGTTGAACCTCTTTTCTTAGCTTGCTCTTCATCTTGGAGCAATCCGACCAGCATTCTTCAGCCCCTCTTATTCTTGATTTCTTGCACATGAATTGCCTCTATGCAGGAGAGAGAGGGAGGAGAGAGAAAGACTGGTTTTTTATCTCTTCAACCAGGCAGCCATTGGAGGAGTGGATTGGAGCGATAGAGAGTGAAGGACAGAAGCATCTTAGGGCCAAGATTAGTTGGGGGGTTGTTTGTAGGTGCCACAACCTATATCTCCTCCATTTCTTTCCATGGTGTCTTCTTCTAGCGTGCGTGGAAAAAAAATGCAGCCCCCCCTGTCTCCACACGTTTTTTATTTTGGGCTCCCTTTTCCACGCCTTCTGGGCACTCCTTTTTCCACGTTCGGTGTCTGATTCTTAGTCTAAAAAATCCTGGGTGTCCATCTTGAAGTCTTCCACTATCGGGCATCTCCCAGGGTCTCATCTCGCATGCCAAAAAATTATGAAAATTCTATGACCACTGTCTAGTGGCTCTTTTAAGCATTTCCGGGCATTGCCGCTTAAAATCGTACTAATTGCCACCGCCGCCTTCGACGAAGTCTATTTTTCCCCTGATAGTCGTAATTTTTGGCTATTTTTAAGCACTTCTCGGCATTAAAAATCATCTGTCACTGCCTAGTCTGCATCTAAGTATCCAAACTATGTAGGCTTGATTCCTTTTTCATAAAACAAGCCAAATCCAACTGTATTCTTCACATATCTAAGAACTCTTCTCACTACATCCAAATGTGATTTGCATGGTTTCTGCATAAACTGACTTATCAATCCAACATCATAACTCAAGTCTGGTCTTGTAATGGTCAAGTAGATAAGACTACCAACCATCTTTTTGAACATAGTGACATCCTCAACATAAGATCCATCATCCATCAACTTAACATTTTGATCCAATGGTGTATCAACTGGTTTGCATCCTGTCATGCCATATTTTTCCCACATCTCCAATGCATATTGCCTTTGTATCAGCCATATACCATGAGGTGTGTCAATAACCTCAATACCCAAGAAGTATCTCAACAAACCAAGGTCCTTTATATCAAAATCTTTATGTAACCCATGCTCGACTTCAGTAATCTCATTCTCAAGTGTACCTATAATAATGAGATCATCAACATAGATGACAACAACAACCATACCATCTTCTATATGCCTCACATAAAGTGAATAATCATCTTTGCTCTACTGAAATCCCATACTACATAAGAATTTGCTGATTCTATCACACCATGCTCTTGGTGCTTGCTTCAGTCCATATAAAGCCTTCTTCAACATGCATACATAATGTGGGTATTTTGGATCCACATAGCCCTCTGGTTGATCCATGTACACTTCCTATTCTAAGTTGCCATTCAAAAATGCATTTTTCACATCCATTTGATAAAGCTTCCAACCATAGATAGAAGCCAAAGCAATTACCGATCTCACTGTCGTCATTTTAGCTACTGGACTCAATGTTTCTTCATAGTCCAAACCATAAGTTTGTGCATGTCCTTTTGCAATTAGCCTTGCTTTATACCTCTCAAGAGAACCATCCCACTTACATTTGACCTGATAAACCCATTTACATCCAATGGATTTCTTGCCATGAGGTAGTTTCACCAAATCCCAAGTCTTGTTTTTCCTTAATGCATCCATCTCTTCATCCATTGCTTGTCTCCACTCTTTGCTCTCTACTGCTTCTTCAAAGAAAGTAGGCTCCACAAGTTATACATAAGAAACCATGTATGCATAATGCATCTTCATGAACCCATTATAAGTCAATCTATCAACTGGATACCTTATCCTTTCTGACCTTCTCAATTGACATGCACTACCATGTGTCTCATCTGATCTAGCATGTGGTGGCACATACTTTCCAGCACTTCTAGTGCCAGGTGTTTTAACATGCGGAATGCCATAGTCGTCATCTATAGATTCATCTTCTGAACTTTCAGCCATAGGTCTCTTTCCTTTTGCAACTTCTACACTCCTTTGTGCATTTCTCAATCTACCACTCCATGGACTGTAGCTGCCACTGCTTTCCACATTCTCTTGAGGTCCTGAAGCATCTTCCACATGCTGATTTTCAGCCTTGTTGTTTGCTAAATGTTTTTTTCCATAGCCATCATCATCATTGCTTTCATAGGAAAGAACATCCACTACAATTTTGGGCTTGTACCATGATTCATATTCACTGAATCTGACATCCCTACTTATGTATACTTCCTTGCTCACTGGATCATAGCATTTGTATCCCTTCTTCTCATCAGGATATCCAGGGAAAATGCATTTTGCAGCCTTAGGTTCCATCTTCTTTCCTCAAATCATCTGGAACATGAACATAACAAACACACCCAAAGACTCTAAGGTATGCAAGAGTGGGTGTCCTGCCATACATTCTCTCATATGGTGACATATTATGAGTTAAGGCTATAGGTGTTCTATTCATAATGTGAATTGCAGTATGCACTACTTCTGCCCAATATGACAATGGCATGTTCATTTGCTTCATCATTGCCCTTGCAACCTTTGCAATAATCCGATTCTTCCTTTCAGCCACACCATTTTGCTGAGGTGTGTACCTGCATGTCAATTGCCTTTTGATACCATGATCTCTCAAGAAGTCACAAAACTCATATGACATGTACTCTCCACCATTATTTGAACTCAAACATTTTATGTAACATCCAAACTGATTTTCAGCCATAGATTTAAATTCCAACAACTTTTCAAATGCTTCACTTTTATGCTGCATAAAGTAAACCCAAGTCATTATACTAAAATCATCAATGAAAGTGATATAGAATCTACATCTTCCGCTCATGGAAACATTCTGACATGGGCCCCAAATATCTGAGTGTATTATTTCCAAAGGATAGCTGCTTATTCTCCCCCTCTTTGGAAATGGCAATCTGGACTGCTTGTCAAATTGACATGCCTCACATAGATGATCAAAATTCACATATCCAAAATGCGGTAGACCACGGACTATCTATTTTGATTGCATTTTCTTCAATCTTTGCAAATTAAGATGACCAATCCTTCTATGCCATAATTCCACATCTTTATCTTGCCCATGTCCTCTCTCAACATACATAGAGTTTTGAATCACTGGAGTACTTGCATCCAAAGCAAATAATCTCCCTTTCTTTCTACCATGAGCAATCACCCTGCTAGTTCTCCCATTATGGAACTCTTCAATGAAACATCCAAACTTATTGAATCTCACTTGCAATCCTTGATCTGTCATTTGACCAATCGATGCTAAGTTCTTAGTTATTGTGGGCACATAAAGTACATCACCAAGCTTGTTCTCAATCCCATCTTTAGTAACAAGTGGCACACTACCAATATGAGTAATTTTATCTAAAGTATCATCACCAATGGCAACATATTCCTCATTCTGCATTTGCTCCTTGCTATCAAACCACTCAGCATGATGAGTCATGTGGTTTGTAGCTTCTGAATCCAAAAACCAGTCATTCTCACGGAGAGGGTTAGTCATGCTCTCAAGCATATGCTCCATAGCAAATAGGTGACCTCTAGGTGATCCACCTCTAGATCCATAACCTGTACTACCATAAGTGCTTGCATAGTGGCCGTATTGGGTCCTTCCATGACCCGTGGACATGGCATTCTGTTTCCGATAATAATCCCTCTCAAAGTGACCAAAAGTGCCCACAATAATGACAAGTGCCATCTTTTTGTGAAGAAGGACTAGACCATCCTCTACCTCTAGGGAAAGATCTCCCCCTGCCTCTATGCATGAAGTCACCATGACCAAGGTTACCTCTTCCACGAGCAAAACCATAATTACTATGACCAAGTGAAGAGCCTCTAGCTCTAGATGAGCTGCCACAACTTCTCTGGTGATAGAAAACATTGTCTCCACCTGCATTTTTGCCACTACTAGATGCATTCAATCCCAACTTGATTTCTTCTGTAAGTAGCAATCCAATAAGCTCCTCAAAGTCAGGCATAGACCCTCCTCTTACTGAAATAGAGGTATCCAATGATTTGAAAGCTAGTCCAAGTCCATTTAGTGTCACTGACACTAAATTATCATCATCAACGGGTGCATTAATGGATGCAAGGTCTTCTGCAATTTACTTAGTTTCTACCACATAGTCACTGATACTGTGATTGCCTCTCCATGCACCATGTAATCTCTGCTTGAGTTGTATCTTACGAGCCTCTGTACATGTTCCATAAATTTGTTCTATGATTTCCCATGCCTCCTACAAGTACTTGCCTTTTTTATATGAGGAATCAATGTTTCTGAAATACATATGGAGATCCAATGCAAAACTTTCATGTTCTTTCCTATCCAATCCTTGTATGCTTTCTTTCAATCTTGGAACCTAATTCACTTGTGTAACAATTTGCCCTTGTCAAGTTCAATGTCTTCATGAGTTCCTTTTCCCTCTTTCAACCTCCATAGCTTCCACATCTGCCATGCTCTAGACCCCGCGTATTTTAACGTGGTATCAAAGTCGAGTCGGGCATGGCACTACTCCTCCAACTCCATTCTACTCTCATCTAGCTTATCAGTCCAGCTCAGGTTAGTCTAGGAGCTCATCTTCTACTCCTTCTCCATTTGACCTTGTGGCAGCCATAGCCACCCTGATCACCTCAGAGCTCAACATTAGGCCATTTCAAGCTTAGCATTCTAATTCTACACAGTTGTTGCCATGTTTGTCTACCATAGCTAGATAGACCCTACCAACTTTGAGGAGGTAGATATTGCAATAGAGGGCATAACTCTTCATGGTGTCTTCTACAAAGTTGTTCTCCAACTTCAGGCATAGCTCGACAATACATCAAACCCCAACATTGATGAGGATTTGGCTCAGCATTGTGAAAAAACATGGTCGCTACCTGAAATAGGTGCAGTTTTGATCGGGCCATTTTCTCCCTATATGCACAGCACAATCTTGCCCAACTCCATAGGTCTTTTAAAGCCCATCAATCAAGCTTCAATCTCATGTAAAAAGTTCTTGAAATGATTGAGTATACAATGCACACTATGGAAAAAACCAGGCCTGGGTAAAAAACCCTAATTCAGAAGCCATAGCCAAACCTCACTAAAGCTCAAGAATCTCATCACTTTCTCTCTCATGCTACTTGGATCACCCTATTGACATCCAGATTCACTGATTTAGTCAGTACCACACATCAAGGAGGGGAAGTTCTTGGAGATCTTTGGAGATTTTTGAAGATTGGAAGACCAAGCATTCAACATCAAGCTCAAGCTCTTCTCTCACTTCATTTCTCTCAATCCTCTTAACTCAAAAAAGCTGTTGCCACTTTGATCTGAGCTCCCAGCTCAGTTTTTAGCAAGGACTCAAGTATCCATCAGCAAAGGGGACTCAAGTTGAAGGACAAGACAAGCATCAAGAATCAAGTCAAACTCAAGCAATAAACATCAAAGTTCAAACTAGTATCTTTTGATACTACACTACCATTCCTTGTGTCTTTTGACACATTAAAAATAAACTCTGCTCTATTGAAATCTAGTGTTGATCTGCTATTGCTCCAGTCTTTTAACTTGGGAAAAGACTCTCCAACTGCTCGCTTCAAAGGAGTCGGGTTTCATACCTGGCAGACCTACATCAAACTCATCCTGATGAAGAAGGGCCTTTGGGCCATTACCACTGGAAAAGAAAAGAAACCCTGTGATGCAGATCTTTTTGTCACTTAGCAAAAGAATGATGATAAGGCTCAGGCCATTATCAAACTGGATCTAGATGATAGCTATATCCACCATGTGGATAACTATGAGACCTCATAGGATACATGGAAGAGACTTGACACTTTTTTCAGTGCGCAATGTCATATGAAGCGATGCATGCTGAGTGAACTAATAGTGATGGTCCAATCCGAGATCACAAATGTCCTGATTCTTGTAGTACCGTACTCCCAAACACTTTGGAAGCCTGCACCATCCCCAGCAGCCATGGGCAGCTGCTGCAAGCTTGGCAGGCGCTTCTCATGTATACCATCAATTGGGCTTTGGCCACGCCGTTAAATTGGCCTATCTTCTCCAACTAGCCTCAAGATGTAGGGACAAGGTCTGGCCAATAGAGAGTTAAATGCACTTTTTATGAAGAGACAAATGAAGAAGATGAGGAACAATATAAGCTTGATTTTGTTTGGCAAGTTGTAACCAGTTATATAAGAGGCATATCTAAGCGAACAGCAAAGGTTGCAAGGAATCTGGTGCCACCTATAATCTCCTTAGAACTGATAAAAGGTTAGATTCATGCTTGATTGTGGTATATATATGCTATAACAACGATCTAACATTCAATTTGCAGGTTCAGATTTTTGTCCCTAACAATACATTCTACTAACCAATCTGCTAAACTTATAATCAGGGAAAAGCAACAGGGACAAAATCAAAAGGAAGCAGGCAGGGCTTTCCTACAATAGTCTCCTCATCTCCGATAGTGAATGCAATTATCTTGGAGCAGAAAGCCTTACAGAGCAGACATCAAAGATGCGCTATTGTTGGGTTTAGAAGTATTTCTGGCCCTAGCATGGAATTGAGAGCAATGGAGGTTCTATTTGCTGGTCACGCAGCCATTCAATGCATCTTCAGTTTCGTAGAAATACGGTATGACTATTTTTAATGAAGAAAATGAAGGGTTTTTGACATTTTATGATGGAAATGATGTTCTTATGGGATGAAAAATTATTTGAGTGTTGGTTTCATCATGTTTAATTGTTGTTTATAAAAAAAAATTGATTTCATAATGATTTACATGCGCCGTTTAAATCCCGCAAAACCCGAAATGCAAATTTTAAGGGTAAAATGATAGTTTTGTCGTTTTGGCTGGGTGAAATGTGTTCCTATGGGAAAAACTGGAAAATAAAATTAAATTTTAGTATGATGAAATGATTTGTATGGAAAAATAAAAAAATAATAGTTTTTTAACAAATAAATGCTTAAAAATAAGGGAAAATAGGGGAAACATAGAAATATGCTTCATAAAAATAGAGAAAAATATAATGAGTGTTTCTGGATGTATGGTAATGGTGAAGCATGAGGTTTGGCCTCAAATTTTCCTATCTCTTTGTCAAAGTTTGTGATTTATCACTTTTCATACATCCAAACATGAAAAAATGAACCCCTACACCTATGCAATTGAAGATATACCTAAAAGCAGGGGGTGGGGTGTTTGAATGATGCGATTTGGGTGCTATTTATTGCTATTAAGAGGATAGTAGCATGAGCGTTGTCTCGGTGCTATCCTTACATCGTCGTAATGAGTTGGTAAATGAGCATTGGAAAGCCTGATTGTGCATGACACGTTTCTAATTGAAAATTATGTTTGAGCACATTCGGATCATCCACTTTTGCATGTGCATATCAACCATGGTATTGGAATATGAAGAACTGGATGCATAGCACCTGTTTTTCGTTATGAAGACCTATGCTCAAGTGTGTGAGACAATCTAAT
The DNA here is from genome assembly GCF_053477565.2 of Lygodium microphyllum. Classification (NCBI taxonomy): domain Eukaryota; kingdom Viridiplantae; phylum Streptophyta; class Polypodiopsida; order Schizaeales; family Lygodiaceae; genus Lygodium; species Lygodium microphyllum. Next base: position 95,571,568 of record NC_141151.1, read on the forward strand.
CTGTAGGCTAGTCAATTGGTTTTTGGGGAATTATTTGGTAAGGACATATGGTATCTCTTGAAATACATTCAAAATAAAAGAGTGGAGCTTGTATTGTGTGTATTTTATGTTGGAATGACACATCTTGGGCCAATCCCTAAGGTGTAGAAGAGTCACAGTGGAGCTACGGGAGTTAGCCGAGAGGTGCTTCCCTATGTTTGTGCTATAAGGCATTATGCCTATATGTTATGGGATCTCCCTCTGAGGAGAAGGGAAGATAAACGTTCGACTATGATCTAATACAAACACAGAATCGACATTGGCATTTAGTGTAGAGTGAGTCTTAGACACTCTTGGCTGTGAGGCCGTGAGGTGGGGTTGTCTGTTGTGTACATGAGGTCCCAGCTAGTGCCATAGCCAGTGTTGACCCATTTTAGGTCCCATCAGTGGTGCGTTTGCTGGGAGCTGCCAATAAGTGGTGGGTTTGAATCTAGGGTTTCTAGGGACTAAATAGTCGATTTATGTGTTGAGAGGGCTAGACGGGGATTGAAGATTCTAAGGCATTATTCTCCTCAAAGGAGCAGCCCGTTACACATAAGCGGTAGTGGTTCTAATGACCTAAGTGTCACAAGTAGCCCTTTGAGTGCAAGAGGAAGTCTTAGTACTTCCCCTCTTCCAGTCAATCAACCCACTTCAAGTGGGGGTGTAGTTTTACCTACACAAACTCCTATTGTCAATTTGGTTGTAGCCATGGCACAACCTATCGCAATTCCAGCTGGGACACCAGATTTACCGGCATTAGGAGCACCTTTGCCAATCTTCCATGGGTTAGAAGAAGAAGATGGAGAACTCCACGTTAAGGAGTTTCAAACACTCATGTTCAACTATTGAATCCAAGATGAAGGGCATTTAATGACGTTCTTCAACATGACATTAAAAGAAAGGGCAGTAGTAAGGTATCACGGTCTAGAAGTCGGAACCGTAACTAGCATTGACCAATTCTTTGTTGAGATATCGAGCTCCACTCATGATACGCCAGGGTGACCGTTGTGTATTTATGTCACCGACTTGTCAGTTGCAGACGCGGTTGATACACCGCCCATGAATAATAGCTACATGATAGCTATCCTTATCTACTCTAGTTCGTGGCTCAGTTAGTATGCCACCTTAGTTAGTTGAGTTTGGTTTGAGACCCATATATAGGGTTCTTCTATTTCTTTGTACTAGAGTTCTTTTGGCTTACACAACTAAGAAGAGGAAAACAGTTTTCAGCCTCCACCTCTGTGTGTATTCCCCCATTGTGCAAGCAAGAAAGCTACAAGTGAGACTCCTTCCTTCTCTCCCACAATCTTGACATGGTATCAGAGCCTTGTTCGTGGTAAGGAGCTCAAGAAAGCAAGCCAAGCTCGCGGCGTTCTGGTAAGAGGAGCAGTGTTGCTTTCATTTTCTGTTTTGGGAATAGATTTCTGCAGGTAGCACAGTCGGAAATTGCAAGAGTACATTGTCTCAGGTTGAGACGCCCTTTGCGGTGAAGCAAGAGGGCAGGATATGCTGCGGGTAGGGGCTTTAGCCCTTGGCGACCCTGTTTTTTTGATTTGAGGCCATTTCGGGGCCTGTTTTGGAGGCGGAAGTTTTCTGCACGCACTCAGGAAAAGGCCCTATTTTATGCTGTGCGACCACTGTTCTACAAGTCGGTGAAAAGTTACCACAGAAAATTGCATCGTATGCTTGTGTGCAGAGACATTGGGAGTTACAGAATCATCCTTGGTTCCTATTTATGCAAAATCGTCACTAGGAAGTGACTGTGTGGTCAAATACCACTTTCGCCAGTTTTGCAGATTTGCCCTTGTGAGGGTGAAGCTGTGTTTTTTGCAGCGACAGAATTTTTTGCAGTATTCTGTAATGGCATCTGATTCTCTTTCACAAATTGTAACTGAAAAGCTTGACAAGAACAACTTCCAAGCATGGAAGTTTAGAATGACAAATTTCCTTATGGGAAAAGGATATTGGGAATTTGTTGCAGGAAATGAAGAAGAACCAGTTCTTCCTGATGTTCCCAATCAACAGCAAATGCAGGCATTCAAAGCATGGCATGAGAGAGCCAGGAAAGTTATGTACTGGCTGTCTATCAGTATTTCAGACTCTATGATTGTGCATATTCAGGATGCAAGTACGCCAAAGGAGGCATGGGATACTTTGTCAAAAATGTATAGCACAAATACGCAAGCCAGGAAAGTGCAGCTCAAGCAAGAGTTGCATAATGTGCAAAGAGAAAGTATGAGTATCAATGACTACCACATGAAGGTGAAGAAGATTGCAGATGCACTTGCTTCCATTGGGTCGCCAGTGGAAGATGATGATTTAGTTTCTGTGACCTTGAATGGTCTAGGAAAGGATTATGCACAGTTTCGGACATCCATTTCAGTTCGTGAAAGATTTCCTGATTTTGAGGAGTTGATTGCTCTTCTAATTTCTGAGGAGCAGAGAAATGGTGGTGCATCTTCTTCAGGAGGAACTTCAAAAGAAGCTGTCTTCTACTCAAATGCTGGAAGAGGTAGAGGCAGAGGTAGAGGAGGCCGATTTGGAGGCCGTGGTAGAAATCAGAATATGCAGCAAACTCAAGAAAACTAGTCCTATGGAGGAGAACGTGGTAACTCTAGAGGCAGGGGGAGCCAAAGAGGTCGTGGTGGATGGCAAAGAGGACAAAATGCAAACAGTAATGTTGAATGCTACTACTGTGGTAAAATGGGTCATATGGCTAAAGACTGCTATAAAAAGTAGAATGACATCATGAATGGAAAACTGCAACAAGGGAATTATGCATCTTCTAGTAGACAGGGTGATGACAGAAATGAGCATCTGTTTATGGTGCAGCACATGAACAATTCTGTGACAAGTGCAGAAGAAAGCAATGATGTATGGTGTGTTGACTCAGGTGCATCAAACCACATGACAAGTCATGCAGAATGGATGGAGGATGCAAGGAAAATGGAAAAACCAGGATTTGTGGAGACTGGTGATGATACTGCACATCCTATTGTGCAGATTGGAAAAATTCCTTTGTCTATGCAGGATGGGAAAAAGAAATACCTGTCCGATGTATTTCATGTCCCGAATATCACCAAGAATCTGGTTTCTGTTGGTCAAATGGTTGAGCAGGGCTTGCAGGTCAGATTTAATCCTCATGGATGCTTTGTTGAGTATATGAAAAATAAAGGTCGCTTGATAGCAAAAGGAAAGAAGAAGGGCAGAATGTTTACGTTGGATGTAGACATGTCTGAGTTGAGTGTAGCAATGTTTGCACATGGGACCGGTGTAGTTGCAGATATTGATATCTGGCATAAACGCATTGGTCATGTTAATGTACAGTGACTTAAATCAATGCAGGCCCAAAATATTGTTGCAGGATTGCCAAAATTCAAGGTTGCAGAAATGCATAAGGTATGTGAAGCCTGTCAATTTGGAAAACAGGCAAGGAAACCATTTCCTAGACATGTTCAAGAGAGTAAGAAGCCATTGGAATTAATCCACTCTGATGTGTGGACTACTAAATCTGCATCTCTTGGAGGCTGTCATTATTTTGTCTCTTTTATTGATGACTATAGCAGAAAAGTTTGGGTGTATTTTATGAAAAATAAAAGTGAAGTTTTTGGGCATTTCAAAACTCTTAAAGCTATGGCTGAAAAAGAAACAGGTTTGCAAATAAAATGCCTAAGGTCAGATGGAGGGGGAGAGTACCTCTCAAATGAGTTTGCAAGGTTCCTGCAGGAGCATGGCATAAAGCAGCAATATTCATGCAGTCATACCCCACAACAAAATGGAATTGCAGAAAGGAAAAACAGGCATATTGGAGAGGTATCTCGTGCCATGCTCAATGAAAAAGACCTGCCAGATTTTTATTGGGCCGAAGCAGTTGCTACAGCAGTCTACATAATGAACAGGACTCCCACTGCAGCAATACATGGGATGACTCCAGAGGAGAGGTATACTGGTAGGAAACCAGATATTTCTCATTTGAAAATTTTTGGTTGCATTGCCTATGTACATGTGCCAGATGAGTTGAGATCCAAGTTGGATCCAAAAGCTGAGAAGTGCATCTTTATTGGTTACTCTCTGCAGCAAAAAGGGTATAGATGCTATAACCCTTCTACTCGTAAGTTTACAGTGAGTAGAGATGTTGTTTTTGATGAGATGAGTAGCTGGTATAAACCAGTAAATGTGATTGATGATGTAGATGCACAAAATGGTAATGCTGCACAGAATTCACAGCAGCAGTCACAAAATATTAGTGGACCTGGAGCATCCTCTAGCAGTGGTTCACATTCTTCACCATGGACAGGCAGATTGAGATCAGGAGAATCTTCTCAAAGCAATACAGATAGTGGTATGCAGGTATCACGAAAAGGAAAAGAGAAGGTTGATCAGCCCATGTTTGATGTGAATGCAGGTCACTCTTATGTGGATGGTGAATCCAGTGGCTCAGAACAGAGCATTGATGATGAGTTGGGTATTCCTTCTATTGTTACACCTGGAGTAAGGAAGACCAGGGATGTTTTGAGAGCACCTGGGAGTGAACCTACTTTGCGCAGGTCTACGAGAGCTAGGTATCCTGTGGATAGGCCGAAATATGATGGATTTACAGCCATTCCCTATGCATATATGGTCAAAGTGATACAGGAACCAGAACCCACTTCTTTTGAGCAAGCCATGGGAAAAGAAAAATGGGAGAAAGCCATGGATGAAGAAATGGATGCCTTGGAAGCAAATGCTACATGGGAATTGGTACCTTTGCCTAAAGGTAAGAATGCAATTGGCTGTAAGTGGGTTTATAAGGTGAAGCACAATGCAGATGGTTCTGTGAACAGATACAAGGCAAGATTAGTAGTCAAGGGGTATGCACAAACATATGGCATTGACTATGAAGAAACATTCAGTCCGATTGCAAGGATGGCAACCGTAAGAGCAGTCATTGCTATGGCTGCATCAAAGGGATGGTCTTTACATCAGATGGATGTAAAGAATGCCTTCTTGCATGGTGATTTGCAAGAAGAGGTCTATATGGAGCAGCCACCAGGTTATGTGCATGCTGTTCATCCTGAGTTTGTTTGCAGGTTGAAGAAAGCTTTGTATGGCTTGAAGCAAGCACCTAGAGCATGGTCTGACAAGATAGGACAGTATCTTGTCACTATTGGCTTTCAGATTTCCAAGGCAGATTTCTCACTTTATGTGAGAAAAATAGAGAAAGGTATTATGCTGCTTGTCATTTATGTTGATGATTTGATTATGACAGGTGACAGTGATGAAGATATCCTTCATGTGAAAATGCTATTGAAGCAGAAGTTTGAGATGAAGGATTTGGGAGAGCTGCGTTATTTCTTGGGCATTGAGGTGATTAGATCATCAAGTGGGATACAGCTCTTGCAGAGGCAGTATGGATTGGACATGCTGTCCAAATATGGGATGACAGGCTGTAAGACTATTTCAGTTCCTTTGGAGCAGAATGTGAAGCTGAGCGTAGATGCAGGTGAGCTTCTAGAAGACCCTACTATGTACAGACGCATAGTAGGAAGCTTGATTTATATGACTATTACCAGGCCAGATTTGAGCTATGTTGTTGGATTGGTAAGTCAATTTATGCAGGCTCCAAGGAAATCGCATTTGGATGCGGCTAGACGCATACTCAGGTATGTGAAGTCCACATTGTAGTATGGACTATTTTATGAGACTGGGGTTCAGATACAGTTGCATGGATACACTGATGCTGATTGGGCTGGTAGCATTTCTGATAGACGATCTACCAGTGGATATGTGTTCTCTTTTGGGGGTGCTGCAGTCACTTGGAGCAGCAAGAAACAGCCTACAGTTGCCTTGTCGAGCACAGAGGCCGAGTACAGGGGTGCAGCAATGGCTGCATGTGAGGTAGCTTGGTTGCATAAGCTACTTTATGATATGCATCAGCCTACAGATGGGCCAGTTGTCATTTATTGTGACAACATGAGTAGTATACACTTGGCAAATAACCCAGTCTATCATGCTAGAACAAAGCACATTGAGGTGGATTATCACTATGTGCGAGAGAGGGTTTTACTAGGTCTTATTGATCTAGTTTATGTCAGCACAGAGGATCAGGTAGCTGACATATTTACGAAGGCATTGGGTGCAGAGAAGCTGCGCAAGTTTAGAGACCTGCTTGGTGTGCAGGAATTGGGATTGAGCTGGAGGGGGAGTGTTGAGATATCGAGCTCCACTCGTGATACGCCAGGGTGACCGTTGTGTATTTATGTCACCGACTTGTCAGTTGCAGACGCGGTTGGTACACCGCCCATGAATAATAGCTGCATGATAGCTATCCTTATCTACTCTAGTTCGTGGCTCAGTTAGTATGCCACCTTAGTTAGTTGAGTTTGGTTTGAGACCCATATATAGGGCTCTTCTATTTCTTTGTACTAGAGTTCTTTTGGCTTACACAACTAAGAAGAGGAAAACAGTTTTCAGCCTCCACCTCTGTGTGTATTCCCCCATTGTGCAAGCAAGAAAGCTACAAGTGAGACTCCTTCCTTCTCTCCCACAATCTTGACATTCTTCACGGCCTTCCATAGAGAGTTTGCCCCTGAGAGGGGTGGACAGTATTGGTTACATATCTTGAATGTAACATGCCAAGAGCCAAATGAGAATTTCCAAACGTATGCTAGGAAACTCAAGCAAGTTTTTTGCAAACTTAATACTTATATCCCCATTCCACCGACTGCACAGTTGCAATATTTCCTACATGGATTGGATTTCAACATCTAGGTGCAGCTAAGTAGTGTTGCTTTGGTCAACATTGACACTGATATTACCCAATAAGAAGGAGTAGAGTCACGCTTGCAAGCAGCTTATGCGGCAAGGATAAATTGGAATGGTAATAATTTGGCACTGACCAACGGGAGTCAAGGGGACCCCATGTCAAATGCGAATGAAAGAGGGAGTACCATGCCAAACTTGCCTATGTTACAAGCTCCTCCCACTATGACTATGCCTATGGATAGTCAGACAGCCCCACTGAATGGGGGAGGCCAAACAATGAACCCTAATGTTGTCCTAGTAGGTCAGTGTGGCTGATTCCTCATCAAGTGATTAGGCCAATGGGACGACAAACACATGATCGCGGCTATGAGTCGAGTGCCTCAAATGTCCTCGATGAAGTCAAGGATATGATGAAGCACTACACTGACATGATCAACGAACAATATGTCAAGATTGTGGGAGAGAAGGAAGGAGTCTCACTCGTAGCTTTCTTGCTTGCACAATGGGGGAATACACACAAGGGTGGAGACTGAAAATAGTTTTCCTCTTCTTAGTTGTGTAAGCCAAAAGAACTCTAGTACATAGAAATAGAAGAACCCTATATATGGGTCTCAAACCAAACTCAACTAACTAAGGTGGTATACTAACTGAGCCACGAACTAGAGTAGATAAGGATAGCTGTCATCTAGCTATTATTCATGGGCGGTGTACCAACCGCATCTGCAACTGACAAGTCGGTGACATAAATGCACAACGGTCACCCTGGCATATCACGAGTGGAGCTCGATATCTCAACACTCCCCCTCGAGCTCAATCCCAATTCTTGCACACCAAGCATGTCTCTGAACTTGCGCAGCTTCTCTACGCCCAATGCCTTCATGAATATGTCAGCTACCTGATCCTCTGTGCTGATATAAACTAGATCAATAAGACCTAGTAAAACCCTCTCCCGCACATAGTGATAATGCACCTCAATGTGCTTTGTTCTAGCATGATAGATTGGGTTATTTGCCAAGTGTATACTGCTCATGTTGTCTTAATAAATGACAACTAGCCCATCTGTAGGCTGATGCATATCATAAAGTAGCTTATGCAACCAAGCTACCTCACATGCAGCCATTGCTGCGCCCCTGTACTCAGCCTCTGTGTGCTCGACAAGGCAACTGGAGGCTATTTCTTACTTCTCCAAGTGACTACAGCACTCCCAAAAGAGAACACATATCCATTGGTAGATCGTCTATCAGAAATACTACCAGCCCAATCAGCATCAGTGTATCCATGCAACTATATCTGAACCCCAGTCTCATAAAATAGTCCATACTACAATGTGGACTTCACATATCTGAGTATGCGTCTAGCCGCATCCAAATGTGGTTTCCTTGGAGCCTGCATAAACTAACTTACCAATCCAACAGCATAGCTCAAATCTGGCCTGGTAATAGTCATATAAATCAAGCTTCCTACTATGCGTTTGTACATAGTAGGATCTTCCAGAAGCTCACCTACATCTGCGCTTAGCTTCACATTCTGCTCCAAAGGAACTGAAATAGGCTTACAGCCTGTCATCCCATATTTAGACAGCATGTCTAATCCATACTGCCTCTGCAAGAGATGTATCCCACTTGGTGATCTAATCACCTCAATGCCCAAGAAATAACGCAGCTCTCCCAAATCCTTCATCTCAAACTTCTGCTTCAATAGCATTTTCACATGAAGGATATCTTCATCACTGGCACCTGTCATAATCAAATCATCAACATAAATGACAAGTAGCATAATACATTTCTCTGTTTTTCTCACATAAAGTGAGAAATCTGCCTTGGAAATCTGAAAGCCAATAGTGACAAGATACTGTCCTATCTTGTCAGACCATGCTCTAGGTGCTTGCTTCAAGCCATACAAGGCTTTCTTCAACCTGTAAACAACCTCAGGATGAATAGCATGTACATAACCTGGTGGCTGCTCCATATAGACCTCTTCTTGCAAATCACCATGCAAGAAGGCATTCTTTACATCCATCTGATGTAAAGACCATTCCTTTGATGCAGCCATAGCAATGACTGCTCTTACGGTTGCCATCCTTGCAACCGGACTGAATGTTTCTTCATAGTCAATGCCATATGTTTGTGCATACCCCTTGACTACTAATCTTGCCTTGTATGTGTTCACAGAACCATCTGCATTGTGCTTCACCTTATAAACCCACTTACAACCAATTGCATTCTTACCTTTAGGTAAAGGTACCAATTCCCATGTAGCATTTGCTTCCAAGGCATCCATTTCTTCATCCATAGCTTTCTCCCATTTTTCTTTTCCCATGGCTTGCTTAAAAGAAGTGGGTTCTGGTTCTTGTATCACTTTGACCATATATGCATAGTGAATGGCTGTAAATCCATCATATTTCAGCCTATCCACACGATACCTAGCTCTGGTAGACCTGTGCAAAGTAGGTACACTCCTAGGTGCTCTCAAAACATCCCTGGTCTTCCTTACTCTAGGTGTAACAATAGAAGGAATACCCAACTCATCATCAATGCTCTGTTCTGAGCCACTGGATTCACCATCCACATAAGAGTGACTTTCATTCACATCAAACATGGGCTGATCTACCTTCTCTTTTCCTTTTCGTGAAACCTGTATACCACTATCTGCATTGTTTTGAGGATATTCTCCTGATCTCAATCTGCCTGTCCATGGCGAAGAATATAAACCATTGCTAGAGGACACTCCAGGTCCACTAATATTTTGTAACTGCTGCTGTGAATTCTGTGCAACATTACCATTTTGTGCATCTACATCATCAATCACATTTACTGGTTTATACCAGCTGCTCATCTCATAAAAAACAACATCTCTACTCACTGTAAACTTACAAGTAGAATGGTTATAGCATCTATACCCTTTTTGCTTTGTAGAGAGGAACCAATAAAGATGCACTTATCAGCTTTTGGATCCAACTTGGATCTCAACTCATCTGGCACATGAACATAGGCAATGCAACCAAAAATTTTCAAATGAGAAATATCTGGTTTCCTACCAGTATACCTCTCCTCTGGAGTCATCCCATGTATTGTTGCAGTGGGAGTCCTATTCATTATGTAGACTGCTGTAGCAACTGCCTCAGCCCAATAAAAATCTGGCAGGTCTTTTTCATTGAGCATGGCACGAGATACCTCTCCAATATGCCTGTTTTTCCTTTCTGCAATTCCATTTTGTTGTGGGGTATGACTGCGTGAATATTGCTGCTTTATGCCATGCTCCTGTAGGAACCTTGCAAACTCATTTGAGAGGTACTCTCCCCCTCCATCTGACCTTAGGCATTTTATTTGCAGGCCTGTTTCTTTTTCAACCATAGCTTTAAGAGTTTTGAAATGCCCAAAAACTTCACTTTTCTTTTTCATAAAATACACCCAAACTTTTCTGCTATAGTCATCAATAAAAGTGACAAAATAATGATAGGCTCCAAGAGATGTAGCTTTAGTAGTCCACACATCAGAGTGGATTAATTCCAATGGCTTCTTACTCTCTTGAACATGTCTAGGAAATGGTTTCCTTGCATGTTTTCCAAACTGGCCGGCTTCACATACCTTATGCATTTCTGCAACCTTGAATTTGGGCAATCCTGCAACAATATTTTGGGCCTGCATTGATTTAAGTCGCTGTACATTAACATGACCAATGCATTTATGCCAGATATCAATATCTGCAACTACACCAGTCCCATGTGCAAACATTGTTGCACTCAATTCAGACATGTCTGCATCCAACGTAAACATTCTGCCCTTCTTTTTTCCTTTTGCTATCAAGCGACCTTTATTTTTCATATCCTCAACAAAGCATCCATGAGGATTAAATCTGACCTGCAAGCCCTGCTCAACCATTTGACTAACAGAAACCAGATTCTTGGTGATATTCGGGACATGAAATACATCGGACATGTATTTCTTTTTCCCATCCTGCATAGACAAAGGAAATTTTCCAATCTGCACAATAGGATGTGCAGTATCATCACCAGTCTCCACAAATCCTGGTTTTTTCATTTTCCTTGCATCCTCCATCCATTCTACATGACCTGTCATGTGGTTTGATGCACCTGAGTCAACATACCACACATCGTTGCTTTCTTCTACACTTGTCACAGAATTGTTCATGTGCTGCACCATAAACAAATGCTCATTTATGTCATCACCCTGTCTACTAGAAGATGCATAATTCCCTTGTTGCAAATTTCCATTCATGATGTCATTCTGCTTTTTATAACAGTCTTTAACCATATGACCCATTTTACCACAGTAGTAGCATTCAACATTGCTGTTTGCATTTTGGCCTCTTTGCCATCACCACGACCTCTTTGGCTCCCCCCTGCCTCTAGAGTTACCACGTCCTCCTCCATAGGACTGGTTTTCTTGAGTTTGCTACATATTCTGATTTCTACCATGGCCTCCAGATCGGCCTCCTCTACCTCTGTCTCTACCTCTTCCAGCATTTGAGTAGAAGACAGCTTCTTTTGAAGTTCCTCCTGAAGAAGATGCACCACCATTTCTCTGTTCCTCAGAAATTAGAAGAGCAATCAACTCCTCAAAATTAGGAAATCTTTCACGAACTGAAATGGATGTCCGAAACTGTGCATAATCCTTTCCTAGACCATTCAAGGTCACAGAAACTAAATCATCATCTTCCACTGGTGACCCAATGGAAGCTAGTGCATCTGCAATCTTATTCACCTTCATGTGGTAGTAATTGATGCTCATACTTTCTCTTTACACATTATGCAACTCTTGCTTGAGCTACATTTTCCTGGCTTGCGTATTTGTGCTATACATTTTTGACAAAGTATCCCATGCCTCCTTTGGCGTACTTGCATCTTGAATATGCACAATCATAGAGTTTGAAATGCTAATAGACAGCCAGTACATAACTTTCCTGGCTCTCTCATGCCATGCTTTAAATGCCTGCATTTGCTGTTGATTGGGAACATCAGGAAGAACTGGTTCTTCTTCATTTCCTGCAACAAATTCCCAATATCCTTTTCCCATAAGGAAATTCGTCATTCTAAACTTCCATGCTTGGAAGTTGTTCTTGTCAAGCTTTTCAGTGACAATCTGTGAAAGAGAATTAGACGCCATTACAGAACACTGCAAAAAATTCTGTCACTGCAAAGAACACAGCTTCAGCCTCACAAGGGCAAATCTGCAAAACTGACGAAAGTCGTAATTGACCACACAGTCACTTCCTAGTGACGATTTTGCATCAACAGGCAACAAGGATGATTCTGTAACTCCCAATGTCTTCGCGCACAGGCATACGATGCAATTTCTACAATAACTTTTCACCGACCTGTAGAACAGTGGTCGCACAGCATAAAACTGGGCCTTTTCCTGAGTGCGTGCAGAAAACTTCAGCCTCCAAAACAGGCCCTGAAATGGCCTCAAATCAGAAAAATAGGGTCACCGGGGGCTAAAGCCCTTTCGCAGCATATATTGCCCTCTTGCTTCATCGCGAAGGGCATCTCAACCTGAGACAATGCACTCTTGCACTTCCCGCCTGTGCTACCTGCAGAGACTTGCTCCCAAAACAGAAAATGAAAGCAACACTGCTCCTCTTACCAGAACACCGCGAGCTTGGCTTGCTTTCTTGAGCTCCTTACCACGAACAAGGCTATGATACCATGTCAAGATTGTGGGAGAGAAGGAAGGAGTCTCACTTGTAGCTTTCTTGCTTGCACAATGGGAGAATACACACAAGGGTGGAGGCTGAAAATAGTTTTCCTCTTCTTAGTTGTGTAAGCCAAAAGAACTCTAGTGCATAGAAATATAAGAACCCTATATATGGGTCTCAAACCAAACTCAACTAATTAAGGTGGCATACTAACTGAGCCACGAACTAGAGTAGATAAGGATAGCTGTCATCTAGCTATTATTCATGGGCGGTGTACCAACCTCATCTGCAACTGACAAGTCGGTGACATAAATGCACAACGGTCACCCTGGCATATCATGAGTGGAGCTTGATATCTCAACACAAGATAGACAAATAGTTGTGGATGTCAATTTCCTTAAGAAGCAGTAGAATTTGATAGGGAGTTGACACCCTAAAGAGAGTGCGCCCTCAAGGTTCAGCTGTAAGTGGTGCGGTGGCCAACATTTCCCTAGGAATTGTCCAAATATCAAATGCAATATTTGTGAAAAGTCTAGCCACTTAGCTGCTACTTGTTGGAGTAAGATCAATTCTCTCCAACAAGGAAGTAAACAACCAGGTTCAGCTAATCATCGCGCACAAGGGAATAATCTCTAGCAAGATGATGGACCAAGACAAATGTTGCAAAGAGGAAAGATTGTTGTAGAGGAGCTGCCTCATGGTAGTGGAGTCAGTCTTATTGAGGCTATGCATGTTAATAATGTTGTACAAACCATAACAAGAGGTCAAAAGATTAGAGAGGGTGCCAAAGGAACTGTAAAACCTGTTGAGGAAAATCCTAAGTAAGATGCTAGGGGAAAGTAGGTTCTAAATCCTGATATGGAAGGTGTGTTGAGATATCGAGCTCCACTCGTGATATGCCAGGGTGACCATTGTGTATTTATGTCACCGACTTGTCAATTGCAGACGCGGTTGGTACACCGCCCATGAATAATAGCTACATGATAGCTATCCTTATCTACTCTAGTTCGTGGCTCAGTTAGTATGCCACCTTAGTTAGTTGAGTTTGGTTTGAGACCCATATATAGGGTTCTTCTATTTCTTTGTACTAGAGTTCTTTTGGCTTACACAACTAAGAAGAGGAAAATAGTTTTCAGCCTCCACCTCTGTGTGTATTCCCCCATTGTGCAAGCAAGAAAGCTACAAGTGAGACTCCTTCCTTCTCTCCCACAATCTTGACATGGTATCAGAGCCTTGTTCGTGGTAAGGAGCTCAAGAAAGCAAGCCAAGCTTGCGGTGTTCTGGTAAGAGGAGCAGTGTTGCTTTCATTTTCTGTTTTGGGAGCAGATCTTTGCAGGTAGCACAGCCGGAAAGTGCAGGAGCCCTTCGCGGTGAAGCAAGAGGGCAGTATATGCTGCGGGCAAAGGGCTTTAGCCCTTGGCGACCTTGTTTTTTTTATTTGAGGCCATTTCGGGGCCTGTTTTGGAGGCGGAAGTTTTCTGCACGCACTCAGGAAAAGGCCCAGTTTTATGCTGTGCAGCCACTGTTCTACAAGTCGGTGAAAAGTTACCACAGAAATTGCATCGTATGCTTGTGCGCAGAGATATTGGGAGTTACAGAATCATCCCTGTTGCCTGTTGGTGCAAAATCGTCACTAGGAAGTGACTGTGTGGTAAAATACCACTTTCGCCAGTTTTGCAGATTTTCCCTTGTGATGGTGAAGCTGTGTTTTTTGTAGTGACAGAATTTTTTGCAGTGTTCTGTAATGGCATCTGATTCTCTTTCACAGATTGTCACTGAAAAGCTTGACAAGAACAACTTCCAAGCATGGAAGTTTAGAATGACGAATTTCCTTATGGGAAAAGGATATTGGGAATTTGTTGCAGGAAATGAAGAAGAACCAGTTCTGCCTGATGTTCCCAATCAACAGCAAATGCAGGCATTTAAAGCATGGCATGAGAGAGCCAGGAAAGTTATGTATTGGCTGTCTATCAGCATTTCAGACTCTATGATTGTGCATATCCAGGATGCAAGTACGCCAAAGGAGGCATGGGATACTTTGTCAAAAATGTATAGCACAAATACGCAAGCCAGGAAAATGCAGCTCAAGCAAGAGTTGCACAATGTGCAAAGAGAAAATATGAGCATCAATGACTACCACATGAAGGTGAACAAGATTGCAGATGCACTTGCTTCCATTGGGTCACCAGTGGAAGATGATGATTTAGTTTCTGTGACCTTGAATGGTCTAGGAAAGGATTATGCACAGTTTCGGACATCCATTTCAGTTCGTGAAAGATTTCCTGATTTTGAGGAGCTGATTGCTCTTCTAATTTCTGAGGAGCAAAGAAATGGTGGTGCATCTTCTTCAGGAGGAACTTCAAAAGAAGCTGTCTTCTACTCAAATGCTGGAAGAGGTAGAAGCAGAGGTAGAGGAGGCCGATATGGAGGCCGTGGTAGAAATCAGAATATGCAGCAAACTCAAGAAAACCAATCCTATGGAGGAGGATGTGGTAACTCTAGAGGCAGGGAAGCCAAAGAGGTCGTGGTGGATGGCAAAGAGGTCAAAATGCAAACAGTAATGTTGAATGCTACTACTGTGGTAAAATGGGTCATATGGCTAAAGACTGCTATAAAAAGCAGAATGACATCATGAATGGAAAACTGCAACAAGGGAATTATGCATCTTCTAGCAGACAGGGTGATGACAGAAATGAGCATTTGTTCATGGTGCAGCACATGAACAATTCTGTGACAAGTGTAGAAGAAAGCAATGATGTATGGTATGTTGACTCAGGTGCATCAAACCACATGACAGGTCATGCAGAATGGATGGAGGATGCAAGGGAAATGGAAAAACCAGGATTTGTGGAGACTGGTGATGATACTGCACATCCTATTGTGCAGATTGGAAAAATTCCTTTGTCTATGCAGGATGGGAAAAAGAAATACCTGTCCGATGTATTTCATGTCTCGAATATCACCAAGAATCTGGTTTCTGTCGGTCAAATGGTTGAGCAGGGCTTGCAGGTCAGATTTAATCCTCATGGATGCTTTGTTGAGGATATGAAAAATAAAGGTCGCTTGATAGCAAAAGGAAAGAAGAAGGGCAGAATATTTACGTTGGATGCAGACATGTCTGAATTGAGTGCAGCAATGTTTGCACATGGGACCGGTGTAGTTGCAGATATTGATATCTGGCATAAATGCATTGGTCATGTTAATGTACAGTGACTTAAATCAATGCAGGCCCAAAATATTGTTGCAGGATTGCCAAAATTCAAGGTTGCAGAAATGCATAAGGTATGTGAAGCCTGTCAGTTTGGAAAACAGGCAAGGAAACCATTTCCTAGACATGTTCAAGAGAGTGAGAAGCCATTGGAATTAATCCACTCTGATGTGTGGACTACTAAAGCTGCATCTCTTGAAGGCTCTCATTATTTTGTCACTTTTATTGATGACTATAGCAGAAAAGTTTGGGTGTATTTTATGAAAAAGAAAAGTGAAGTTTTTGGGCATTTCAAAACCCTTAAAGCTATGGCTGAAAAAGAAACAGGTCTGCAAATAAAATGCCTAAGGTCAGATGGAGGGGGAGAGTACCTCTCAAATGAGTTTGCAAAGTTCTTGCAGGAGCATGGCATAAAGTAGCAATATTCATGCAGTTATACCCCACAACAAAATGGAATTGCAGAAAGGAAAAACAGGCATATTGGAGAGGTATCTCGTGCCATGCTCAATGAAAAAGACTTGCCAGATTTTTATTGGGCTAAAGCAGTTGCTACAGCAGTCTACATAATGAACAGGACTCCCATTGCAGCAATACATGGAATGACTCCAGAGGAGAGGTATACTGGTAGGAAACCAGATATTTCTCATTTGAAAATTTTTGGTTGCATTGCCTATGTACATGTGCCAGATGAGCTGAGATCCAAGTTGGATCCAAAAGCTGAGAAGTGCATCTTTATTGGTTACTCTCTGCAGCAAAAAGGGTATAGATGCTATAATCCTTCTACTCGTAAGTTTACAGTGAGTAGAGATGTTGTTTTTGATGAGATGAGTAGCTGGTATAAACCAGTAAATGTGATTGATGATGTAGATGCACAAAATGGTAATGCTGCACAGAATTCACAGCAGCAGTCACAAAATATTAGTGGACCTGGAGCGTCCTCTAACAGTGGTTCACATTCTTCACCATGGACAGGCAGATTGAGATCAGGAGAATCTTCTCAAAGCAATGCAGATAGTGGTATGCAGGTATCATGAAAAGGAAAAGAGAAGGTTGATCAGCCCATGTTTGATGTGAATGCAGGTCACTCTTATGTGGATGGTGAATCCAGTGGCTCAGAACAGAGCATTGATGATGAGTTGGGTATTCCTTCTATTGTTACACCTGGAGTAAGGAAGACCAGGGATGTTTTGAGAGCACCTGGGAGTGAACCTACTTTGCGCAGGTCTACGAGAGCTAGGTATCTTGTGGATAGACTGAAATATGATGGATTTACAGCCATTCACTATGCATATATGGTCAAAGTGATACAGGAACCAGAACCCACATCTTTTGAGCAAGCCATGGGAAAAGAAAAATGGGAGAAAGCCATGGATAAAGAAATGGATGCCTTGGAAGCAAATGCTACATGGGAATTGGTACCTTTGCCTAAAGGTAAAAATGCAATTGGCTGTAAGTGGGTTTATAAGGTGAAGCACAATGCAGATGGTTCTGTGAACAGATACAAGGCAAGATTAGTAGTCAAGGGGTATGCACAAACATATGGCATTGACTATGAGGAAACATTCAATCCGGTTGCAAGGATGGCAACCGTAAGAGCAGTCATTGCTATGGCTGCATCAAAGGGATGGTCTTTACATCAGATGGATGTAAAGAATGCCTTCTTGCATGGTGATTTGCAAGAAGAGGTCTATATGGAGCAGCCACCAGGTTATGTACATGCTGTTCATCCTGATTTTGTTTGCAGGTTGAAGAAAGCCTTGTATGGCTTGAAGCAAGCACCTAGAGCATGGTCTGACAAGATAGGACAGTATCTTGTCACTATTGGCTTTCAGATTTCCAAGGCAGATTTCTCACTTTATGTGAGAAAAATAGAGAAAGGTATTATGCTACTTGTCATTTATGTTGATGATTTGATTATGACAGGTGACAGTGATGAAGATATCCTTCATGTGAAAATGCTATTGAAGCAGAAGTTTGAGATGAAGGATTTGGGAGAGCTGCGTTATTTCTTGGGCATTGAGGTGATTAGATCACCAAGTGGGATACAGCTCTTGCAGAGGCAGTATGGATTGGACATGCTGTCCAAATATGGGATGACAGGCTGTAAGCCTATTTCAGTTCCTTTGGAGCAGAATGTGAAGCTGAGCACAGATGCAGGTGAGCTTCTAGAAGACCCTACTATGTACAGACGCATAGTAGGAAGTTTGATTTATATGACTATTACTAGGCCAAATTTGAGCTATGCTGTTGGATTGGTAAGTCAGTTTATGCAGGCTCCAAGGAAACCACATTTGGATGCGGCTAGACGCATACTCAGGTATGTGAAGTCCACATTGCAGTATGGACTATTTTATGAGACTGGGGTTCAGATACAGTTGCATGGATACACTGATGCTGATTGGGCTGGTAGTATTTCTGATAGACGATCTACCAGTGGATATGTGTTCTCTTTTGGAAGTGCTGCAGTCACTTGGAGCAGCAAGAAACAGCCTACAGTTGCCTTGTCAAGCACAGAGGCTGAGTACAGGGGTGCAGCAATGGCTGCATGTGAGGTAGCTTGGTTGCATAAGCTACTTTATGATATGCATCAGTCTACAGATGGACCAGTTGTCATTTATTGTGACAACATGAGTAGTATACACTTGGCAAATAACCCAGTCTATCATGCTAGAACAAAGCACATTGAGGTGCATTATCACTATGTGCGAGAGAGGGTTTTACTAGGTCTTATTGATCTAGTTTATGTCAGCACAGAGGATCAGGTAGCTGACATATTCACGAAGGCATTGGGCGCAGAGAAGCTGCGCAAGTTCAGAGACCTGCTTGGTGTGCAGGAATTGGGATTGAGCTGGAGGGGGAGTGTTGAGATATCGAGCTCCACTCGTGATACGCCAGGGTGACCGTTGTGTATTTATGTCACCGACTTGTCAGTTGCAGACGCGGTTGGTACACCGCCCATGAATAATAGCTACATGATAGCTATCCTTATCTACTCTTGTTCGTGGCTCAGTTAGTATGCCACCTTAGTTAGTTGAGTTTGGTTTGAGACCCATATATAGGGTTCTTCTATTTCTTTGTACTAGAGTTCTTTTGGCTTACACAACTAAGAAGAGGAAAACTGTTTTCAGCCTCAACCCTTGTGTGTATTCCCCCATTGTGCAAGCAAGAAAGCTACAAGTGAGACTCCTTCCTTCTCTCCCACAATCTTGACAAGGTGGACCTCTAAAGCCTGTTGATAGTAAAGTTGATCCCGAGAAGGATAAAGAATTGCCAAGAAATAAGGAAAAAGTTAAAAAAGAGGCACCAAAGCCGGTTCAAAGACTGAAGGAGAGAATGGTTTGGTGAGAGAAGAGAACTGTAATGTGTCCACCTATTCGCTTGTAGGACACGTCTTAACAGTCTATCGGGAAGAAAGTCTAGAAAGCGCCGCCTGGCACTCCCATGGAATGTCACGGGGTTTGCAATCTAGGTCTTCCCGAGTCTACCACGAAGCGGAAGCATTCCGTCCATTCCCACTTAAGATCGACCTGAATCACAGTTTCCCTAGTGGTCAAATTCCTAGAATGGTAGCTAGTGTCGAACCCCCAAGTAAACTACTTTACGCAAAAACATTAGGGTTGAAGCAGATCCATGCTGCACTTGGTTCAAGGAGAATGGGAAATGAGAGGGATGCAAAGATCGACCTCTCTACCTATAAGGCATAGTCCCATTCCATTCCCCTAAAATAGCATAAATCGGAACTCTATTATCCTCGATTCTAGGTCATCACTCCTTGCTATCAATTTCCTTTGAGAAAAGTTCCCAGCCAACCGGGACCACCCATCTGTAGGATGGACCCATGGCCACATCCACGCAATTTCCTCAGGGTTGCTTTAGTTGTCTAATTACCTACCACATTTACTTGGACACACATAAAACAACTTCCTTAATTAGCCAATTAGTCACCGGTTCCTTCACGTAATCTTAGCACTGACATAGAAAAACCATGTCAAGCAAGTTCCTTTTCAACAATTGATCTTAATTATCAATCTTTGGAATACATCATAATAATCTAGCTCGAAGGCTATCCATAATCCGCCCGAAGGCTATCCATAATCCACCCGAAGGCAATCCAGCAATCCACAGGGATTACTAATCCAATTTTCTGCCCATAGACTAGTATGTGGGCCTCGAGATCCAATCCTCAGTCACGTCGGCCTCTTGTATAGGACCTGGAAGGCAAGGGATTAACGGCCAGAGCCCCCTCTGGCACCCAAGCGTCCTCTTGCTCCAAGTAGCGCCCAACGGAGAGACCTCTCATGGCGGGTTCGGTCCACGTTCTCAGCGCGGCTAATAACCCCCTTGGTTAGGGTCAGGCAGACAGTCGGGGGTAACCGATGTTGCCTCTCCCTCCAGGCCTTCAACTTGAAGCATTAATTATTTTTCCATCTTTAGTTCTTTGAGCAAAGCAATACAAACAGTGGGATCAATTGCAACTTGGCAAGATCCCCAAGGGTTTGTTTGTTTACCCATTTATCCTTGGATTAGGGCCTATACCCTGTCAACCCAATTAACAAATACCTTAGGTTCCTTAAATTAAGACACTAAATCCTAGGCAACCTCGTCGCCCCAACTTGATTGGCCAATTTCTTGCTAGACAAATACATAGCTTCCCCTAACTTGGCAAATCAGCCCAAGAAGGGTGATGTAGCAGGGTGACTACTCATCCTCTTGCAAGTTAGACTTGTGCTAGAACCTGCCAACCTTATTCCAAGGAGTGGCAAATCTATTTTGTGATTTAAACACAAAGCCATGCGACATTGCAACTTGTGCACAAGTGTTGCACTTAGCTTGTGGGATCATTTCTCCCATCAAACGGCGTTTCTTGGTCAAGAAATATGTTTGGTCAAGATGTGGGGTTTGGGAGTCCTCTTGACCCAACCCAACCCTAACTATACTAGGTGACCTAGGGTTTCTAAACTCAATCGGAGTTTTAGTATTAGGTCGATCGATCCTTAGGGTAAATCCCTAGATCATTGTTGCATGGGTGTTTAGCTAACCCTAACGTTCCGTGAATGTGGGTAGGATCTTTGGGATCAAAAGTCTTGACTTGGCGTCCCAAATGCGATACTAGGAAGAATTTTTAATGTACTAAACCCTACCTAGCACTTTGAAGTGTTCGTCGTACCAACTAATTATGCTTTTACGAATCCCTTGAGGGTTATACCCTTACAAGTGATCTACCTAAAACGATCTAATTGCCTTGCGACAAGAGTGATCTTTGCTTAAAAGAGATGCAAATACTTTTCCTAAGAGATGCAAATAAATAAATTCAAGATGCAATATTCCATGCAAGTATGCGAATCATACTTTACTTCTATGCAATTGTAAGGTTTGCAATGACCATTTCCTTTCCTTGCTAAAGTCATGATGATTGACAATTTCATGGCTAACTCATATAAAAACCTATGTTGAGTTTCAACAAGAATTATATCTATAACCCTTTTGTTCGATGCATTGAATTTTTTATTTAATATGAAATGCATATTTTTCCAAAACAACTTCGATAAAGAAGTTCATGCATGACGAATGTCATAAGACTATTATTGACTTAATCCTTTCAACGGCACTTAACCCGACTTAAAAATGCAAGCGTCTTTGCATGCAACAGGCAAGTTCATGGTTTCCTTTTTGTGCAATGCAATTATTTGGACAATATTCAAACGGATGTTAATGATTATTTCTTATGAATCATATCTAGGAAATCATTGCCTAGATGCATTATGCGCTTGTTCTTTCATGCGAGGAAGACAAGGATGCATTTAAACAAATTTTCATCCTTTTAACCTATGCAATTGGGATTGTCACTTTGGAAATGTAAGCAAAGAGCAACATGAGACTAAAACTCGTAAGATGAATGAGTAATTTGTCTACATAACTTCCTCATGAAATTTAAATGTGCCCAATGCATTCTGTTTATGTGGAATTAAACTTCTAAGAACCTGGGTAGGAGGACTCGTAGCGATGTCCATGTGTAAACTTGGGTTCGAGGCTCCTGCGTGTGTGCCTTGCATCTTTGACTTCGGAGCCATCGTTGAGGTAGTGGACTTGAACTTCGCGATTTGTCCTTATCTTTATGCCATCTACGAACTTCCTATTAGGCCAATAATTCTTTCCTCACGCAAGAGTTGGGGCTTATGAGTCCGGGTTTTGAAACCGAGGAGGCACGTGAAAACAAGGCTTATGGAAGCCTAACTTTAGAAGCTTCCAAGAAGCTTTTGCTTCTTAATAGAATGACATGGAGGAGGGGGGTAATGATTGGAGGAGAGGAGATTGACAATGAAGGGGGAGAGATTATGACAATGATGGCGGTGGTATGGGCAGGCGGCAGTGGCACGACAGCAGCGGCAGCCTGGCGGTCTTCATGGTGGCAGCCAGCACGATGCAAGGAGCAGCAGCAGCAGCACCATGACCTCTATCTTCTCTCTCTTCGTGCCTCCCTCCCAAGCTCTAAGGGGGAGGTCTTATAGGCTGGGGGGGAAGAGGTAGCCACACACGTGGCCTGTGTGCATGCCTCCCACCTCATGCTTCCCCACACCACTTATGGACTATTCACCCTCCCTCTCACACTCCTCTTCCCCCACCATGCATCGCTTGAGGGGGGAGGGGATATTAATTTAAAAAAATCACTACTTTAATCATTTATCCATTTGCCTTTCCGTAAGGGGTGTTCTTGTGCGGCTTGCGGGTTTTAACCTCGGCCTTATTCGCACAACGCGAATGGGGTTCATTATTGTGTGTGCGGGGCAAGGACTTTGTCACTATCATTATTCTATTGTGGGAGATGACTTAGCACAGCTTTTGCATGGGGCGTGTAGTGATCAAAGTTCTTTAATATTTCGTGCGCAAATATTAAAGGAACTTTGGCTAACTACCACGACTTTGACCTAACAAATTTTCTTTACGAAGTTAAACCTGACATGAATCTCCTGCAATTGATTAAACTTTCTCTAGGAGTATGCAAGGAATTCAGTAAAATCTTGCATATTGGATATATTGTACAACCTTTGGGCATAGCACGAGTAGGAGAAGATTGGTTTGATCATGTTGAAAAGCATTTCCCTAGGGTTCTAGCATATATGGATGAAATATTAGTGGAGCATGCTATCGTGGACATTGGATCCTCCATCAATATCATGATTTTAGACTTGAATGAGAGACTAGGTCTAGAAATCCAAAAAGACGGCTCCACACTTCTTAGGATGGCTGATGATAGTCTAAGGCGACCAAAAGGTTGCATTACTAAAGTCCACATTACCGTTGCAAGCATGGAATGCTATTTGGACTTTAGGGTGATAAGGTTTGCAGGACGTCCTAGCTATCAAGTTTTTCTAGGCAAACAAATGGATTTTAGGAATAGACTGTCAAGTCAATATACTAGTTGGTCGAGTGATTCTAGGTAGAGGTTCCAATTGTGTAATAGTGGATGCTTATCTTGAGTCTCCTTGAAGTGAGAGAGCTCCTTTATCCTCCATTGAACTAGAAACAATAGATTATCCATCTGGTAGTGAGACATCATCAAGCGATGGATCTAAAGAAGGGTCTACTATAGAAGACATCTATCAGATAACTTTGAATGAGCTGATAGAGCCTCAAAATAGGATAAGAGATGTGACTTAATTGAGTTGGACCTTGGTACACCAAATGATTCATGACCAATCAAATTAGGTTCCATGCTTAGTTCAAAAGAGAGAGAGGACTATGTGTCCTTAATTCAAGAGTTCCATGACATCTTTGCTTGGAGTTATGATGAACTTGGAGGCATTCCTCCTAGTCTAGCTGTGCATACCATTCCACTAAAGGAAGGAAGTCGGCCCGTACGTTAGAAAGTAAGGTGCATGCCTTTTGAACTAAGGGATGGGCTGTTCGAGGAGCTACAAAAGTTGCAGATAGCAGGTTTGATCTTCCCCCTATTCATCATACTGAATGGTGTTCACCAGTTGTGATCAGAAAGAAGAAGAATAATAATATCCAATTTTGTGTAGACTTTAGAGAGGTGAATAAGCAGACTATTAAAGAATACTACATGTTGTCGTTTATTGACCAAATTTTGTATCAATTAGCAGGTAGGAAAATATATTCGTTCATGGATTGCTTTGCGGGGTATAACCAAATGGCGATTTGCTGAGCAAGACAAGCTAAAAATGAAAATTATTACTATCTTCAGTACCTTTGCGTACCATGTGATGGAATTTCGTTTATGTAATGCACCTAGTTCGTGTCAAAGAACAACCAATAAGACCTTTTGTGACATCTCCCTAGAGGAGTTGAAAGTATTCCTTGATGACCTGGGGGCAGCCACCATAAGAGAAAGGCAGTTGATTATTTTGCAGAAGTGTTTTGAGCATTGCAAACAATTTTTCATAGCTCTTAACCCATAGAAGTGCGTTTTTGGAGTGCCTTATGGGTTGTTGTTAGGCCATGTGGTTAGTTCAGTAGGGATTGTGACTCACCCTGAAAAGATCAAGGTCATAGTCACCATGAGTCCACCACATACTTCAAAGAAAGTGCATAGCTTTCTGTCATCGGTAGGGTATTATCGAACGTTTATCAATGCTTTGGCAGAAAGAATGTTGCCACTAACAAACCTATTGTTCTTTAACTGTCAGTTTGCATGGAGTGATGTTTACAAAGGATCGTTTGATGATGTGAAGCAGAAGCTTACCAAAGCACCTATTTTAAAAGCACCTAAAAGGAGAAAAATGTTCTATATATTTTCAGTAGCAACAATATATAGTATCATCTGTTTATCCCAAATTTAGGAGGACAAATGGTACCATCCGATAGCCTTTGCTAGTGGGTGTATCGGAAATTAACTACACCTATATGGAGAAGTTGTGCCTTGGGATGGCATTTGCGACCAAAAAGTTCAGGCACTATATTCTTAATGAGAATGTGGTTTTTTATATGAAGGCAGAAGGGCTTCAATTGTTACTAAACAGGTTACAAGTGCTTGATCATTTAACAAAGTGGTTAATCACTTTGCAAGAGTTTGATTACAATATTAAGAGTAAGCTGCCAAAGCTATAGGGCATTGTAGAGTGTCTTGTGGATTTTGGAGAGCCAAAAGAGGTCTTGGCTGAAGGAAGTGACATGGAAACATTGTTTAAGATTGATACAGCGTCTATTCCCTCCTGGTATGCTACTATAATGCACTATCTATCTACAAGAGTGATGGAGCTACTTTATCAAACTCCGAGAAGAGGAAAATTAAACAACAGGCATTGAAATTTTCCTTGATCGTTGAAACACTATATCGGCAAGGTGTTGACGATATCTATCACCAATGTGTGATGCTTGACGAGGTTCCATTTATCTTGGAGGAGTGCCATGACTCTGCTTGTGGGGGGCATTTTGCTACCCAGTTGATGGCACAGAAGGCTTTAAGAGCTTGATATTAGTAGTGACTGTCCATGTTTGAGGATTCATTTGAGTATGTTAAGAGATGCAATATATGTCAAAGACATGATAGTAGAGAGAATAGGAAGTTGTCACTTACGTCTATTATGGCTACCCTTCCATTTGAGAAGTGAGGCATTGACTTTGTGGGTCCTATTACCATGTCATCTACTACTCAAAAGAGATATATTATAGTAGCAATTGATTACTTTAAAAAGTGGTCAGAAGCCCGAGCGATAAGGCATGGCAATGCAAAAGAGACTGCCAGTTTCCTACTTGAGCAGATCATCTGTCATTTCGGTCTGCCATTTTTTGAACAAGATGATTAAAATCTTGGAAAATCAAGCATAATAAGACAACTCCCTATAATCCGCAAGCAAATGGACAAGTTGAAAGTACCAATAAGTAGCTTGTGGGTATCCTATCCAAGATAGTCTCTGAAAAAAAGCGTGATTGGGATACAAAATTGTATGTGGCAGTATGGGCATATACACAACATTTAAACAAGCCATTGGCCACACCCCATTCAAATTAGTTTATGGGTAGGAGTGTGTCTTGCCCTTATAAATTGAGTTTCCGACCATAAGATTCGCAATCAATCATTCTTTGGGTGACAAAGATGCCCTATTCAAGCATTTTATGACTCTAGCCTACTTGGATGAGCTCAAATTACAAAGTTTGTAGCACCAAGAGGTAGCTTAAATGTCAGATGAAGTGGTTGCATGATCTAAAAGCAAAGAAATATACCTTTAAAAAAGGACAGTTAGTTCTATATTACGATGCACGTAGGGAGTTATTTCTCGAGAAGTTGGAACCTAGATGGGATGACCCTTACAAGGTAGTTAGGATAGGTAAAAATAAGTCCATGGCTTTACTAGCTGATCTATAGGGAGTGGAATCTATAAATAAGGTTAATCTTAATAAGATTAAATATGATTATTTATGAGTATGCTAACGCACTACATGCATTGCAGGTCCATGCTGGGGTTGATCTAAGACCTACAGGAGAGCTTAACCTAGTTCATGGGGTGGTTAATTCCTTATCTAGAGCACCCATATCTAGAGCAAATATATCATTAGGGGAAGCTTATCTGGTGGAGCAAAGTATACAAAGTGATTGAGCAAGAATATGGTACCTTTGTGAGGGAAATCAAAGCTTTTTGCCATCACTTTTTACAAAATTTGACAAGCACCCGTGTTGAGTTTAATGAAGAAGGTGGGATGGAGCTGTTAATTCATCCTCTAAGTATGCTGAATTTTGATTATCATAATTACAAATAGGGGAGTTCTTGATGGCTGGCCGTGTAAGCCCATTGTTGACGTACACATTATACTTTGATGGAGCGTCTAGTGGCCCTAATAAAAAAGGGAGTGTTGGAGTAGTTGTCTGAGATCCCTAACAATTAGCAGTTTATCTTGAGGTAGGATTCACTAACAAAATGGTGGAGTATAAAGCCTTAATTATGGGACTGAACATTGCTACAAAAGGTGGTATTCAATTGTTGTTAGTAAAAGGGGATTCCCACTGATCTTAAATCAACTAAATGGCACATACATAGTCCCGAATCCTATCCTTTGCATGTATCATCAAACTGCTATGACCCTACTTGATGAATTTGAGAGAGTCTCTCTTCATCTAATTCCACGTTCTTGGAATCAGTTTGCAAATTTCTTAGCAAAATTTGCTTATGAAGAGGGCCTCTTCTTCAACTGTGGTCCTAGTCCGGATGTTGCTATCGACAATGAGATAGGACCTGGTCGTTTGTGGGGAATTTCATCCAACCACGCATTATATGGCTGGCAATGGTTGATATGGGTAATGTGAAGAGTGGTTGAGACCCATCTATCTCTATTATCTTGGACCCATAGGTTGATCAAACGGCAATGGTTGATATGGGTAATGTGAAGAGTGGTTGAGACCCATCTATCTCTATTATCTTGGACCCATAGGTTGATCAAACAACATGTTATGTGGTATGGGTCACAACTTGATGCATTTAGTTTAGGGCTGAGAGTCCTATTTTTCCCCTTGGAATGGAGTGTATTTTCGTATATCTACCTTATTCCAAGGAGGGATAGGTAGGTGCTATTTTGTTTAATCTCATTAGACCAAGAGGGAAAGTTGTTTTAAGGTTTTATTGTTTGATTTTATTAGGTCAAGAGGGCCAATCAGTTTTGCAGTCACATGTGCTATTTCTTTAGGCCAAGAGGGCCATATGTCTGTTTGGTGTAGGTACATTTAATGGTTTTTTGTTTCAGTGATTGCATCATACAGGTTGAAAAAGTCACTAGAGGGAGCCTTTGCTGCGGAGGAGCTTTTTGTGGCCATTCCAAGTAGTTTCATCCCTTTCCTGAGTCTTTTGCCATTTCCCTTAAGCAATTAATGATATATGTGTATGTAAGGGGTTATTGTCTTCTTGTTTGTTGAGGACCGACGATCAAGGCATGAAGTCCCAGGTTTAGGTTATGTATGTTTGTGGGAGGTCTGAGTAGTCATTGCCTCCTGCAAAGACATTGTCCGGCATTGAAAGACCTATTTTAGATGGGAGTTCTAGTGACCTTGTTATGCTGACCTGCAAGGCGACCGTTCTAGGAGGTCCTATTAGTGTGAGGCAATTAGAAAAGCCTACCATACAAAATGATGATACAAAGGAAAACACCCTAAATATCTGAAAGGAAATATATGAATATACAAAGGTGTGTAAAAAGGGGTTCTAACCACTCTAAACATAGGAAAAGAACAGAAAGAAGAATCCTTGTGTAGTTGTTCATTGCCTTGCAAAGGCTTGGTAGGTTCCTGGGGACAATTCAGACCCAGGGGGCCAATGCCTTGTCTTCCTAGGGGTGGCATCTAGCTGAAAATAAGAAAAGGATAGGAAGGTTGGAGTGAAAATAAAAGTGAGCACTAGAAAAGGATTATGTGTCACCTTGTGAGGACTTGGTAGGTTCTTGGGTACCGAGACAGGATATGAGACCAATGCATTGTTCTCATTGGGTCACTACGCTCAGCTCCCTCCTTTTTACACACCCACATATGGCAAATAAAGGCCTAAAAGGAAAAATGTGCTAAACAAAAATATTTCTTGATCAAGCTATAGGAGTCCTTTCCTAGTAGAAGCTCCTAGTTGAGTTCTCCTTAGTTAGGTAGGTAGTTAAGACCACCACTTAGGATGACCTCTTTGATAGTTCTTGTTCCTATGGCTGTGTTGAAACAGTTGGTTAGTGACTAGCTTTAGACTCTTTGTTAGATTATACTAGGCCTCCTCCTCATGGATTTCATGCCTTGGTTTTGATAGGGGTAGGGTGAGAGCTGTGATGTTTTTTGTTGAGTATCTTCTGTATCAGCTTGATGCTCTTTATGGTTGTGTTTATTTGCAGATTTGTTCGTGGGATTCAACGGGTTGAGCCGTCCTATCCAGTGGTCACCAATGAGTGGCAGATTTTTCCCAAAAAACATGCTCAAAAATAGCCAAAATTTTTGAATTTCAAGGAAAAAATAGACTTTGTCAAAGGTGGCTTAGGCAATCGAGTCAATTTTAAGCAGGAAGCAATCGATGAGTTCCAAAAGTGCTTTAAAGACCCATTGAGCGGCGATTGGGAAATTTTCATAATTTTTTGAGATGTCGGATGAGACTTCTGGAAGTGCCAGGCAATGGGGGAGCTCAAGATAGTCAAGAAAAAATTTACGGATTCAAAATTCGATGAAGGACGCGAGAAAGGGGTTGCCCAAAGTGGAGGACAAAAGAGAGTAAGTGGGAAGAGAACTTCAAAGGCCAAGGGGTGTGACCCTTGGGGTCTTCCAGCCCAAAGATTTGTGAGAAGGGGGGGGGGTTTGCCATGGCATGGAGGAAAATGACATTCTGCAATAGGGCGTCAATTTTTGAGGGAGAGGGGGGATATGGAGGTTCAATACAACCCCCCAAATTGACTACATCCCTGATCTACACTTTATTTTTGCTCTCTATCACCACCTTTGTCTCATCCAATGGTTGCTTGGTTTGACAGATTAGAAACTAGTCTTTCTCTCTTCTCCCTCTCTCTCCCCTCTATGGGTTGTTCATGCACATTATCTTGAAGGAAGAATCGAGAAGGAGATTGAAGAAAATGATGATGGAGATTCATGGAGATGCTGAAGATTGATGTGCAGCATGGAATTGAGAGCAAAATGGAGGCTCCATTCGCTGGTCACACATTCATTCAATGCATCTTGAGTTTCGTAGAAACATGGTTTGACTATTTTTTATGAAGAAAATGAAGGGGTTTTGACATTTTATGATGAAAATGATGTTCTTATGCAATGAAAAATTGTTTGAGTGCTGGTTGCATCATGTTTAATTGTTGTTTATAAAAAAAATTTGATTTCATAATGATTTACATACGCTATTTAAATATTGCAAAACCCAAATTGCGATTTTTAAGGGTTAAATGATAGTTTTGTTGTTTCGGGTGGGTGAAATGTGTTCTTATGGAAAAAAATGGAAAATTAAATTGAATTTCAATAAAATGATTAGCATGGAAAAATTAGAAAATAATAGTGATTATTGATAAATAAATGCTTAAAAATAAGAGAAAATACGGGCAAAATAGAAATGCACTTCATAAAAATAGAAAAAAATATAATGAGTGTTTCTGGATGTATGATAGTGGCAAAGCATAAGGTTTGCCCTATCTCTTTGTCAAAGTTTGTGATTTATTGCTTTTCATACATCAAAACTTGACAAAATGAACCCCTAGACCTATGCAATGGAAGCAATACCTAAAAATAGGGGATGGGGTGTTTAAATGATGCAATTTAGGTGCTGTTTATTGCTAAATTTTCAGATGCATATCATGATATAGGGTTTTTCATGTTTTAATTAAGAGGATAGTAGCATGAGCGTTGTCTCGGTGCTATCCTTACATCGTCGTAATGAGTTGGTAAATGAGCATTGGAAAGCCTGATTGTGCATGACACGTTTCTGATTGAAAATTATGTTTGAGCACATTAGGATCATCCACTTTTGCATGTGCATATCAACCATGGTATTGGAATATGAAGAACTGGATGCATAGCACCTATTTTTCATTATGAAGACCTATGCTCAAGTGTGTGAGACAATCTAATCTATAGGCTAGTCAATTGGTTTTTGGGAAATTATTTGGTAAGGACACATGGTATCTCTTGAAATACATTAAAAAATAAAAGAGTGGAGCTTATATTGTGTGTATTTTATGTTGGAACGACACATCTTGGGGCCAATCCCCGAGGTATAGAAGAGTCACAGTGGAGCTACGAGAGTTAGCCGAGAGGTGCTTCCCTATGTTTGTGCTACGAGGCATTATGCCTATATGTTATAGGATCTCCCTTTGAGGAGAAGGGATGGTAAATTTTGGACTATGATCTTGGACTATGATCTAATACAAACACAGAATTGACATTAGCATTTAGTGTAGAGTGAGTCTTAGACACTCCTGGCCACGAGGCCGTGTGGTGGGGTTGTCTATTGTGTGCATGAGGTCTGACTAGTGCCATAGCTAGTGCCGGCCCATTTTAGGTCCCATCACCTAGTCACTTCACAAGGTAGAAATTACCTTCGTAAGGACGTTGACTAAGATCTTGTTCGTGGATTCTGCTTGGCCATTAGCTTGAGGATAGTAGGGTAAGGATTTCTTGTGGATGACTAAGAAGGTTGAGAGTAGGTAGGAAATCACCTTGTTGATGAAGTGTGTGCCTTGGTCACTTACTAATTCAATAGGGCAACCAAATCGTGACATGGCTTGCTCCCATAAGAACTTCCTTGTGGTCCTAGCATCATTCTTATTGGTGGCTCATGCCTTGGCCCATTTTGTAAGATAGTCAGTTGCTATTATGATGTATCTAGCCTGTGAGTATTGTGATGTGGGACTGATGGGTCCAATGAAGTCAGCTTCCCATTTCTCAAAGGGTTGCCGTGAAATAATAGAGATCAACTCCATCTTATTCTTTGGGGCAGGAACTTTGCGGGATGATGTATCCCCATTGAAGTGCCCTCTAGCAATCCCTTCATGTGCTTCTCTCAACACATCGTGCATTTCATGCTCACACACGTCGCAATAGCAACCCGTCTTGCCCTAGCCTATAGAGTTGATTGGCCATCAACTGGTAGGGTTGGATTCTCAGAATAAGTAGCCAAAGCCAGGCCTTCTTGGATAGGTTTATCAGGTAGATTGTACTCTAGCATTTGGACTATATCCTCTGCCTAGTACGGTGTTAGATTGGCTTTGAACAAATCTTTCTCACTAGACAAGCTAAAAAGGTGAGCATCTAGCAAATCATCAGTTATGCCCTGCCTAGCAACTTCTCTTGTAGGTATTCGCGACATGTGATCAGTCATGTAGTGTTGCTTGCCCTTGTAAAAAAAGAGAAATTAAATTCTAGAAGAAGAAGCAACCATTTAGCAATGTGTCTAGTAGCGCATGGCTTATTTACAAGATAGAGCAATGCTTGATGGTTTACGAAGAAGGTGAAAGGCGTGGCCGAGGGGTAGTGTCGAAACTTCTTTACAACAAACACCATGGCAAGCCCTTCCCTTTCTATGGTGGAGTAGTTCATCTCTATGTCGCTGAGTTGTTTCCTGGAAAAACTCATGGGGTAATCCAAATTATGCTCCCAAGGCTAGCACAATATAGCTTCAATAGCACATTTAGACGCGTCTCTATGCATGTGAAAGGTGATGTTCCAGTTTGGAGCTCGTATGATTGGTGTAGTCGTAAGACCTTCTTCAACTCCTCATATGCTCGTTGGCACTTATTAGTCCACTCGAACACTATCAGTAGCTTATACAATGGTCAATGCATAATTCAACACAAAGTGCCAATAGTACCTAGTGTGACCCAAGAAACACAGAACTCCCTTATAGTCCTTTGGTGGCAGCAAGTCGATAATGACCCTAACCTTCAAAGAGTCGGTGGCTATGCCGTTCTTGGACACCTCATGCCCTAGGATGCATCCATGCTTGACCCAAAACTTTTTTTCAAAGGTTCAATGATAGGTTGTAAAGCTTGCATCATTCAAAGATTACTTGCAACTTCTCTAAGTATTATGCCCAACTAGAGTGTAAGCATAGGTCATCTACAAACACGTCTAGCTCATGTCTAAGAATATCTTTGAAGATGGTGAACATTAGGTGCTAAAAGGTTACAAGCGAGCTCATCAACCCAAAGGGTATTACAATATAAGAGAAAACACCCCACTCAGTAGCAAATGTTGTCTTGTGCCTATCATCGAGATATCCTTGCACACCTGGTTATATCCTGAGAAGATGTCCAAAAAGTTGTAGGCCTCTTTGCCTGA
Source organism: Lygodium microphyllum (assembly GCF_053477565.2). Taxonomy (NCBI): domain Eukaryota; kingdom Viridiplantae; phylum Streptophyta; class Polypodiopsida; order Schizaeales; family Lygodiaceae; genus Lygodium; species Lygodium microphyllum. The sequence goes on from NC_141151.1 coordinate 95,603,949, forward strand.
TACCCTTTCAAGCATGTGATCTGTGTATGGTAATGGATAATTATCCCTTTTTGTCACGACGTTAACCTTGTTATAGTTCACGCACACTCATATCTTCCCATTCTTCTTCATGATTATCACAATCGGTGATACCTAGTCCGTGTGCTCTATTTCGTAGATGAATCCTGCCCTCATTAGCTTATCGATTTCCTCCCTTACGACTTGGGCATGTTTTGGATTCATAGGGTACAATCATTGTTTTACCATCACTACACCAGAGGTTTTTGATATGTTACGTGTCACCACTCTAGGATCCACACCTTTGAGTTCATCTAAGGACTAGGCAAACACATCCAAGTACTCTTGCAAGAGTGCAATGACACTAGCCTCTTCCTCCTCAGTCAAGGCGTCAGTTATAAACACCAATCAAGACTTCTTGTCTTCCCTTGCCAAGTTGACTTCTTTGACGTTGATAGGTCCCTTAATCGGCTCACTTGTTTGTCCTTGTCCTTTTGCTCCCAATAGGACCACTACTTTGTCATCTTTCTTAAACTTCATAAAGTGTCTCGGTAGGTCTTGTGGTTTCTTCTATTGCTTTGCCTCCTCCTTCTTCGTCTATCCTCTCCTTTTTTCCTTCAATCACTTGCATCTTAGGTGGACTGGAAGGTTGCCCTTGGTGAGTTTGGTCCTAGGAGGTTGAGGTATCTTTGGGTCGCTCTCTATTGATCTCTAATTCAGAATTAAACTCGTAATCCACAATAGAGGAAGGAGTTTCCCCTAGTAGTTGGATCTCGATGGGTGCATCTATCCTAAGTAAGGGTGTTTTCAGTGGTTGGGCTATCCCTGCTTGTTCATAGTCTATTGCTCCCACATGCTCTAGCCAGGAGCAATTGCATTCCATCTGCATGACTTCTCTCTCGATCTTGTAAGTACTCCCTTTTTGGGGCTTGGATTTTTCTTTGAGCTATTCTATCACCCTTCCTTCAATGTCGTATTCTACGGTGTTTACTTCTTCCTTGGTTTCCTCACTACTGGAGTGGGAGTCCTTGTACTCATCATCAGAATCAGTTCCTCCTTTCTACTTGTCATCCCCTAGACTCTTATCTCTAGCCTACATCCTTTGTCAGTGAATAACGCCCAATTGTACATTAAGTTCCAGTCATGCACCTTAGTCCATTTCCACTTAGGATTGTCCATGAGGTCTCTGAGGGGCTTGAGATTAGCACTGGGATTGCCAGTCAATTTTCCCACTACATACTTGAGGATCTCAACAATTCTAGCCTATTTCTAGGAACATGGGAAGAGATAGGTCTAGGTTTATTGCTTGAGCTCCTAGCCATCATGTAGAGTGGCACTGCAAGCTCTCTTCTTGACACGCTCACAATTTTTGCAGCTTGTTTGTATGTCTCCTCCTCATCTAAGAATGGGAGATCGATTGTCATTAGGACGCGCATCCAATCTCACTCATCCTCAGGACAAGGGATGTATTTGGTTAAATGTCCATGAGACTTCTTTATTAGTGCATTACCCCTAAGCATGGCAAAGATGGCATCCAAGTCGTCAACGGGGTCGTCTTCCAAGTGTCCATCTCAACCTTTACTACGATTTCGTTGGGTTTCCTAGGAACATTAGACCATTGCCCCGGTCTTCAATGACTCGACCGTTCCTCATAATCTAGAGTCATCCTAGCAGAATGTCGTAGTCGACTCCCTTCATAACAATGAAGTACACAGAGAATTGGACACCTGCAATCTTCACTGGCCAATTTTTAAAGACTCCAAATGGCCTTATTTTCATTTCGTTAGCCAGAGTGATGTTGAGCCTAGCGGTTTTGATAGGAGGGTTTTCCCAAGCCTAGAGCACAGTATGGCTCAACACACTCACTCCCGCCTTGGTATCTACGATTCCCTTCCGTGTGACATCTCCTAGGTCTAGGATAGGCAAGATTGCATGTGTCTTAGTGGCTTTCCAAAAGGCATTAATGTGTAATGACTTTAGCACTGAGTGCAGTGCCAAGCTGGGTATTTGTGTGATTGCATCATGATCTTTCATGTCAGTGGTAGCATGCTCCATCGGTTCTTCTACCTAGTGTTTCAACTCCTGCCATAGCATGGAGTAGTGTCTGAGTAGGTCTCCTAAACTTAGGGTCGCTAGGGTGGTCACTAATGTCAGGAGGAGATTGATGGTTGTTTGTCTCTCTCCTAGATTTATGCTCCTTGGCCACTGGTCTTGACTAATCAACTAGCCTGTGGCATCTAAACTTGGTCTAGGTGGTATCGCCTGTGGCATGGGTGCATCTCTCAACCTTGGTTGTGCATGTGAGACTGGCATGCTTACACTAGAGAGATCCTTGATCTCGTCCTCTAAGATAGGCTCAGCATCCTTGAGGTGCTTATGTGTGTCTTTTACCCACTCCTTGATTTTGGCTATTGCCTCAAGTTAGCACCTAGGGTGGGGATACTCCCCTATCTTTGCACTCCCTTTCTCTGCCATCTTTGGAGTGGTAGTTTTTGCCTTTGTATCCATGACCTTTTTGTCGGTCACCAACGTTGTCGCACCCTTAGTCTTAAGAGTGACCTTTGCATCAGACTTTTTCTTCCTTTTCCAATCAGCTCTTTTTTCCTATTGAGGCTGCATCTACATTGTTGGGCCCTGACAGTGATATATCTGCCTGCTTTGTTTGTGCTCTAGTCATGACATGCACCGGGATGGGTGTGTCCTTGTTGTCAAATGTCTTGACTCCGAATAGCCCCAAGGGCAATGAGGGCATGTTTGTCGGGCTAGGGGATGGCTTCCATTTAGGGCAATCAACAAAGAGGTGAGTGATGCTGCACTCAACACATCTGAGGTCAACTTTTTCCTTATTCACTTGTTCTCTCTCTGGGGATAGCATGATGAGATGTGGCTCGAGTGACTGCAAGCCCAACACGAGATTGGATCTTGGGGTGGCCTTGCAAACCCTCTTCCCCTACCTCTACCTAGCGCCATCATCGATACTAGATTAGGACTGAATTTCCCTCTTCATCATAGGAGACATAAGGGTTTACATAGGCTTCATCTTTGTTAGGCTCCTCCATGTAATGGATTGGAGCATCACTCAGTGGATGGGTTACATAGGGTCCTGGTGGTCAGGGTATGCCCATCAGCCATCCTAGGAATGAGGAGCTTTGCATCATTCGGTGCTGGAAGTGCCACTTGGGCTCCTCTTCCAAGGAAATTTGGTGGCCTATTCCCCAGGTACAATGGGTTGTTTTGCTAGATATAGGGGAATCTCCTAGGCAATCTATAGTGCATGGAAACCGCCAACTCTACCACAGTTCGCACAAGGCCTAGATCAAGGATCCTAGCACTCGATTCAGAGGTGGTTGCCACCACAATGCAAGCATTATACATGTGGTCACGTTGATTTCCTCACAAATTCTTGCAGCCATGGTAACTTCATTCTCACCTCAGCTAACTCCTGGCCTTGATTTACGCTCTTCCCCTTGTCTTGCATGCTAGGGGTTGATCCCTCGCTGGAGGTGGTGGTCCTCTCGGAGGTCCTTTGACTAGAGTTGTCGCGGTTTGAACTTCGAGAGCTTCTCTCTCTTAGCTAGTCATCCACCCTAATAGCTTCATTGAAGACTTTAGCTAACACGTCTCCTTGCAAGCTAGTCTAGTTACCTCTCAAAGCCTTGTATAACTCCTCGCTACAAATTCCATTCATGAACACGGTAAAGACTGCTCTTTCATTTGGTCGCTCATTTGTGGGAATTCTCTTGAAGAGGCTGCACACATGAGTGACTTAGTCTCTTATGTCCTCCTTGTCCTTTTGACTGACATTCATAAGTCGAACTATGAGGTTATCAAAGTATCTTGCTTCCAAGAATCTCTTAATGAAGAGATCTTTTAGTCGGGAAAAGCCTAAGCTGGTGTACTATATCCTACCCTTATCACCTAAGGAGATTCTGAAAGCTTGGGAGCATTGTGCAAGGTATGTGAGACCATTGGCCTTGCAAACTTGCTCAAATTGCTCTAGAAAAATTGTATGAATTTCTACTAGGCTCAACCGCTTAGCTACCAAGGGATTTTTGATTTCCTCTTTCCCCCCCTTGAGTAATTCCTAGGCCTAAGAGTAGCGAGATCACTAGTGCTTTCTCACTTTGTTGAGCAGCCGTATTATTGATGAGACGCTTGGTCAAGCTCGCTTAGCATGAGGTCTACCTCTATCACTTTCTCACTCTCCGCAGTTGGCCCTGCCTTTCTTTTGCCGGCTAAGGCTAGCACATATCAAGCCTCATGCACATCTATATCTTGTTGTAGCTTCCTAGTTCTCTGCTTGCGGTTGTAGGCAGCTATGCCCTACAGTGATCTCCTAACCACTTTCCTCTCTTCCTCCTAGCTTGATACCACCTCTTCCAGTGGCCTTTCGTGGATCACTGTTCTAGTTAGCAAGTCAGATTCATTAACCATGGACTGCAATTGGAAATTCACCCAAGTCCAGCTGATCGTCTCCCCCTGTCTATGTTTGCTCCTGACATCATTCTTGCTTCCTACTCCACGAGGTTATCGATCAATCCAAGAAAATTTGGTAGCACTTTTCCCTCAATCTTGCTATCCTTTCAGTCCCCCTACCATGTTCATGAGTCCTATTAATGGGGCTCTAAGGCACCCAACTATGTTTTGGGGTCTCCTCCTACTAGTAGGTTCCTTCAAATTATAAAGTCTGCATGTATTCCTTGTTATTGAAAGCAGTCCTCAACTTATGTTCACTCAGTGTTGGGTGCCATGATGTGCATGGTGCAAAATCAAGCTTTTTGTCCCTTTCAAGTGTACTTATATGGAAGAAAACACTATGTGGGGCGCATCTCCAAAATGATTATGCCATTCTAGCTATCCCCCTTTCTTGTTTACGACCTAATATGGCTCTAAATGTGGTCTCTAGTTGCTCCTAAGGATTGTCTGGGGTCTATCCTGCTCCTCTATACTCTATCAGGGGGGGCTAGGTTATAGTCTAGAGACCAACCTTTGGGATACATGTCCGGTCGGCTATGTGACTGGGCTCCTAGAGTTTACCAATTTTGGGAGTCTGAACTAGGACACAGTGGTTAGACTATGGGGTGACGAGGCACATGCAATGATTTTGGTTGATTTCTTCAAGCTTGGTCCACGACTGCCTACAAGGCCCTACAGATCACACCTATGCCAAGCAACGAAGGGTTTTGCATACTTGGATCCAAGGAAAAGCTCCAAAATTGAATGCCACGATCTCCTCTAGTCGACAGGTCTCTCTCTCTCTCTCTCTCTCTCTCAAGCTCTCCTTAATCTCTTAAGTGCAAAACGAGGTCTCCCTTGCCACTCCTGGACTCTTATTGCCCTACCCATGTTTGCATTCATCTTAATCTTGCTCCTCTTACCAGCATTCAACCCAATATTTCTTTTTTTTTCTCTTATTTTCCCCATTTCAGTGTGTTATACAACAACACAAAACCCTACTGTGTGCTCACAATGTTTTGATCCTATCCTACCTAAACCAAGCAAAAATCACAAGACAGCGTTCATGCTTCTTTAGGCTACTCATCTACACATCATCCCAACCCAAAAATACATACTTATTTTCAATGATTAACACACCTAGATTTTCTACCTATCTCAAGATCAGGTTCGGGGATCAAACCCTTACTTCGATGCTCGATTTGAAGCTTACAAGTGCTCAAGCTTGAATCCATTGGTCCCAACAATGGAACCAAAATGTAGAGGTGAGTACCTGCCACGACCCTTAAACCACTTATTGTTCAAGTGTTTCAAGCGAGAACTAATGGCTACCTCTCACATAGTTGATGCACTATCCCTCACTACGAGTGTAGTGAGATTACCTTGACGCCCAATTGAGTTGCCTTCTCTCTCAAGCACTCCAATAGCTCCATGATTCGTTATGCAAGCTCAAGCATCCTCAAGCCTCTTCCTCCAAGATCCATCCTCCATAGCCATGTGTGAGAGGAGAGAAGAGAAGAGAAGAAGAAGAGAGGAGATGGTAGAGAGCTTCACTGTTGAGATGGCAAGCTCAACATGTGTGGACATTGATGATGGACCACCTGGCTAGATGAGTCCGCACGTCTACACTTAGCATGTTGGTAGCCATTATAATACTCACATGGCCATTGAATTATCACTTAATATATTTATTTTGTTACACCTACCTATATCTGGCAAAGATATAACACCAGTCGATTAGTATAGTTGGTTAGACACTATTTGACTTAGAAGGTCACTTTCCTTTGTGTTGTATCTTATCTATACTTTGTGTACATTGTATAGTGTGTGGAAGAAGAATAAATAATCAGAAAGAAAACGTTTTGGCCTCCATCTCTCTTATTGTGTTCTTGAGTGAGCTTCCTCTTGTGAATACAGTGTGTGTTTGGCCTAGTAGCTCAAGCAAATCCCCTCACCACGCGATTCTTGACATGGTATCTGAGCCATGCAAATAAGAAAGGCTGATTTTGAAGGCTGAAGTGAAGGAGAAGAAGTAAGGTTCAAGCAATCAAGTAAAAGGGTAGGAAGGTCTCCCATTCTTCCACTCTCTCTCTTGGATAGTGTCTATGGAGGCACCGAAAGCAGGGTCGAGCAAAAATCTTAGATTGCTGTGAGATTTTGTGTGCCAGCAGAGCATCATATATTCTGTAGATAAGCTCTTTAGGACTTTTCCATAGTTATTTTGGGCATTTGAGGCCGTTTTTCGGGCCCCATTTTAGAGCTGCAAGGTTGCGGACAGTTTCAGGGTACACTGTGATTTTGGCTGTATTGATCGAAAGTGGGTGCACATGTTACAAATTTTGAATTTGTAATTTTTGAGGTGTTTGCAGGAAGCAAACATAAGGTTTATCTGCAAACAGGTTGCATATTACATGTACTATTGAGCAATTAGTGAAAAAGGTTGCTTGGTGTATTGCTATGCACGTGTTGTGAAAGATTGCGGAAGACTAGCTTGTTGTGTTATATCCTTGTTTGTGATAATGGCAGAGAACACTGGAAATCCCATTATTGAGAAGCTCGACAAGAACAACTACCCTTCACGCAAGTTTTGCATGACGAACTTCCTCATTGGAAAGAGCCTTTATGAATTTGTTTCACGTGAAGAAAAGGAGCCAGGAGTTGGGTATCCCTTCGACTGCAGATAAATTAAAAACATGGAAAGAATGGAATGCAAAAGACAAAAAGATGATGTACTGGTTATATGCAGTCATTGATAATACGATGTTGGGACATATCAGGAATGCAGAAACTTCACATGCAGCTTGGACAATTTTTGAGAACATGTTTTCAGTAAATACAAAGGCACGAAAGATTCAACTCAAGCAAGAGTTGAATGACTTGAAGAAAGGGAAAATTTCTATCAATGAGTATGTGTTGAAGGTGAGGAGCATTGCAGATGCTTTAGTAGCGATTGATGAAATGCCTGATGATGATGATTTGGTTTCATCCACTTTGAGTGGTCTTAACAATGAGAAGGCATGGAAATCATTTGTTACTTTAGTATATGTATGGAAGCCATTTCTAGATTTTGATGAGTTGATCTCTCTCATGATTACCGAAGAGATCAATATGCAGGGTGACTCATATGAAAAAAATGGTGAGCAGTTTCAAGCATTTTACTCAAGTTCAGGAAGGGGACGTGGTAGATCCTCTTCAAGAGGCTGTGGTATGGGACGTGCTGGCGATAACTAGTAAACAGGTTCAATTAGGAATTTGGTGAAATGCTGGTTTCAGGAGGCCAATGAAACTTTAGAGGCAGGGGGAGCTCTAGAGAAAGAGGTAGATGGAAGAATAGAGATTCTGGAAACTCTGCTATTGTTTGCCATTATTGTGGCAAAATAGGCCATATTGCAGCCCATTGTTATGCAAAGAAGGATGATATTCACAGTGATAAATTGCAACAAGGAAACTATGCATCATCTTCATGACATAATGAATATAAAAATGAGTGTATGTTTGTTATGCAGTATATGATGAATGCAGTTACAAGAAAGGGGACACATGATTATGTATGGTATGTCGATTTAAGTGCATCTAATCATATAACCAATCATGTTGAATGGTTTGGAGAGATGCGAGACTTACAAAATGCAGGTTATCTATAGATGCGTGATGATTCATGCCACCCAATTTCACACGTTGGAAAGGTTCCCTTGTCCTTGTATGATGACCAGATACAGAGTCTGACAGATATATGACATGTGCCATCAATTACAAAGAAATTAGTGTCTATTGGCCAAATGGTAGAGCAGGGGTTGCAGGTCCGATTCAATGAAAAAGGTTGTTTTGTAGAAGCCTTTACTAATAAGTGTAGGTTGGTTGTAAAAAGAAGTAGAGTTGGCCAAATGTTCACTTTAGATGCTCGAATTCCTGCAATGGATTGTCAAGAATCGCGTGGTGGGGGGATTTGCTCAAGATGCTGCACCGAACACACACAGAATGCACAAGGAGAAGCTCACTCAAGAGACAAGAACAAAGATGGAGACCAAAACGTTTTCTTGCTGGTTTCTTCTTCTTCTTCCATAAACTTTACAATGTACACAAAGTATAGATAAGATACAACATAAAGAAAAGTAGCCTACTAAGTCAAACAATGCATAATCGACTACACTAGTCGGCTGGCGCTGTAACTATACCAGCTATAAATAGGTGTAACAACTTGAATATAATAAGTTGTGAGTTAGTGGCCATGTGAGAGTCATAATGACCACTGAGGTGCTAAGTGTAGATGTGTGGACCCATCTAACCAGGCATTCCATCATTAATGTCTACATGTGTTGAGCTTGTCATCTCAACACTCCCCCTCAAGCTCAACTGCATCTCTGCAACTCCAAGTGAGCTTCGAAACTTTTGAAGCTTCTCTGTACCCAATGCCTTTGTGAAGATGTTAGCTATCTGATCCTGTGTGTGCTGACATACACTAAGTCAATCTCACCTACTAGTACCTTCTCTCTCACAAAGTGGTAGTGTACCTCAATATGTTTTGTCCTGGCATGGAACACAGGGTTCCTAGCCAACTGTATACTACTCATGTTGTCACAATAAATGACAATTGGACTTTCCGCCTGCACACCTAAATCAGCCAATAACTTTTGCAGCCATACTACCTCACATGCTACAATAGCAGCACCTCCTTACTCAGCCTCTATACTCGACAAAGCAACTGTAGATTTCTTTTTGTTGCTCCAAGTAAGTGCTGCACTACCAAGAGAGAACATGTATTCGCTGGTAGATCTTCTATCAAACATACTACCAGCCCAATCTGCATTTGTGTATCCAAACACCTGTACATTTGTACTTGCCTCATAGAAAATTCCATAATGTAATGTGGACTTCACATATCTCAATATGCGTCTGATTGCATCCAAATGTGGCTTTCTAGGTACTTGCATAAACTGACTCACAAGACCAACAGCGTAGCTCAAGTCTGGCCTTGTAATGGTCATGTAGATCAAACTCCCCACTATCCTCCTGAACATAGTAGGGTCTTCTATCTCATCCCCAAAGTCAGCACTCAACTTTACATTCTGCTCCAACGGGACTGAAAGTGGTTTGCATGCTGTCATACCATACTTGGACAATATATCCAAGCCATACTATGTTTGGGACAACCATATACCATCATCACATCTGATCACCTTAATGCCAAGGAAGTACCTTAGCTCACCTAAATCCTTCATCTCAAACTTCTTCTTGAAAAAGTCCTTGACTTTAGCAATCCCACTATCATTATCACCTGTAATAATCAAGTCATCCACATAGATGACTATGATGGCCAAACCTGCATCTCCCTTTCTCACATAAAGTGAGTGATCAGCATCAGAAGCATAAAAGCCAATATTGACAAGATACTCTCTGATCTTGTCCGACCATGCTCTAGGTGCTTGCTTGAGCCTATAGAGTGCCTTCTTCAACTTGCACACATATGTGGGATGCTCTAAATCTTCATAACCTATTGGCTGATCCATATACACTTCTTCCTGCAAATCACCATGCAAAAATGCATTCTTCACATCCATTTGCTGTAACCTCCAACCTTTTGGCTGCTGCCAAAGAAATCACACATTTGACATTTGCCATCCTAGCAAGTAGACTAAAGGTTTCTTCATAATCTATGCCATATGTCTGGGCATAGCCTTTTGCAACTAGCCTAGCTTTGTACCTACTAATAGAACCATATCCATTTGCTTAATCTTATAAACCCACTTACATCCAATAGCTTTCTTTCCCTTCGGCAATGATACTAGATCCCAAGTCTTATTGGCCTCTAATGCAGCCATCTCCTCATCCATTGTTGCATCCCAATGAGCATGACCAAGAGCCTCCTCAAAACATGTGGGCTCAACATCCTCAATCACTTTCACCAAGTTCTTGCAGCCCTTGGTCTACCATCTGACCTATTGACACCAAGTTCTTTGTAATAGATGGCATATGTAATACATCTGAAAGAGTCTTTGTCTTACCATCATGCAAGGACAAGGGAACTTTTCCAATGTGTGAAATTGGGTGGCATGAATCATCACCCGTCTGCCCATAACCTGTATTTTGCAAATCTTGCATCTCTCCAAACCATTATGCATGATTGGATGCACCTGAATCAACATACCAAACATCATCATGTGTTCCCTTTCCTGTAACAGCATTCAACATAAGCTGCATAACAATGAGACGTTCATTTTTGTCTTCATTGTGTCATGAAGACGATGCATAGTTTCCTTACTGCAACTTACCATTGCGAATATCATCTTTCTTAGCATAACATTGGGCTGCAATATGACTTGTTTTGCCACAGTAGTGACACACAATACTAGAGTTGTTAGAATCTCTGTTCTGCCATCCACCTCTTCCTCTAAAGCTCTCCCTACCTCTAAAGTTACCATGACCTCCTGAAATCTGCATATCGCCAAATTGCTGATTCAATCTGTTTTGCTGGTTGCCACTACCATGTCCTGTACCACGGCCTCTAGAGGACCTACCATGTCCCCTTCCTAAACTGGAGTAGAAAGCTTGGACCTGTTCACCACTTTTTTCAGATGTCTGTAACGTGTCCACCTATTATTTTCGGGATACGTCTTAGCAGTCCTTCGAAAATGATGTCTAGAAAACTCCGCCCGGCACTCCCATGGAATGTTACGGGGTTTGCGATCTAGGAATTTTTGCGTCTGCCATGTAGCGAAAGTATTCCGGCCGTTCACACTTAGAACCGACATGAATTAGGGTTTTCCCAAGCGGATTCACGCTGCACTTGGTTCAAGGAGAATGGGAAACGAGAGGGATGCGAAGCTCAACCTCTCTACCATAAGGCATAGTCCCATTCCATTCCCCTAAAACAGTGTAAATCGAGATCAATAACTCTAGGTCAACGCTTTTGTTGTTCGTGTTTATTAACGATCTTCTGGCTATTCATCATGATTTGAGAAAAGTTCCCGGCCAACCAGGACACGGACCTATGGCCCATCCACCGCACTTTCCTCGGTTCTTTTAGTTATTTAATTATCTAACACATTTACTTGGACATGTATCACTCAGCTTCCTTAATTAACCCGTTAGACACTGGATCCTTCACATAATCATATCACTTGACATAGAAAAGCAATGTCAAACAAGTTACTTTTTAATAAGTTTATCATATTTATCTTTGAAATACATAAAGTCCATCCCGTAGGCTTATCCACAATCCGCCCGAAGGCTATCCAACAATCCACAGGGATCACTAATCCAAGTTTCCACCCATAGACTAGTATGCGGGCCTTGAGATCCAATCTCGAGTCATGTTAGCCTCTTATGTAGGTCCCAGAAGGCGAGGGATTTACAGCCAGAGCCCCCCACTGGAAACCAAGCATCCTCCTGCTCCAAGTAGCGCTCAATGGAGAGATCTCTCGTGGCGGGTTCAGTCCACTTTCCCGATGCGGTTAGCAACCCCCTTGGTTAGGGTCAGAGGTAGGCAGTCGGGGGTAACTGAAGCTGCCTCTCCCTTCAGGCCTTCAACCTGAAGCATTAGATATCCATTTATCCTTTAACTCATTGATCAAACAAAGAAAAACAGTGCTCTTAAATCTGTAACAAGCACAATCATTTCCATTGGTCGTTATTGTTGGCAAACTGCTAAGGAATGAATCCTTCCTTTCGAATGCGTCTAGCACTCGATCCGGGATGACTTGCGACTTGGTCAAACCTTAAGTTCATAGATTATTCCAGCTTATTGGTTGGTCTTTTGCTTCCAAACAACTATTTTTACTCATTGGTTGGTCTTTTGCTTCCAAACAACTATCTTTACTCAAGAAAGATACTATATTAGGATGATTATTCATCCTCTTGCAAGATAACTTGCATAAGGACCTGCCAACCTCATTGCGAGAATTGGCCATTCCCTTGTGATCCAATCGCAAGATCATACGACTCTGTACTTGTTGCACAAGTGTTGCATCGAACTATGAGACTATTCTACTCATCGAATGGAGTCACGAAACAATATGTTCCTGATTACATTAGGCTGACGTCGTCAGTCCTAGGGTTCCAAGTTCCATCTTTTTAGCGTAAGATTCTTAGGGACAAACCCTAGATCACTTCCCAAATATGTTCCACTGTCCCTATATTCGATGAATGTGGGCAAGTATTTAGGGTATAGGAGTTTCAATTTTAGCAGTACGTGCGACAAGGTCACGTATTAAATCCTAGTGAGTTCTTTGGAATTGAATTAACTCTTTCTAAATTGAGTACTCTGCAGGTTTAGGTGTTTAGGTTTATGCCAATTTGTTTAATTCTTGACGATAATTACCCTATCATTTCCATAAACACATGACTCATTGTCTATGCGTAAATTGTTTTTCAACCCTAACTTATCGATTTAAGATCAAGGATAGGTTAGGTTATAACCTAATTCCAACTAATCATCCTATAACTTGCGAACAAGATTCACGCTAAACAAGCAACCTTTTGCTAGTAATTATGCAGTTGAAAAACGATAATTGACTAGAGTTATGCAACGTAAGAATCATTTCATGCCTTGCAATTCCCTATGGGTTATTAGCACTTTCCATGATGACTTATTCCGAAGAAGATATGGCCTAATAATGTGACATGATTTTATACTTCCATGTTTAAATGGAGTGCATTATCTTAATTTCATTTTGTAAATATGGACAATATTCTAAGTTCAGTTCATTGAATGCACAAAACTACTTGCATATCAATCTTGTGCTCACTTTATTTTGTTCATTTTATTATAAATACCAATGACTGAATTCCTCCGTCATGAGTTAATTTTTCTAAAGCATTAAGATCAAAATGCATCCTATTTCCAAAAACCATCTATGCCCAATTGAATTATAACGACGTAAATAAAAATTAGGACGAAAAAGAACTTGGACTTGTGGTGATATGTCCACATGGATGCTAGGAGACGATCCTCCTGCGGTTGCGCCTTGGGCTTTCTTAGGAGGCATTGCGAATGCAGCCTTTCCATCATGGATGCAGCTTTGCGAATTCCCTTTTTGAAATATCACATTCCTTTATGATTCTTCTGTTCTTTCCTTTCGTAGTAGCTCTTCGAAGTGATACTTGTGGAGGAGGGGAGAACCCACGAAAAGGGTTCCAAACTGGGAAGGGGGTATTTCAAAATCTTTCACGAATAAGGCCCATTAAAGCCATGGGAAAGGCTTAATGGCCTTATAAAGACTCACATGAACGGGGAATAAAAGGTGTAGAAACCCTTACGAGGGCTTTTGTATGGGGAAAGAATGTCAAGATTGTGGGAGAGAAGGAAGGAGTCTCACTTGAAGCTTTTTTTGCTTACACAATGGGGGAATACACACAAGGGTGGAGGCTGAAAACAGTTTTCCTCTTCTTCGTTGTGTAAGCCAAAAGAACTCTAGTACAAAGAAATAGAAGAACCCTATATATGGGTCTCAAACCAAACTCAACTAACTAAGGTGGCATACTAACTGAACCACGAACTAGAGTAGATAAGGATAGCTATCATGTAGCTATTATTCATGGGCGATGTACCAACCGCATTTGCAACAACTGACAAGTCGGTGACATAAATACACAACGGTCACCCTGGCGTATCACAAGTGGAGCTCGATATCTCAACACTCCCCCTCGAGCTCAATCCCAATTCCTGCACACCAAGCAGGTCTCTGAACTTGCGCAGCTTCTCTGTGCCCAATGCCTTCGTGAATATGTCAGCTACCTGATCCTCTGTGCTGACATAAACTAGATCAATAAGACCTAGTAAAACCCTCTCTCGCACATAGTGATAATGCACCTCAATGTGCTTTGTTCTAGCATGATAGACTGGGTTATTTGCCAAGTGTATACTACTCATGTTGTCACAATAAATGACAACTGGCCCATCTGTAGACTGATGCATATCATAAAGTAGCTTATGCAACCAAGCTACCTCACATGCAGCCATTGCTACACCCCTGTACTCAGCCTCTGTGCTCGACAAGGCAATTGTAGGCTGTTTCTTGCTGCTCCAAGTGACTGCAGCACTCCCAAAAGAGAACACATATCCACTGGTAGATCGTCTATCAGAAATACTACCAGCCCAATCAGCATCAGTGTATCCATGCAACTGTATCTGAACCCCAGTCTCATAAAATAGTCCATACTGCAATGTGGACTTCACATACCTGAGTATGCATCTAGCCGCATCCAAATGTGGTTTCCTTGGAGCCTGCATAAACTGACTTACCAATCCAACAGCATAGCTCAAATCTGGCCTGGTAATAGTCATATAAATCAAACTTCCTACTATGCATCTGTATATAGTAGGGTCTTCTAGAAGCTCACCTGCATCTGTGCTCAGCTTCACATTCTGCTCCAAAGGAACTGAAATAGGCTTACAGCCTATCATCCCATATTTGGACAGCATGTCCAATCCATACTGCCTCTACAAGAGCTGTATCCCACTTGGTGATCTAATCACCTCAATGCCCAAGAAATAACGCAGCTCTCCCAAATCCTTCATCTCAAACTTCTGCTTCAATCGCATTTTCACATGAAGGATATCTTCATCACTGTCACCTGTCATAATCAAATCATCAACATAAATGACAAGTAGCATAATACCTTTCTCTATTTTTCTCACATAAAGTGAGAAATCTGCCTTGGAAATTTGAAAGCCAATATTGACAAGATACTGTCCTATCTTGTCAGACCATGCTCTAGGTGCTTGCTTCAAGCCATACAAGGCTTTCTTCAACCTGCAAACAAACTCAGGATGAACAGCATGCACATAACCTGGTGGCTGCTCCATATAGACATCTTCTTGCAAATCACCATGCAAGAAGGCATTCTTTACATCCATCTGATGTAAAGACCATCCCTTTGATGCAGCCATAGGAATGACTGCTCTTACGGTTGCCATCCTTGCAACCGGACTGAAAGTTTCTTCATAGTCAATTCCATATGTTTGTGCATACCCCTTGACTACTAATCTTGCCTTGTATCTATTCATAGAACCATCTGCATTGTGCTTCACCTTATAAACACACTTACAGCCAATTGCATTTTTACCTTTAGGCAAAGATACCAATTCCCATGTTGCATTTGCTTCCAAGGCATCCATTTCTTCATCCATGGCTTTCTCCCATTTTTCTTTTCCCATGGCTTCCTCAAAAGAAGTGGGTTCTGGTTCCTGTATCACTTTAACCATATATGCATAGTGAATGGCTGTAAATCCATCATATTTCAGCCTATCCACAGGATACCTAGCTCTCGTAGACCTGCGCAAAGTAGGTTCACTCCCAGGTGCTCTCAAAACATCCCTGGTCTTCCTTACTCCAGGTGTAACAATAGAAGGAATACCCAACTCATCATCAATGCTCTGTTCTGAGCCACTGGATTTACCATCCACATAAGAGTGACCTGCATTCACATCAAACATGGGCTGATCAACCTTCTCTTTTCCTTTTCATGATACCTGCATACCACTATCTGCATTACTTTGAGAAGATTCTCCTGATCTCAATCTGCCTGTCCATGGCGAAGAATGTGAACCACTGCTAGAGGACGCTCCAGGTCCACTAATATTTTGTGACTGCTGCTGTGAATTCTGTGCAGCATTACCATTTTGTGCATCTACATCATCAATCACATTTACTGGTTTATACCAGCTACTCATCTCATCAAAAACAACATCTCTGCTCACTGTAAACTTACGAGTAGAAGGGTTATAGCATCTATACCCTTTTTGCTGCAGAGAGTAACCAATAAAGATGCACTTCTCAGCTTTTGGATCGAGCTTGGATCTCAACTCATCTGGCACATGTACATAGGCAATGCAACCAAAAATTTTCAAATGAGAAATATCTGGTTTCCTACCAGTATACCTCTCCTCTGGAGTCATTCCATGTATTGCTGCAGTGGGAGTCCTGTTCATTATGTAGACTGCTGTAGCAACTGCTTCAGCCCAATAAAAATCTGGCAAGTCTTTTTCATTGAGCCTGGCACGAGATACCTCTCCAATATGCCTGTTTTTCCTTTCTGCAATTCCATTTTGTTGTGGGGTATGACTGCACGAATATTGCTGCTTTATGCCATGCTCCTGCAGGAACCTTGCAAACTCATTTGAGAGGTACTCTCCCCCTCCATCTGACCTTAGGCATTTTATCTGCAGGCCTGTTTCTTTTTCAACCATAGCTTTAAGAGTTTTGAAATGCCCAAAAACTTCACTTTTCTTTTTCATAAAATACACCCAAACTTTTCTGCTATAGTCATCAATAAAAGTGACAAAATAATGACAGCCTCCAAGAGATGCAGCTTTAGTAGTCCACACATCAGAGTGGATTAATTCCAATGGCTTCTCACTCTCTTGAACATGTCTAGGAAATGGTTTCCTTGCCTGTTTTCCAAACTGACAGGCTTCACATACCTTATGCATTTCTGCAACCTTGAATTTGGGCAATCCTGCAACAATATTTTGGGCCTGCATTGATTTAAGTCATTGTACATTAACATGACCAATGCGTTTATGCCACATATCAATATCTGCAACTACACTGGTCCCATGTGCAAACATTGCTGCACTCAATTCAGACATGTCTGCATCCAATGTAAACATTCTGCCCTTCTTCTTTCCTTTTGCTATCAAGCGACCTTTATTTTTCATATCCTCAACAAAGCATCCATGAGGATTAAATCTGACCTGCAAGCCCTGCTCAACCATTTGACCAACAGAAACCAAATTCTTGGTGATATTTGGGACATGAAATACATCGGACAGGTATTTCTTTTTCCCATCCTGCATAGACAAGGGAATTTTTCTAATCTGCACAATAGGATGTGCAGTATCATCACCAGTCTCCACAAATCCTGGTTTTTCCATTTTCCTTGCATCCTCCATCCATTCTGCATGACCTGTCATGTGGTTTGATGCACCTGAGTCAACATACCATACATCATTGCTTTCTTCTGCACTTGTCACAGAATTGTTCATGTGATGCACCATGAACAAATGCTCATTTCTATCATCACCCTGTCTACTAGAAGATGCATAATTCCCTTGTTGCAGTTTTCCATTCATGATGTCATTCTGCTTTTTATAGCAGTCTTTAGCCATATGACCCATTTTACCACAGTAGTAGCATTCAACATTAATGTTTGCATTTTGACCTCTTTGCCATCCACCACGACCTCTTTGGCTCCCCCTGCCTCTAGAGTTACCACGTCCTCCTCCATAGGACTGGTTTTCTTGAGTTTGCTGCATATTCTGATTTCTACCATGGCCTCCAGATCGGCCTCCTCTACCTCTGCCTCTACCTCTTCCAGCATTTGAGTAGAAGACAACTTCTTTTGAAGTTCCTCCTGAAGAAGATGCACCACCATTTCTCTGCTCCTCAGAAATTAGAAGAGCAATCAACTCCTCAAAATCAAGAAATCTTTCACGGACGGAAATGGATGTCCGAAACTGCGCATAATCCTTTCCTAGACCATTCAAGGTCACAGAAACTAAATCATCATCTTCCACTGGCGACCCAATGGAAGCAAATGCATCTGCAATCTTCTTCACCTTCATGTGGTAGTCATTGATGCTCATATTTTCTCTTTGCACATTGTGCAACTCTTGCTTGAGCTGCATTTTCCTAGCTTGCGTATTTGTGCTATACATTTTTGACAAAGTATCCCATGCCTCCTTTGGCGTACTTGCATCCTGAATATGCACAACCATAGAGTCTGAAATGCTGATAGACAGCCAATACATAACTTTCCTGGCTCTCTCATGCCATGCTTTAAATGCCTGCATTTGCTGTTGATTGGGAACATCAGGAAGAACTGGTTCTTTTTCATTTCCTGCAACAAATTCCCAATATCCTTTTCCCATAAGGAAATTCGTCATTCTAAACTTCCATGCTTGGAAGTTGTTCTTGTCAAGCTTTTCAATGACAATCTGTGAAAGAGAATCAGATGCCATTACAGAAGACTGCAAAAAATTCTGTCACTGCAAAAACCA
This sequence comes from Lygodium microphyllum, assembly GCF_053477565.2. NCBI lineage: Eukaryota > Viridiplantae > Streptophyta > Polypodiopsida > Schizaeales > Lygodiaceae > Lygodium > Lygodium microphyllum. Next base: position 95,622,400 of record NC_141151.1, read on the forward strand.
CAGCTTCACCCTCACAAGGGAAAATCTGCAAAACTGGCGAAAGTGGTATTTGACCACATAGTCATTTCCTAGTGACGATTTTGCATCAATAGGCAACAGGGATGATTCTGTAACTCCCAATGTCTCTGCGCACAAGCATACAATGCAATTTTTACAGTAACTATTCACCGACCTGTAGAACAGTGGCTGCACAGCATAAAACTGGGCCTTTTCCTGAGTGCGTGCAGAAAACTTCCGCCTCCAAAACAGGCCCCGAAATGGCCTCAAATAAAAAAAACAAGGTCGCCATAGGCTAAATCCCTCTCCCGCAGCATATGTTGCCCTCTTGCTTCACCGCGAAAGGCGTCTCAACCTCAGACAATGCACTCCTGCACTTTCCGACTGTGCTATCTGCAGAGATCTGCTCCCAAAACAGAAAATGAAAGCAACACTGCTCCTCTTACCAGAACACCGCGAGCTTGGCTTGCTTTGTTGAGCTCCTTACCACAAACAAGGCTCTGATACCATGTCAAGATTGTGGGAGAGAAGGAAGGAGTCTCACTTGAAGCTTTTTTTGCTTACACAATGGGGGAATACACACAAGGGTGGAGGCTGAAAACAGTTTTCCTCTTCTTAGTTGTGTAAGCCAAAAGAACTCTAGTACAAAGAAATAGAAGAACCCTATATATGGGTCTCAAACCAAACTCAACTAACTAAGGTGGCATACTAACTGAGCCACGAACTAGAGTAGATAAGGATAGCTATCATGTAGCTATTATTCATGGGCGGTGTACCAACCGCGTCTGCAACTGACAAGTCGATGACATAAATACACAACGGTCACCCTGGCGTATCACAAGTGGAGCTCGATATCTCAACAAAGAAGGTGTCACAAAAACCCTTAACACCCTCTTTTCTTTTACGTGTGGGGGAAAAAAAACAAGTATGACAGGGCTAAAAAAAGTATTTTTTTGCATGGGGAAAAAAAAAGGGGCTAATAGGGCCCTTAGGGGGGATTTGAGATACGGGGGAGGAAAATGGCTTTTAAGGTAAAAGATTTTGGGGGAAAAGGAGCCCTTAGGGAGGAATTTTGAGGGGGTGGGAAAAGGCCTAAGGGAGCCCTTAGAGGAAAATTTCAGGGGGGGGGGTAGTCTTAAGGCCAGAGGAGGGGGGCTTAGGAAGCCCACCCTTGGAAGTTTCCAAGGGCTTCCTGGAAGGCACGTGGGGGGAGGAATAACTCCCCCAGGCGATGTCATGACGACGAGGGGCAGCATGGCCTACGGCTTTAGGCGGCAGCTCAGAGAGCCCTCCTCACCCTCTCGTTAGACTGGCGATGACTCCCTTTAGCAGCACGGCAGCCAACGCTCGTCCCTCCCTCACTCTTTACAGCAGACGGCCAAATTCGGCACTATGGCAGTACAACGGCCTTACCTCTCTCACTCGAGCGGAGAGCCTTTCCTCCTTCCTCACTGCTTGCAACCCCCCTAATTTATATAGGCAAGGGGAGGGGGATCCTCCCTCCCCTGCGTGGCAGCCGCCATGGTGACTTATCGCCAGGGAGCTCCACCGAGGAGCTTTCACATACCTTCTATTCTGCTCCCCCTCTAGCTCGTCAGTCGGCTGGGGGGGATAAGGGGAATAAAAGTTTTTTGTCATTTATCCAATTCCATTATCTTCTATTGAGGCAGTTCACATGTGCCTTCGGGATGTTACAATCTCTCCCCTTTCGAGGAATCGAGATGTCCTCATCTCAAGATAAACTTGGGATATTGATTGTTGAGAAAGCTTTCATTTATCCAAGTGGCATCCTCTTCGGGATAGTCTTTTCACTGGACGAGGCATTCTCTCAAGGTTCTAGATCTTAGTTGTCTCTCCCTAACATCTAAGATCCTGTCAAGCCTTAGTTCAAGGACTCCTTGACTAGGCATTACAACCTGTTGGTCATCAAGTACATGGTTAGGATTAGGTACATACTTTTTCAATAGGCTGATATGGAATACATTATGAACTTTTAGGTTCTCAGGGAGTTACAGTTTATAAGCATTAGGTCCTAGGCATTTGAGGATCTTGTATGGTCCACAATACCTTAGACTTAGCTTCTTGAAATCTCCTAAGGATAGGGAACTCTTCTTAGGGCGTACGTGAATGAAGACCATGTCTCCTTCTTCGAAGATTCTATCTTGACACTTCAAATCCGCATATGCCTTCTGTCTATCCTTGGCGGCTTGGATGTCCTGTCTTATTGACTTTATTTGGTCATCCATCTCTTCCAACATCTTCCTTGAAGCTTCAACCCTCAAGGTTGGATCTGAGAAGTTTAGGGGACTTCGACAGTCATTGACCATACAATGCTTCAAAAGGGGTCATTTGAATGCTTTGTTGGTAAGAAGCATTGTAGGCAAATTCAATCAAAGGCAAGTATTGAATCCACCTTTTTGGCTCACGACAGCAGTATGCCCTAAGCATATCCTCGATGACTTGATTGACTCGCTCTGTTTGGCCATCCGTTTGCGGATGGTAAGCTGTGCTAAAATAGAGTTGAGTCCCAATGGCTTCAAAAATAGTTCTCCAGAAGTGTGATGTGAAGAGAGAATCACGATCACTAATGATTCTTCTGGGTAGCCCATGTATCTTGAATATCTCCTTGATAAACAATCTTGCAATGTCCGAGGCTTTATAGTTTGTCTTTACTGGAATAAGATGTGTAACCTTAGTTCTCATGTCAACCACAACCATAATGGAGTTGTATCCTCCCTGAACTTGGGGTAGGCCAACAACAAAATCCATACTGATGAATTCCCATTTCATTTGGGGAATGTCAAGTGGTTGCAGCTTCCCTGGCATCTTGACATGTTTGGCTTTGATACGTTGACAAGACAAACACTCGGTGACATATTTGAGAACATCACCGTTAAGCCTCTCCCAATGATAGCTCTTCCTAACTGCATTGAGAGTCTTGGCATAGCCAGGATGTCTTGAGAAAGGGGAATCATGAGCTTCCTACAATACCTTTTTCTTAAGTGATTGGCTTGCCGGTATACACAGCCTCATTCTATAGTAGACAAGTCCACTATTGATAGAAAATTCATGATACTTAGCTTGCAGCTTTTGGTTCAGATCCTTGATAGAGATCTCCCTTAGCATAGTTTGATAGGCTGGATCATGGCATGCATCCTCTCTAGCTAACTCAAGTATTGGATTGTTTGGCATAGACACTTTTGTAGCTAGAGATCTAGCTATTGATGGATTCTGCAAGATTAGGGAATTAAGGAATGCCTTGCCGATGACTAAGTGCATCGGCAACTACATTCTCTTTCCCAGGTCGGTACTTGATTTCAAAGTCATACTCTTCCAACACTTCAATCCACCGACGTTGCCTCATGTTGAGCTCGTTTTGGGTAAAGATCCACTTGAGACTCTTATGATCAGTCACTAGGGTAAACTTGTTACCCAACAGGTAGTGTCTCCAAAGCTTTAGAGCATGGATGACAATTAGCAATTCCAGATCATGCGTAGCATAATTCTTCTCATGACTCTTCAATTTCCTTGAAGAGTAGGCTACAGGATGGCTTTCCTACATGAGCACACATCCTAAGGTAAGTGTGCTAGCATTAGTTACTACCTCGAACTCCTTATTGAGGTCAGGAAGTTTTAGGATAGGTGCTGATACCAAACTTTGCTTCAATCTGTCGAAGCTATTTTGTTCGGGAGTTGACCATGCAATGGATGTTTGCTTCTTCAGTAAGTCCATCAGAGGTGCTGCAATCAAAGCATAGTTTTATACCATCCTATCAATCCAAGAAAGCTGCGTATTTCTTTGACAAATGTTGGTATTGTCCATTCTAGCACATCTCTGACCTTGCCTGGGGTCCACTGAGATTCCTTCCGCTGATACTATGAATCCCAGATATTCAATCTGATGCTTGAAGAATGCACACTTCTTCATTTTAGCATACGGCTTATGTGCCCTCATTGTCTCAAGGACAATCCAAAGTCGGGGTTCATGATCTTCTTCCTGTTTGGAATAGACTAAAGTGTCGTCGAAGAAGACGAGCATGAAGTCATTAAGATATGGCCTAAAAATATCGTGCATTAACCTGTTGAATGTGGCAGGTGCATTCGTAAGTCCAAATGACATAACTAGAAACTCAAAGTGCCTATATCTTGTGTTGAAGGATGTCTTTCGGATATCTTTCTCCTTGATCCTTATTTAATAGTAACCTAACATGAGATCAATCTTGGAGAAGATCTTTGCACCCTGAAGACGATCAAGAAGCTCATCTATTCTAGGAATAGGGTACTTGTTCTTGACAGTTGATTGATTCAGCCCGCTGTAATCAATACATAGTCGAAGCATTCCATCTTTCTTTTTCTGGAATAGTGTTGGAGGTCCCCATGGTGAACTGCTAGGATGGATGTAGCCCTGATCTAGCAATTTCTTGAGTTGCTCTTTCAGCTCAATTTCTTCTAGTATGGACATTCTATAAGGTCTCTTTGCAATTGGTGCAGCTCCTGGTACTAGCTTAATCTCATGATCCACTTCTCTTTGAGGTGGGAGTTCTGTCAACTCTTCAGGAAATACATCCGCGTATTCCTTTAGCCAAGAAGGTCCTTCACTGGACTCTTGCTTCTGATCTAACTTGTTGAGCTTAATTAAGTAGACAGCTAGTCCTTTTCTGACTCCTTTTATAATCCGAGATGCCTTGGCCAATTGAACTTTTGGACTTCCAGCCTCTCCTTGAGTTGTGACTAATTCCCTTTTAGAGTTTCGAAAGGAAACTTGGCCCTTTCCACAATGAATGTGGGAGTCATTAGGCTTAAGCCAATCCATTCCGAGTAGGCACTCATGGATACCTAAATTCATGACTGTGAATTTGACTGAAGTCGTCTTTCCTCCCAGGAAGAAATCCACCTTAGCAGTTTGCCTGGTACAAGTAACCTCACGACTATTTGCCAGTTCCACAAGCAAGGTAGGTGCTTCTATTGTGTCTATTCCTAATCTTTTTGCACAAGCTGGTGAAATAAAGGAATGTGTACTGCCACAATCAATCAAGGTTTTGAACCCTTTACCTTGATAGTCCGACGGTGTTTGTATCACCAAGAACTAGCGATTCGGGCCTTTCTTGTGTAGAGCGGCATGGACTGTCGCCCTTTCAAACTCTGCTTCCATGGTCGGATCTTCTTCTTCTTTGCACATTTTCCTATTGGCAACGCAGGCGGTTCTTCCTCTGCCTCGAGTAGCGGTTCCTTGACCACGGCCCATTCCTTGGAAAGGTGCTTGGCGATGTCCTCCTCCAAGCTTGGGACATTGCCTCTTGAAATGACCGGGCTCATTGCAGTGGAAACAACGAAGGTTTCGGCCATTTCTTTGAGTAGGAACAAAGTTATTGATGCTATTAGTTCTTGCTTTCTTTCTTTGTCCCTGATTCTGACCTTGAACTCTCTTCATTTGAGGCCTAAATGCTCCTCTGTTCGAGTCATTGTAAGACCAAGTTTTGTTACCCCTTGGTCTAGACTGCACCTCCTGAATTATAGGCGCAGCTCAAATGAGTGCCTCCTAAAGATATGATGGGCGCATAGATTGGAGATGGGTATTCACTGGTGGGTTTAAACCAGCACAAAATTTGGACACCTGCTATGTCATGTCCATCTGCGGCACATACTTAAGAAGTGAGACAAATTTGGAGTAGTATGCGTCGTGAGTGAGTCCCAGCTGTTTTAGCTCGTAGAACTCATTAATTTTCTGCGTGCGATACGCAGGTGGTAGGTATCTTCCCTGCACGGCTTTCTTCAGCTTCTCCCAGGTAATGGATCCTTTCGCGATCCCTTGATCCCTGCACCATTGCTTCCACCAAAGCATGGCTTTGCCGGTGAGCTTCAGCTTGGCAAGTATAGCCTGATTGGCGGGGTTCGGTTGCTTTGAAGTAATCCTCCATGGATTCAATCCAAATTTCAGCATCTACTTGGACAGTCCTGCCTCTCCCGTCAAATTCAGGCGGCTTAATTTGCTTGAGAATAAACTTCTTCTCCTGGATTACAGTAGTACTTGATGTAGGAGGTGAACTAGGAACCTGTACCTAGGGTTGTGCCTGGATAAAGGTTTCTTAACATTATTATACAATAATCATTATTGATTTATATTGCGTCTTCAATTCCACTATCAACCAAGCAATCTAACCACTTAACTTTTTATCAATTCTCATGCATAATCAGATATTGATAAAAAGAAGTCTTATTTATATTTATATGGGCATAGCCCTTTTGGAATACAACATTTCTTGCGATGATAAGCCAACTGTTACATTTAGTTTGGGGAGAATAATGTTGTATTACATTTATCTACAGGAACTGTATAATAGTATGGTTTTGGGTAATGGATCTTCGAGAATCGATAAGTCATTGGAAGTTCAGGGTATCCTTTCCTTTAGAACCCATTCTTCTCATGGTGCCCCAACACTTTAATCTTGTCGGCGGGGATTACATGGGTTACTTCCTCATATACATATAGGTCTTCCAACCACTGACCTCGAATATGTAAAGCTGAGTTCACGTGAGCTTCCACAAAAATGAATAGCTTCACGACTTTTAGGTCTTCCAAGCACTTCATCCTCTTTAGGTTGGTTTGTAGGTAAGCAAACCGGTGGGCAGCTATATAGTAGATTCTTGAGGCACCCGTCCATCTTCGTTCCATGTACAAAGGCGATGGATTATAGATTCGCTCTAGGATGTTCATCATCTCAACCCTTTGTCGATAATCAAGGGAATGCATCGCAGCCATAAACATGACTTGGAATACTAAAAACTTGTTCCACGCTTCGTAATTCTGCAAGATGGCATTGAAAGTAAGAAAATGTTTGGACAGCAACATTTACTTTACTTTATCTTATTAAGATTTCATAAAAACAATTCCGTTGTTGGTTCACTCTGATACCAACTGTAATGTGTCCACCTATTATTTTCAAGACACGTCTTAGCAGTCCATCGGAAATCATGTCTAGAAAACTCCGCTTAGCACTCCCATGGAATGTTATGGGGTTTGCGATCTAGGACTTTCTGCGTCTGCCACGTAGCAGAAGTATTCCGGCCGTTCCCACTTAGGACCGACCTGAATTAGGGTTCTCCCTATTGGTCATTTCCTAAAGGCAACTAGCGTCGAACCCGAGCGAACTAGTTTACGTAGAAACGCCAGGTCCGAAGTGGATTCATGCTGCACTTGGTTCAAGGAGAATGGGAAACGAGAGAGATGCAAAGCTCAACCTCTCTGCCATAAGGCATAGTCCCATTCTGTTCCCCTAAAACACTGTAAATCGAGATCAATAACTCTAGGTCAACGCTTTTGTTGTTCGTGTTTGTTGACGATCTTCTGGCTGTTCATCGTGATTTGAGAAAAGTTCCCAGCCAACTGGGACCACCCATCCGTAGGACGGACCTATGGCCCATCCACCGCACTTTCCTCGGTTCTTTTAGTTATTTAATTACCTAACACATTTAGTTGGACATGTATCACTCAGATTCCTTAATTAACCCGTTAGGCATTGGTTCCTTCACGTAAATCATATCACTTAACATAAAAAAGCAATGTCAAACAAGTTCCTTTTTAATAGGTTTATCATATTTATCTTTGAAATACATAAAGTCCAGCCTGTAGGCTTATCCACAATCCACCCGAAAGCTATCCAGAAATCCACAGGGATCACTAATCTAAGTTTCCGCCCGTAGACTAGTATGCGGGCCTCGAGATCCAATCTTGAGTCACGTTAGCCTCTTGTGCAAGGCCCGAAAGGTGAGGAATTTATGACCAGAGCACCCCCTGGCACCTAAGCGTCCTCCTGCTCCAAGTAGCACTCAATGGAGAGATCTCTCGTGGCGGGTTCGGTCCACTTTCCCGATGCAGTTAACAATCCCCTTGGTTAGGGTCAGGTAGGCAGTCGGGGGTAACTGAAGCTACCTCTCCCTTCAGGCCTTCAACCTGAAGCATTAGATATCCATTTATCCTTTAATTCATTGATCAAACAAAGTAAAATAGTGCTCTTGAATCTGTAACAAGCACAATCATTTCCATTGGTCGTTATTGTTGGCAAACTACTAAGGAATGAATCCTTCCTTTCGAATGCGTCCAGCACTCGATCCGGGATGACTTGCAACTTGGCAAGATCCCCTATATCCTGGGTTAGGGCGTACCCTATTAACCGACTTGTTCAAACCTTAAGTTTATAGATTATTCCAGTTTATCGATTGGTCTTTTGCTTCCAAACAACTATCTTTACTCAAGAAAGATACTATATTAGGATGATTATTCATCCTCTTGCAAGATAACTTGCGTAAGGACCTTCCAACCTCATTGCGAGAATTAGTTATTCCCTTGTGATCCAATCACAAGATCATACGCTTTGCACTTGTTGCACAAGTGTCGCATCGAACTATGATACTATTCTACTCATTGAATGGAGTCACGAAACAATCTGTTCATGATTACATTAGGCTGATGTCGTCAGTCCTAGAGTTCCAAGTTCCATCTTTTTTAGCGTAAGATTCTTAGGGACAAACCCTAGATCACTTCCCAAATATGTTCCATTGTTCCTACATTCAGTGAATGTGGGTAAGTATTTAGGGTATAGGAGTTTCTGTTTTAGCAGTACGTGCAACTAGGTCACTTATTAAATCCTAGTGAGTTCTTTGGAATTGAATTAACTCTTTCTAAATCGAGTACTCCATGGGTTTAGGTGTTTAGGTTTATGCCAATTTGTTTAATTATTGATGATAATTACGCTATCATTTCCATAAACACGACTCATTGTCTATGCATAAATTGTTTTTCAACCCTAACTTATCGATTTAAGATCAAGGATAGGTTAGGTTATAACCTAATTCCAACTAATCATTCTATAACTTGCAAACAAGATTCACGCTAAACAAGCAACCTTTTGCTAGTAATTATGCAGTTGAAAAACGATAATTGACTAGGGTTATGCAACGTAAGAATCATTTCATGCCTTGCAATTCCCTATGGGTTATTAGCACTTCCCATGATGACTTGTTGCGAAGAAGATATGGCCTAATAATGTGACATGATTTTATACTTTCATGCTTAAATGGAGTGCATTATCTTAATTTCGTTTTGTAAATATGGATAATATTCTAAGTTCAGTTCATTGAATGCACAAAACTACTTGCATATCAATCTTGTGCTCACTTTATTTTGTTCATTTTGTTAGAAATACCCATGACTGAATTCCTCTGTCGTGAGTTAATTTTTCTAAAGCATTAAGATGAAAATGCATCCTATTTCCAAAAACCATCTATGCCCCATTGAATTATAACGACGTAAGTAAAAATTAGGATGAAAAAGAACCTAGACTTGTGGTGAGATGTCCAAGTGGATGCTAGGAGACGATCCTCCTGCAGTTGCGCCTTGGCCTTTCTTAGGAGGCATTGCGAATGCAACCTTTCCATCGTGGATGCAACTTTGCAAATTCCCTTTTTGAAATACCACCATCCTTTATGAGTCTTCTGTTCTTTCCTTTCGTAGCAGCTCTTTGAAGGGATACTTGTGGAGGAGGGGAGAACCCACAAAAAGGGTTCCAAACTGGGAAGGGGGTGTTTCAAAATATTTCGCGAATAAGGCCCATTAAAGCCATTGAAAATGCTTAATGGCATTATAAAGACTCACACGAACAGGGAATAAAAGGTGTAGAAACCCTTACAAGGGCTTTTGTATGGGGAAAGAAGGTGTCACAAAAACCCTTAACACCCTCTTTTCTTTTACATGTGGGGGAAAAAAAACAAGGTATGACAGGGCTTAAAAAAGTATTTTTTTGCATGGAAGAAAAAAAAAGGGGCTAATAGGGCCCTTAGGGGGGATTTGAGATACGAGGGAGGAAAAGGGATTTTAAGGTAAAAGATTTTGGGGGGAAAAGGAGCCCTTAGGGAGGAATTTTGAGGGGGTGGGAAAGGGCCTAAGGGAGCCCTTAGAGGAAAATTTCAGGGGGGGGAGTAGTCTTAAGGCCATAGAAGGGGGGGCTTAGAAAGCCCACCCTTGGAAGTTTCCAAGGGCTTCCTGGAAGGCACGTGGGGGGGAGGAATAACTCCCCCAAGCGATGTCACGACGGCCAAGGGAAGAATGGCCTACGGCTTCGGGTGGCAGCGCAGAGAGCCCTCCTCATCCTCTCGTTAGACTGGCAGTGACTCCCTTCAGCAACACGGCAGCCAAGGCTCGTCCCTCCCTCACTCTTTACAACAGGCGGCCAAATTCGGCACTATGGCAGTACAACGGCCTCACCTCTCTCACTCCAGCATAGAGCCTTTCCTCCTTCCTCATTGCTTGCAACCCCCCCTAATTTATATAGGTAAGGGGAGGGTGTTCCTCCCTCCCCTGTGTGGCAGCAGCCATGGCGACTTATCGCCAGCAAGCTCCACTGAGGAGCTTTCACATAACTTCTATTCCCCTCCCCCTCCAGCTCATCAGTCAGCTAGGGGGGATAAGGGAATTTTTTTTTTTTGTCATTTATCCAATTCCATTATCTTCTATTGAGGCAGTTCACGCGTGCCTTCGAGATGTAACAATGTCTCACTCTGCATGTTGATCTCTTCAATGATCATAAGGGAGACCAACTCATCGAAATCTGGAAATGGCTTTCTGACATATACGGAAGTTACAAAAGACTTCCAAGCCTTTTCATTGTTAATTCTACCCAAGGTAAATGACACCAAATCATCATCATCGGGCATTACATTAATTGCTGCCAAGGCATCTGCAATGCTCCTTACCTTCAGTGCGCATACTCATTGATAGACATCTTCCCTTTCTTCAATGTACTCAACTTTTGCTTGAGTTGAATCTTTGGTGCCTTTGTATTTATGGAAAACATACTTTCAAGTATGGTCCAAGCTGCATATGAATTCTCTACATTTCTAATATGTCCCAGCATATTCTTGTCAATTACTGCAGACGGCCAATACATGACCTTTTTGTCTTTTGCATTCCATTCCTTCCATGCCTTTGTCTCTTATGTAGTTGGAGGATCACTCACCTCCGGCTCCTTTTCTTCACCTTTGAACTTACAGATCTAAAATCTATAACTTGTGCACGTGTATACGGCAGATACAGCTGAAATTTCAGGATACCTCGAACTGCTATCCACAACCTTGCGAGTCTAAAACGGGCCCGAAATGACCAATGACCTTGAATGGCCAAAATAGCAGCGCGAAAGCCCTAAAGGGATGATCTGCAGAATACATAACGCTCTTTGCACACACCAAATCTCACTGCAATCTGAGATTTTTGCTCTGCCCTGCTTCTGATGCCTCCACAGGTACTATCCAAGAGAAGAAGTAGAGAATGGAAGAGCTTCTTACCCATTGCTTAATTGCTCAAATCCTTGGCTCCTATCCTTTGCTTTAGCCTTCAAAACTAGCCTCAATCAGTGGTGCAACTCTGATACTATGTCAAGAATCGCGTGGTGGGGGATTTGCTCAAGATGCTGCGCCGAACACACACAGAATGCACAAGGAGAAGCTCACTCAAGAGACAAGAACAGAGATGGAGGCCAAAAATTTTTCTTGCTGGTTTCTTCTTCTTCTTCCACACACTTTACAATGTACACAAAGTATAGATAAGATACAACATAAAGAAAAGTGTCCTACTAAGTCAAACAATGCATAACCAACTACACTAGTCGACTGGCGCTATAATTATGCTAGCTGTAAATAGGTGTAACAACCTGAATATAATAAGTAGTGAGTCAGTGGCCATATGAGAGTCATAATGACCACTGACGTGCTAATTGTAGACATGTGGACCCATCTAACCAGGCGGTCCATCATTAATGTCTGCATGTGTTGAGCTTGTTATCTCAACATGGATGCTAAAGGAAAAGGAGTTGTTGCAGATATTGAAATATGGCATAAATGTATTGGACATGAAAATGTGCAATGGGTGAATTTAATGCAATCCAGAGGATTGATTATAGGATTGCCTTCTTTTAGAGTTGCAGAATTGCATAAAGTCTGTGAAGCATGCCAGTTTGGTAAGCAGGCAAGACAACCCTTCTTGCATGACAGAGAAGTGAGTAGAAAAATACTTGATGTAGTGCACACAGATGTTTGGGGGCCTACACAGAATGTGTCTCTTGGTGGTAGCAAATACTTTGTCATATTTATTGATGATTGTTTAAGAAAGTTATGGGTATACTTCATGAAGAAAAAGAGTGATGTGTTTGAGCACTTCAAATCTTTTATGGTAGCTGTTGAAAAAGAAACAGGCTTAAAAGTAAAGTGAGTGAGATCAGATGGAGGGGGAGAGTTTATTGTCTTCTTAAGGGCTCATGGGATAAAGAGGCAATTTACTTGTAGGTATACCCCACAACAAAATGGGGTTGCAGATATTGCAGAAGTCACATAGGCATTAATGGCTGAAAAGAATATGCCCAAATATTTTTGGTCTGAGGCTATCCATACTACTATCTACATTATGAACAGAACTCCCAAAGCTATAGTTCATGGGATGACTCCTGAAGAGTGCTTTACTGGCAAGAAGCCCGATGTATCGCACTTGAAGGTATTTGGATGTGTTGCATATATTCATGTGCCAGATGAGCTACGGAGAAAGAAGCTTGATCCAAAGGCTGAAAAATGTATTTTTATTGGGTACTCTTTAGAGCAGAAAGGGTATTGATGTTATAAACCTGTCAGAGGTGAGTTCAAAGTGAGAGGGATGTTATCTTTGATGAGATGGGAAGCTAGTATGCACCTGCTGGCGATGTATTAGATGATGATAATGGTCATGATAGCTATGGGCAAAAATGAAAACAAGAATCACAGAGTCTTAATGGGCCACAAACATCATCTGATACTATATCTATAGTGAGCCCTTGGTCTGGGAGACTAAGGAGTAGCTCCACATCTTCAGATGGATCTATAAGTGTTGCAGGGACAAAGGAAAGAGGAAAGTGCTAGATGGTAATGATGCATCTACCAGTCATTTGGGACTTGACGGAGATTCCACTGGTAGATGATGAGCTTGGTATTCCTTCAATCAGGACACCAGGTGTATTGAGAGCTCATAGTAATGTAAAGGCTCCATTGAGTGATCCGATGGTATGTAGATCTAGTAGGGTCAGATACCCTATTAAAATATTTGGTTTTGAAGGCTATGTAGCTCACCATTATGCTTATATGGTGAAACTAGTTGAGGATGTTGAACCCACTTTTTTTGAGGATGGAGAAAGGTGCACAAGAAAAAGTGCAAGTCTATACTTTTGTAAAAGGGCACAATGTGCACCATGATTTATTTTAAGAGCACTGAGCTTTCACATGTGTAAATTGTAAAGGTAGATGGGCAGTAGGAAGGAAGCTAAGAAGATAGGAGGACAATGGGAAAAAGGGCCATGGCCGGCCATGTAAAAAATGGGATAAGGAGATGACTGCCCAAAAGGGATTTGGGGCTTTGTATGTAAAGTTCAAAAAGTGAATGAGAGCTCATTCTTTGGTGTGTGAAAAAGTGAATTCTTCCTCTTCTTCTCTTCTCTTGCTTGCTTGTGAGTGTTTGAGGGAGGGAGTGTAAGTGAGTGAGGGAGTGAGTGTGTGAGAGTGAGGGATCTTAGAGGTGAATGTCAAGAATCGCGTGGTGGGGGGATTTGCTTGAGCTACTGCACCAAACACAGATTGTATACACAATAGGAAGCTCACTCAAGAACACAAGAAGAGAGATGGAAGCCAAAACGTTTTCTTGCTGATTTTTTATTCTTCTTCCATATACTATACAATGTACACAAAGTATAGATAAGATACAACATAAAGGAAAGTGTCCTTCTAAGTTAAACACTGCATAACCGACTACACTAATCGATTGGTGTTATATCTTTTCCAGTTGTAGGTAGGTGTAACAAACTAAATATAATAAGTGATAAGTCAGTGGCCATGTGAGTATCATAATGACCACCAACATGCAAAGTGTAGACGTGCGGACTCATCTAGCCAGGCGGTCCATCATCAATGTCCGCATGTGTTGAGCTTGCCATCTCAATACTCGCCCTCAAGCTCAATTCTATCTCTGCAACTTCAAGTAAGATTCCGAACTTTCAAAGCTTCTCTGCACCCAATGTCTTTGTGAAAATGTCAGCTTTCTAATGCTATGTGCTAACATATACCAAGTCAATCTCTCCTGCAAGTACATTCTCTCTCACAAAGTGATAGTGCACCACAATGTTTTTTGTCCTAGCATGGAACACTGGATTTCTAGCTAATTGTATGCTGCTCATGTTGTCACAATGAATGACAACTAGACCATCTCCCTGCTCATCCAAATCACCTAATAACTTTTGTAGCCATACCACCTCACATGTTGCCATAGCAACACCTCTATACTCAACCTCTGTACTTGATAAAGCAACTGTAGGTTGCTTTTTGCTGCTCTATGTAATTGCTGCACTACCAAGAGAAAACATGAATCCACTTGTAGATCTTATGTTTGACATGCTACCAGCCCAATCTGCATCTGTGTATCCAAAGACTTGTACGTCCTTACCTACCTCATAAAAAAGTCCATAATATAAAGTGGACTTCACATACCTCAATATACATCTAATTGCATCCAAATGAGGCTTTCTAGGCATTTGCATAAACTAACTGACAAGGCCAAGAGCATAGCTCAAGTCTTTGGCCTTGTGATAGTCATGTATATCAAACTCCCTAGTATCCTCCTAAACATAGTAGGGTCTTCTATCTCATCCTCAACATCAGCACTCAACTTCACATTTTGCTCCAATGGTACTGAAAGAGGCTTACATGTTGTCATACCATACTTGGATAACATATCCAAGCCATACTACCTTTGGGATAGCCATATTCCATCATCACATCTTATCACCTCAATACCAAGAAAGTATCTTAGCTCACCCAAATCTTTCATCTCAAACTTCTTCTTCAAGAAGTCCTTAACTTCATTAATCCCATTGTCACTGTCACCCGTAATAATCAAGTCATCCACGTAGACGACTATGATGACCAAACCTACATCTCCCTTTCTCACATAAAGTGAGTGATCAGCATCAAAAATACAAAATCCAATATTGACAAGATACTCTCCAATCTTGTCAGACCGTGCTCTAGGTGCTTGCTTCAACCCATAGAGCACCTTCTTGAACCTGCACACATATGTGGGATGCTCAAAATCCTCATAAACTGTTGGTTGCTCCATATACACTTTTCTCTTGCAATTCACCATGCAAGAAGGCATTATTAACATCCATTTGTTGCAAATTCCAACCTTTGGCTACTCTCAAAGCAATCACACATCTAACAGTTGCCATCCTAGCAACTGGACTGAATGTCTCTTCATAATCTATGCCATATGTTTGAGCATAGCCTTTTGCAACCAGCCTAGCTTTATACCTGCTAACTAAACCATCTGCATTATTCTTGACTTTGTAAACCCACTTACAGCCAATAGCTTTCTTACCCTTAGGTATGGGTACCAAATCCTAAGTCTTATTGGCTTCTAATGCAGCCATCTCCTCATCCATTGCTACATCCCAATGAGCATGACCATGGAAATCATTTGTTACTTCAGTATATGTATGGAAGCCATTTTTAGATTTTGATGAGTTGATCTCTCTCATGATTACCGAAGATATCAATATGCAAGGTGACTCATCTTAAAAAAACGGTGAACAGGTTCAAGCATTTTACTCAAATTTAGGAAGGGGATGTGGTAGATCTTTTTTGAGAGGCCGTGGTATGGGACGTGCTGGCGATAACCAGCAAAATAGGTTCAATCAGCAATTTGGTGAAATGCAGGTTTCAGGAGGCCCAAAAAACTTTAGAGGTAGGGGGAGCTCTAGAGAAAGACATGGATGGCAAGATAGAGGTTCTAGAAATTTTGCTATTGTTTGCCATTATTGTGGCAAAACATGCCATATTGCAACCCATTTCTATGTTAAGAAGGATGATAGCACAATAGTAAATTGCAACAAAAGAAAACTATGCATTGTCTTCACAACAAAATGAAGACAAAAATGAGCATCTGTTTGTTATGTAGCATATGATGAATGTGGTTACAGGAAAGGGGACACATGATGATGTATGGTATGTCAATTTAGGTGCATCTAATCATATGACCAGCCATGTTAAATGGTTTGGCGAGATGCAAGACTTACAAAATCCAGGTTATGTGCAAACAAGTGATGATTCATGCCACCGAATTACACACATTGGAAAGGTTCCCTTGTCCTTCTATGATGGCTGGACAAAGAGTCTAACAGATGTATTACATGTGCCATAAATTACAAAGAATCTAGTGTCTGTTGGCCAAATGGTAGAGCAGGAGTTGCAGGTCTAATTTAATGTAAAAGGTTGTTTTGTAGAAAACTTTAATGATAAGTGCAGGTTGGTCGCAAAAGGAAGTAGAGTTGGTCGAATGTTCATTTAGATGCTAAAATTCCTACAATGGATGCTGCTATGTATGCTAAAGGAAAAGGAGTAGCTGTAGATATTGAAATACGGTATAAATGTATTGGACATGAAAATGTGCAAAAGTTAAAATTAATGCAGTCTAGAGGATTGGTTACAAGGTTGCCTTCTTTTAGAGTTGTAGAATTGCATAAAGTCTGTTGTAGAATTGCATAAAGTCTGTGAAGCATGCCAATTTGGTAAGGAGGCAAGACAACCGTTCTTGCATGATAGAGAACTGAGTAGAAAAATACTTGAGGTAGTGCATATAGATATATGGGTGTCAAGAATCGCATGGTGGGGGACTTGCTCAAGATGATGTGCCAAACACACACAGAATGCACAAGGAGAAGCTCACTCAAGAGACAAGAAGAGAGATGGAGGCAAAAACGTTTTCTTGCTAGTTTCTTCTTTTTCTTCCACACTCTTTACAATGTACACAAAGTATAGATAAGATACAACATAAAGGAAAGTGGCCTTCTAAGTCAAACAATGCATAACAGACTACACTAGTCGACTAGCGCTATAACTATGCCAGCTGTAAATAGGTGTAACAACCTGAATATAATAAATAATGAGTCAGTGGCCATGTGAGAGTCATAATGACCACCGACGTGCTAAGTGTAGATGTGTGGACTCATCTAACCAGGTAGTCCATCATCAATGTCTGCATGTGTTGAGCTTGTCATCTCAACACTTTCCCTCAAGCTCAACTGCATCTTTGCAACTCCAAGTAAGCTTTGAAAATTTTGAAGCTTCTCTATACCCAATGCCTTCGTGAAGATGTCAGCTATTTGATCCTGTGTACTGACATACACCAAGTCAATCTCACATGCTAGTACCTTCTCTCTCACAAAGTGGTAGTGTACCTCAATATGTTTTGTCCTAGCATGGAACACAGGGTTCCTAGCCAACTGTATACTGCTCATGTTGTCACAATAAATGACAACTGGACCTTTCACCTGCACATTAACTTTTGTAGCCATACTACCTCACATGCTGCAACAGTAGCACCTCTATACTCAGCCTATGTACTCGACAAAGCAACTGTAGATTGCTTTTTGCTGCTCCAAGCAACTGTTGCACTACCAAGAGAGAATATGTATCCACTGGTAGATCTTCTATCAGACATATTACCAACCCAATCTGCATTTGTGTATCCAAACACCTGTACATCTATACCTGCCTCATAGAAAAGTCCATAATGTAATGTGGACTTCACGTATCTCAATATGCGCCTGACTGCATCCAAATGTGGCTTTCTAGGTACTTGCATAAACTGACTCACAAGACTAACAGCGTAGCTCACGTCTGGCCTTGTAATGGTTATGTAGATCAAACTCCCCACTATCCTCCTAAACATAGTAGGGTCTTCTATCTCATCCCCAACATCAACACTCAACTTTACATTCTGCTCCAACGGGACTGAAAGTGGTTTGCATGCTGTCATACCATACTTGGACAACATATCCAAGCCATACTGTCTTTGGGACAGCCATATACCATCATCACATCTGATCATCTCAATGCCAAGGAAGTACCTTAGCTCACCTAAATCCTTCATCTCAAACTTCTTCTTCAAAAAGTCCTTGACTTCAGAAATCCCACTATCACTATCACCTGTAATAATCAAGTCATCCACATAGATGACTATGATGACCAAACCTGCATCTCCCTTTCTCACATAAAGTGAGTGATCAGCATCAGAAATATAAAAGCCAATATTGACAAGATACTCTATGATCTTGTCAGACCATGCTCTAGGTGCTTGCTTGAGCCCATAGAGCGCCTTCTTCAACCTACACATATACGTGGGATGCTCTAAATCTTCATAACTTGCTGGCTGATCCATATACACTTCTTCATGCAAATCACCATGCAAGAAGGCATTCTTCACATCCATTTGCTACAACCTCCAACCTTTGGCTACTGCCAAAGCAATCACACATCTCACAGTTGCCATCCTAGCAACTGGACTGAAGGTTTCATCATAATCTATAAAATATGTCTGGGCATAGCCTTTTGCAACCAGCCTAGCTTTGTACCTACTAATAGAACCATCTGCATTGTTCTTAATCCTATAAACCGACTTACATCCAATAGCTTTCTTGCCCTTCGGCAGTGATACTAGATCCCAAGTATTATTGGTCTCTAATGTAGCCATCTCCTCATCCATTGCTGCATCCCAATGAGTATGACCAACAGCATCCTCAAAACAAGTGGGCTCAACATCCTCAACTAGTTTCACCATATAAGCATAATGGTGAGTTGTATAATCTTCAAAACCAAATCTTTTAATAGGGTATCTAACCTTGCTAGATTTGCGTACCATTGGATCACTCAATGGAGCCTTTACATTACTATGAGCTCTCTATACACCTAGTGTCCTGACAAAAGGAATGCCAAGCTCATCATCCAAGCTCTCTGAGCCACTGGAGTCTCCATCAAGAACTGCATCAATGCCATTTGACACTTTATTCTTTCCTTTGTCTTTACGTGTAGTGCTACTAGATGCACCTGAAGATGTTTGGTCCACTAAGAGTCTGTGATTCTTGCTTTTCAACCTGCACATGAGTGTCATGATCATCATCATAATCCAATGCATCACCACTAGATGCATACCAACTACTCATTTCATCAAAGATGACATCCCTGCTCACTCTGAACTTACATGTGATAGGGTTATAACAATGATACCCTTTTTGCTCTAAGGAGTATCCAATAAAGACACACTTTTCAGCCTTTGGATCCAGTTTCTTTCGAAACTCATCTAGCACATGAACATATGCAACATAGCCAAATACCTTCAAGTGTGATACATCAGGCTTCTTGCTAGTAAAGCATTCTTCAGGAGTCATACCATGAACTGCAGCTGTGGGAGTTCTGTTTATAATATAAACAAAAGTATGAACAGCCTCAGACCAAAAATGCTTAGGCATATTCTTTTCAGCCATCAAGGCATGTGCAACTTCTGCAATATGCCTATTTTTCCTTTCTGCAACCCCATTTTGCTGTGGGGTATACCTGCATGTGAACTGTCTCTTTATCCCCTAAGACCTCAGAAAATCACTGAACTCATTTGAGAGGTATTCTCCCCCTCCATCTGACCTCAAACACTTCACTTTCAAGCCTGTTTCTCTTTCAACTGTAGCCTTGAAAGTTCTAAAGTGCTCAAACGCTTCACTCTTTTCCTTCATAAAATATACCCACAGCTTTCTAGAACAATCATCAATGAATGTGACAAAGTATGAACTGGCTCTAAGAGATACATTTTGTGTAGGCCCCCAAATGTCTGTATGCACAACATCAAGGATATTTCTGCTTACATCTCTGTCATATGAAAAGGGTTGTCTTGCCTGCTTACCAAACTGATATGCTTCTCATGCCTTATGAAATTCTGCAACTCTAAATGTAGGCAAGCCTGTAACCAACCCTTTGGATTGAATTAATTTTAGCCTTTGTACATTTGCATGTCCAATGCGTTTGTGCCAAATTTCAATATCTGCAATAACACCTTTTCCTTTAGCATACATAGCAGCATTCATAGTAGGAATTCCAGCATCCAAAGTAAACATACGCCCAACTCTACTTCCCTTTGCTACCAACCTGTACTTGTCATTGAAGTCTTCTACAAAGCAACCCTTTGCATTAAATCTGACTTGCAGCCCTTGCTCTACCATTTGACCGACTGACACCAAGTTCTTTGTAATAGATGGCACATGTAATATATCTGAAAGACTCTTTGTCTTACCATCATGCAAGGGCAAGGGAAATTTTCCAATGTGTGAAATTGGGTGGCATGAGTCATCACCCGTCTGCACATAACCTGCATTTTGCAAATCCTTCATCTCTCTAAATCATTCTACATGGCTGGTCATATGATTGGATGCACCTAAATCAACATACTAAACATCATCATGTGTTCCCTTTCCTGTAACAGCATTTAGTATATGCTGCATAATAAACAGACATTCATTTTTGTCTTCATTCTGTCGTGAAGACGATGCATAGTTTCCTTGCTGCAACTTACCACTACGAATATCATCTTTCTTAGCATAACATTGGGCTGTAATATGACTTGTTTTTCCACATTAGTGACACACAATACCAGAGTTGTTAGAGCCTCTATTCTGCCATCCACCTCTTCCTCTAAAGCTCCCCCTACCTCTAAAGTTACCACGACCTCCTGAAACCTGCATATCGCCAAATTGCTAATTCAATCTGTTTTGTTGGTTGTCACTACCACGTCCTGTACCAAAGCCTCTTGAAGAGAACCTGCCATGTCCCCTTCCTGAACTGGAGTAGAAAGCTTGGACCTGTTCACCACTTCTTTCAAATGTCTCGCTCTGCATATTGATCTCTTCAGTGATCATAAGGGAGAGCAACTCATCAAAATCTGAAAATGGCTTTCTAACATATACGGAAGTTACAAAAGACTTCCAAGCCTTTTCATTGTTAAGTCCACCCAAGGTAGACGACACCAAATCATCATCATCGGGCATTGCATCAATCGCTACCAATGCATCTGCAATGCTCCTTACCTTCAGTGTATACTCATTGATAGAAATCTTCCCTCTCTTCAATGTATTCAACTCTTGCTTGAGTTGAATCTTTCGTGCCTTTGTATTTACGAAAAATATACTTTCAAGTATGGTCCAAGCTGCATATGAATTCTTTGCATTTCTAATATGTCCCATCATATTATTATCAATTACTGTAGACAACCAATACATGACCTTCTTGTCTTTTTCATTCCATTCCTTCCGCGCCTTTATCTCTTTTGTAGTTGGAGGATCACTCACCTCCGGCTCCTTTTCTTCACCTGAAACAAACTTGTAGAGGCCTTTTCCAATAAGGAAGTTCGTGACACGGAACTTCCATGAAGGGTAGTTGTTCTTGTCGATCTTCTCAATGATGGAGCTTCCACTGTTCTCTGCCATTATCACAAAACTAATACCAAATAGCAAGCAAATCTTCTGCAACCCTCGACCTGTAGTGCATAGCAATACACCAGACAGCCTTTTTCACTGTCTGCTCAACAATATATGCAATACACCAGACAGCCTTTTTCACTGTCTGCTCAACAATACATGCAATCTGCAACCTATTTGCAGATAAACCTTATGTTTGCTTCTTGCAAATACCTCAAGAATTATAGATTCACAATTTGTAACCTATACACCCACTTTCAGTCAAAACAGCTGAAATCACAATGTACCTTGAAACTGATATCCGCAACCTTGTAGCTCCAAAACGGGGCTTGAAATGGCCTCAGATGCCAAAACAACTGCGAGATAGCCCTATAGGGTTTGTCTACAGAATATACAGTGCTCTTCGCGCACACCAAATCTCACTGCAATCTGAGATTTTTCTCTGCCCTGCTTTTGGTGCCTCCACAGGCACTATCCAAGAGAAAGAGTGGAAGGATGGGAGAGCTTCTTACCCCTGGTTTGCTTGCTCAAACCTTGCTTCTTCTCCTTCACTTCAGCCTTCAAAATCAGTCTCTTTCAGTGGCGCGGCTCTGATACTATGTCAAGAATCACGTGGTGGGGGGATTTGCTGAAGATACTGAGCCGAACACACACAGATTGCACAAGGAGAAGCTCACTCAAGAGACAAGAAGAGAGATGGAGGCCAAAACGTTTTCTTGCTGGTTTCTTCTTCTTAGATAAGATACAACATAAAGGAAAGTGGCCTACTAAGTCAAACAATGCATAACCGACTACAATAGTCGATTGGCGCTATAAATATGCCAGCTGTAAATATGTGTAACTGTTGAGATGGAAAGCTCAACACATGTGGATATTGATGGTGGACCGCCTGGTTAGATGGGTCCACACGTCTACACTAGCACGTCGGTGATCATTATGACTCTCACATGGCCACTGACTCATTACTTATTATATTCAGGTTGCTACACCTATTTACAGCTAGCATAGTTATAGTGCCAGTAGACTAGTTTAGTCGGTTATGCATTGTTTGACTTAGTAGGCCACTTTCCTTTATGTTGTATCTTATCTATACTTTGTGTATATTGTAAAGTGTGTGGAAAAAGAAGAAAAAATCAGCAAGAAAACGTTTTGGCCTCCATCTCTCTTCTTGTCTCTTGAGTGAGCTTCTCCTTGTGCATTCTGTGTGTGTTTGGCGCAACATCTTGAGCAACCCCCTCCACCACACGATTCTTGACATGGTATCACAGCCGCGCCATTGAGAGAGGCTGATTTCGAAGGTTGAAGCAAAGGAGAAGAAGCAAGGTTCGAGCAAGCAAGCCACGGGTAAGAAGCTCTCCCATCCTTCAACTCTTTCTCTTGGATAGTGCCTGTGGAGGCACCGGAAGCAGGACAGAGCAAAAATCTCAGATTGCAGTGAGATTTGGTGTGCGCAAAGAGCGCTGTGTATTGTGCAGTTATTTTGGGCATCTAAGGCCGTTTCAGGGCCCGTTTTAGAGCCGCAAGGTTGCGGACAGCAGTTTCAGGATACGCTGTGACTTCGACTGTATTGACCGAAAGTGGGTGCGCAGGTTACAGATTTCAGATCTGTAAGTTCAAAGGTGTTTACCAGTGAGTAAACACAAGGTTTATCTGCAAACAGGTTCCAGATTTCATGTATTGTTGAGCAGACAGTGAAAAAGGCTGTCTGGTGTATTGCTGTGCACTACAGATCCAGGGTTGCAGAAGATTTGCTTGCTGTTGGTATTAATTTTGTGATAATGGCAGAGAACACTGGAAGCCCCATCATTGAGAAGCTCGACAAGAACAACTACCCTTCATGGAAGTTCCGTGTCACGAACTTCCTTATTGGAAAAGGCCTCTACGAGTTCGTTTCAGTTGAAGAAAAGGAGCCGGAGATGAGTGATCCTCCAACTGCAGAAGAGACAAAGGCACGGAAGGAATGGAATGCAAAGGATAAAAAGGTCATGTATTGGTTGTCTGCAGTAATTGACAATGATATGTTGGGACACATTAGAAATGTAGAGAATTCATATGCAGCTTGGACCATACTTGAAAGTATGTTTTCTGTAAATACAAAGGCACGAAAGATTCAACTCAAGCAAGAGTTGAATACATTAAAGAAAGGGAAGATGTCTATCAATGAGTATGCACTGAAGGTAAGAAGCATTGCAGATGCATTGGCAGCGATTGATGCAATGCCCGATGATGATGATTTGGTGTCGTCTACCTTGGGTGGACTTAACAATGAAAAGGCTTGGAAGTCTTTTATAACTTTCGTATATGTCAGAAAGCCATTTTCAGATTTCGATGAATTGGTCTCCCTTATGATCACTGAAGAGATCAACATGCAGAGTGAGACATCTGAAAGAAGTGGTGAACAGGTCCAAGCTTTCTACTCCAGTTCTGGAAGGGGACGTGGTAGGTTCTCTTCAAGAGGCCGTGGTACAGGACGTGGTAGTGACAACCAGCAAAACAGATTGAATCAGCAATTTGGCGATATGCAGGTTTCAGGAGGTCATGGTAACTTTAGAGGTAGGGGGAGCTTTAGAGGAAGAGGTGGATGGCAGAACAGAGGTTCTAACAACTCTGGTATTGTGTGCCACTACTGTGGCAAAACAGGTCATATTGCAGCCCAATGTTATGCTAAGAAAGATGATATCCGCAGTGGTAAGTTGCAGCAAGGAAACTATACATCGTCTTCCCGACAGAATGAAGACAAAAATGAACGTTTGTTCGTTATGCAGCATATGTTGAATGCTGTTACAGGAAAGGGAACACATGAAGATGTTTGGTATGTTGATTCAGGTGCATCCAATCATATGACCAGCCATGCAAAATGGTTTGGAGAGATGCAGGATTTGCAGAATGCAGGTTATGTGCAGATAGGTGATGACTCATGCAACCCAATTTCACACATTGGAAAAGTTCCCTTGTCCTTGCATGATGGTAAGACAAAGAGTCTTTCAGATGTATTACATGTGCCATCTATTACAAAGAACTTGGTGTCAGTCGGTCAAATGGTAGAGCAAGGGCTGCAAGTCAGATTTAATGCAAAGGGCTGCTTTGTGGAAGACTTCAATGACAAGTGCAGGTTGGTAGCAAAGGGAAGTAGAGTTGGACGTATGTTCACTCTAGATGCTGGAATTCCTACTATGAATGCTGCTATGTATGCCAAAGGAAAAGGTGTTGTTGCAGACATTGAAATTTGGCACAAACGCATTGGATATGCAAATGTACAAAGGCTGAAATTAATGCAGTCCAAAGGGTTGGTTACAGGTTTGCCTACATTTAAAGTTGCAGAATTTCAGAAGGTATGTGAAGCATGTCAGTCTGGTAAGCAGGCAAGACAACCCTTTTCACATGACAGAGATGTAAGCAGAAATATCCTTGATGTTGTGCATACAGACATTTGGGGGCCTACACAAAATGTATCTCTTGGAGGTAGTTCATACTTTGTCACATTCATTGATGATTGTTCTAGAAAGCTGTGGGTATATTTTATGAAGGAAAAGAGTGAAGTGTTTGAGCACTTTAGAACTTTCAAGGCTGCAGTTGAAAGAGAAATAGGCTTGAAAGTAAAGTGCTTGAGGTCAGATGGAGGGGGAGAGTACCTCTCCAATGAGTTCAGTGATTTTCTGAGGTCTCATGGGATAAAGAGACAGTTCACATGCAGGTATACCCCACAGCAAAATGGGGTTGCAGAAAGGAAAAACAGGCATATTGCAGAAGTTGCACGCACCTTGATGGCTGAAAAGAATATGCCTACGCATTTTTGGTCTGAGGCTGTTCATACTGCTGTTTATATTATGAACAGAACTCCCACAGCTGCAGTTCATGGTATGACCCCCGAAGAATGTTTTACAGGTAAGAAGCCTGATGTTTCACACTTGAATGTATTTGGCTGCATTGCGTATGTTCATGTGCCAGATGAGTTGCGGAAGAAACTGGATCCAAAGGCTAAAAAGTGTATCTTTATTGGATACTCTTTAGAGCAGAAAGGGTATTGCTGTTACAACCCTGTCACATGTAAGTTCAGAGTGAGCAGGGATGTCATCTTTGATGAAATGAGCAGTTGGTATGCATCTAGTGGTGATGCATTGGATGTTGATGATGATCATGACACTCATGTGCAGGCTGAAAGGCAAGAATCACGGACTCTTAGTGGACCAGAGACATCATCTGGTAGTCCTTGGTCTGGGAGACTAAGGAGTACCTCTACATCTTCGAGTGCATCTAGTAGCACTACAGGTAAAGACAAAGGAAAGAATAAAGTGTCAGAAGGCATTGATGCAGTTCTTGATGGAGACTCCAGTGGCTCAGAGAGCTTGGATGATGAGCTTGGCATTCCTTCAGTGAGGACTCCAGGTGTGCAGAGAGCACGTGTTAATGCAAAGACTCCATTGAGTGATCGAGTGGTACGCAGGTCTAGCAGGGTGAGATACCCTGTTAAAAGATTTGGTTTTGAAGGTTATGCAGCTCACCATTATGCTTATATGGTGAAACTAGTTGAGGATGTTGAGCCCACATGTTTTAAGGAGGCTGTTGGTCATGCTCATTGGGATGCAGCAATGGATGAGGAGATGGCTGCATTAGAGGCCAATAAGGCTTGGGATCTAGTATCATTGCCAAAGGGAAAGAAAGCTATTGGATGTAAGTGGGTTTATAAGATTAAGCACAATGCAGATGGTTCTATTAGCAGGTACAAAGCTAGGCTGGTTATAAAAGGCTATGCTCAGACATATGGCATAGATTATGATGAAACCTTCAGTCCAGTTGCTAGGATGACATCTGTCAGATGTGTGATTGCTTTGGCAGCAGCCAAAGGTTGGAGGTTGCAACAAATGGATGTAAAGAATGCCTTCTTGCATGCTGATTTGCAGGAAGAAGTGTATATGGATCAGCCAGCAGGTTATGAAGATTTAGAGCATCCCACGTATGTGTGCAGGTTGAAGAAGGCGCTCTATGGGCTCAAGCAAGCACCTAGAGCATGGTCTGACAATATCAAAGAGTATCTTATCAATATTGGCTTTTATGTTTCTGATGCTGATCACTCACTTTATGTGAGAAAGGGAGATGCAGGTTTGGTCATCATAGTCATCTATGTGGATGACTTGATTATTACAGGTGATAGTGATAGTGGGATTGCTGAAGTCAAGGGCTGCTTGAAGATGAAGGATTTAGGTGAGCTAAGGTACTTCCTTGGCATTGAGGTGATCAGATGTGATGATGGTATATGGCTGTCCCAAAGACAGTATGGCTTGGATATGTTGTCCAAGTATGGTATGACTGCATGCAAACCACTTTCAGTCCCGCTGGAGCAGAATGTAAAGCTGAGTGCTGATGTTGGGGATGAGATAGAAGACCCTACTATGTTCAGGAGGATAGTGGGGAGTTTGATCTACATGACCATTACAAGGCCAGACTTGAGCTACGTTATTGGTCTTGTGAGTCAGTTTATGCAAGTACCTAGAAAGCCACATTTGGATACAGTCAGATGCATATTGAGATATGTGAAGTCCACATTACATTATGGACTTTTCTATGAGGCAGGTATAGATGTACAGGTATTTGGATACACAGATGCAGATTGGGCTGGTAGTATGTCTGATAGAAGATCTACCAGTGGATACATGTTCTCTCTTGGTAGTGTAGCAGTTGCATGGAGCAGCAAAAAGCAATCTACAGTTGCTTTGTCCAGTATAGAGGCTGAGTATAGAGGTGCTACTGTTGCAGCATGTGAGGTAGTATGGCTGCAAAAGCTATTGGCTGATTTGGATGTCCAGGTGGAAGGTCCAGTTATCATTTTTTGTGACAACATGAGCAGTATACAGTTGGCTAGGAACCCTGTGTTCCATGCTAGGACAAAACATATTGAGGTACACTACCACTTTGTGAGAGAGAAGGTACTAGCAGGTGAGATTGACTTGGTGTATGTCAGCACACAGGATCAGATAGTTGACATCTTCACAAAGGCGTTGGGTACAGAGAAGCTTCAAAAGTTTCGAAGCTTACTTGGAGTTGCAGAGATGCAGTTGAGCTTGAGGGGGAGTGTTGAGATGGCAAGCTCAACACATGTGGATATTGATGGTGGACCTCCTGGTTAGATGGGTCCACACATCTACACTAGCACGTCGGTGGTCATTATGACTCTCACATGGCCACTGACTCATTACTTATTATATTCAGGTTGTTACACCTATTTACAGCTAGCATAGTTATAGCGCCAGTAGACTAGTTTAGTCGGTTATGCATTGTTTGACTTAGTAGGCCACTTTCCTTTATGTTGTATCTTATCTATACTTTGTGTACATTGTAAAGTGTGTGGAAGAAGAAGAAAAAATCAGCAAGAAAACGTTTTGGCCTCCATCTCTCTTCTTGTCTCTTGAGTGAGCTTCTCCTTGTGCATTCTGTGTGTGTTCGGCGTAGCTTCTTGAGCAACCCCCTCCACCACACGATTCTTGACAGTAACAACTTGAATATAATAAGTAATGAGTAAGTGGCCATGTGAGAGTCATAATGACTACCGACGTGCTAAGTGTAGATGTGTGAACCCATCTAACCAGGTGGTCCATCATCAATGTCCGCATGTGTTGAGCTTGTCATCTCAACAATGAGGGCCTACACAGAATGTATCTATTGGTGGTAGCAAATACTTTATCACATTTATTGATGTCTATTCAAGGAAGTTATGAGTATACTTCATGAAGGAAAAGAGTGATGTGTTTGAGCACTTCAAATATTTTTAGGCAACTGTTGAAACAGAAATAGGATTAAAAGTGAAGTGCTTGAGATCAGATGAAGGGGGAGAGTACCTCTCTAATGAGTTTAGTGGCTTCTTGAGGACTCATGGGATAAAGTGGCAATTTACTTGTAGGTATACCCCATAGAAAAATGGGGTTGCAAAAAGAAAAAATAGGCATATTGCAAAAGTCACACGGACATTAATGGCTAAAAAGAATATGCCCAAACATTTTTGGTCTGAGGCTGTCCATATTGCTGTCTACATTATGAACAGAACTCCCACAGCTGAAGTTCATGGGATGACTCCTGAAGAGTGCTTTACTGGCAAGAAGCTCGATATATGACACTTGAAGGTATTTGGATGTATTGCATATGTTCATGTGCCAGATGAGCTACGGAAGAAGCTTGATCCAAAGGCTGAAAAATGTATTTTTATTGGGTACTCTTTAGAGCAGAAAGGGTATCGATGTTATAACCCTGTCACAAGTGAGTTCAGAGTGAGCAAATGTTATCTTCGATGAGGTGGGTAGCTGGTATGCACCTGTTGGTGATGTATTAGATGATGATAATGATCAGGAAAGTTATGTGCAGAAAGAAAAAAAAGATTCATGGAGTCTTAGTGGACCAAAAACATCATCTGGTACTATACCTATAGTGAGACTTTTGTCTAGGAGACTAAGGAGTAGCCCCACATCTTCAAGTGGATCTATAAGTGTTGCAGGGAAGGACAAAGGAAAGAAGAAAGTGCTGGATAGTAATGATGCATCTACCAGTCATTTGGGATTTGATGGAGATTCTAGTGGTTCAGAGAGTTTGGATAATGAGATTGGTATTCCTTCACTCAAGACACCAGGTGTACAGAGAGCTCATAGTAATGTAAAGGCTCCATTGAGTGATCCGATGGTATGTAGATCTAGTAGGGTCAGATACCCTATTAAAATATTTGGTTTTGAAGGCTATGCAACTCACCATTATGCTTATATGGTGAAACTAGTTGAGGATGTTGAGCCCACTTGTTTTGAGGATGTTGTTGGTCATGCTCATTGGGATGCAGCAATGGATGAGGAGATGGCTGCATTAGAAGCCAACAAGACTTAGGATTTGGTACCCTTACCTAAGGATAATAAAGCTATTGGCTATAAGTGGGTTTACAAAGTCAAGCATAATGCAGATGGTTTAATTAGCATGTATAAAGCTAGGCTGGTTGCAAAAGGCTATGCTCAAACATATGGCATAGATTATGAAGAGACATTCAGTCCAGTTGCTAGGATGACAACTGTTAGATGTGTGATTGCTTTGGCAGTAGCCAAAGGTTGGAGTTTGTAGCAAATGGATGTTAAGAATGACTTCTTACATGGTGAATTGCAAGAAGAAGTGTATATGGAGCAGCCAACAGTTTATGAGGATTTAGAGCATACCACATATGTGTGCAGGTTAAAGAAGGCGCTGTATGGGCTGAAGCAAGTACCTAAAGCATGGTTTGACAAGATTGGAGAGTATCTTGTCAATATTGGATTTTTTATTTTTGATACTAATCACTCACTTTATGTGAGAAAGGGAGATGTAGGTTTGGTCATCGTAGTCATCTATGTGGATGGCTTGATTATTACGGGTGACAGTGGCAATGGGATTGTTGAAGTTAAGGACTTCTTGAAGAAGAAGTTTGAGATGAAAGATTTGGGTGAGCTGAGATACTTTCTTGGTATTGAGGTGATAAGATGTGATGATGGTATATGGCTATCCCAAAGGTAGTATGGCTTGGATATGTTATCCAAGTATGGCATGATAGCATGTAAGCCTCTTTCAATACCATTGGAGCAAAATGTGAAGTTGAGTGCTAATGTTGGGGATGAGATAGAAGACCCTACTATGTTCAGGAGGATAGTAGGGAGTTTGATTTACATGACTATCACAAGGCTAGAGACTTGAGCTATGCTCTTGGCCTTGTCAGTTAATTTATGCAGATGCCTAGAAAGCCTCATTTGGATGCAATTAGACGTATATTGAGGTATATGAAGTCCACTTTACATAATGGACTTTTTTATGAGACAGGTAAGGACGTACATGTCTTTGGATACACAGATGCAAATTGGGATGGTAGCATGTCAGATAAAAGATCTATAAGTGGATTCATATTTTCCCTTGGTAGTGCAGCAGTTACATGAAGCAGCAAAAAGCAACCTTTAGTTGCTTTATCAAGTATAGAGGCTGAGTATAGAGGTGTTGCTATGGCACCATGTGAGGTGGTATGGTTGCAAAAGTTATTAGGTGATTTGGACTTGCACAAAGATGGTCCAATTGTCATTCTTTGTGACAATATGAGTAGCATACAACTAGCTAGGAATCCAGTGTTCCATGCTAGGACAAAATACATTAAGGCGCACTACCTTTTTGTGAGAGAGAAGGTACTTGCAGGAGAGATTGACTTGGTATATGTGAGCACACAGGATCACATAGCTGGCGTTTTCACAAACGCATTGGGTGCAGAGAAGCTTCAAAAGTTTCGAAGATTACTTGGAGTTGTAGAGATAGAATTGAGCTTGATGGGGAGTGTTGAGATGGCAAGCTCAACACTTGCGGACATTGTTGATGAACCGCTTGGCTAGATGAGTCCGCACGTCTACATTTAGCATGTTGGTGGTCATTATGACACTCACATGGCCACTAGATTATCACTTATTATATTTAGTTTGTTACACCTACCTATAGCTGACAAAGATATACTGCCAGTCGATTAGTGTGGTCAGTTATGCATTGTTTGACTTAGAAGGCCACTTTCCTTTATGTTGTATCTTATCTATACTTTGTGTATGTTGTATAGTATGTGGAAGAAGAAGAAAAATCAACAAGAAAACGTTTTGGCCTCCATCTCTCTTCCTACTCTTGAGTGAGCTTCCTCTTGTATATACAATGTGTGTTTGGGGCAGCATCTCAAGCAAATCCCCCCCATCACGTGATTATTGACACAATTGAAGGTATTCTTCAACGATTTGGTTTACATTGAAGGAATTCTTAAAGTTTGAAAGAATTTTCAGCCTCTTGTTCATGGCAATATCTGAAAATTTATGGAATCCATGATTCTAATGAGAAATTACACACATAAAAGCCCAAAGGATATTGTCCAACAAGCTATCGAGGATTTCTATTAAGTCATTGACTTCTTTTGATTGAATTGGAGCAAACTTATTGATCAAGAGCTGAAGATTACTTGGGAACAATCATATTGGACAAATCCTTCTTGAAGATTGGTCTTATTGATTTAAATCTTGGTCTATTGATGGTGTCTTATGCTGAAGGTTGATTGATTGGATTCATCCACTAATTTCCATCAGCATTAAAAAGGTAATTCTAGTACTTTCATCTTAATCTCTCTTTTATCCAATTGTTGAACCAGTCCTATTATTCATAAGAGAGATTAAGTGTAGTAGAACCTCTTAATTCCTATTGAAGGCATGTAGAAATTAGCTCAGGGCTGATTATGATCGCTTGATGAGTTCTTTTCTACCCATTCAAATGTTGAAGCTAAATTGATTGCATAAATGCTATTCGCTGCCTACTTGACTTGGATTTTTGTTGGATGGTTGAGCATTGATGCTATAGGACTGAAACAATGATGAAAATGTGATGGGACCTGAAATGGGCCGGCACTGGCTATAGCACTAGTCAGACCTCATGCTCATGACACACAAATACCCTCACGGCCTCGCGGACCATGAGCGTCAATCTAAGACTGAAGGACAAACCGCCCTAAAGCTTAATTCCTACGTTTATAGTTTATAGTCCAACATTTCCCTTAAACTCCTCAGAGGGAGAATCCAAAGTACTTAGGCATAAAGTCTCGTCACACACATATAGGAGGCACTCCACCGACTACTAGTCGGAGCCCCACTGCAACTCTCCTACATCTCACGAATTGGCCCTTTGATGCGCTGCTAAACATATAACATAAACGAGCACAAACTCCTCTCTTTTATATTTCTCGTATTTCCAAGAGATATACCATGCTTCCTCACTTCACAGTCCCTTAGGAAACCGACCCTACACCCTATGGCAAGGGATAACCTCACACTCTCAATCATGGGTCAAAGTCCTAAGAAAACAATTGCAATGCAGTCCAAGAGGTTTTTCCTTCGATACCATGAAACATGCATAGTGCATAGTGTGAATGGTTTAGTGCACAAACAATAGAAACTCAGCATTGTGCATCGTGCGAAACCAATCTTTTCATGATTTTCATGCTAACGTTTATGTATTGAAATGAGGAGAGACACCGAGCCTTACGCTCATGTTGCCTTTTCCTTTATTTTAAAACAACATCCTATAGCCATGATGCAACACATAAATCAAGTTTAAGATTGTACTTTGACGCTCAGACTCCCCTCTCACCCTACCGTTTAATGTTTTGCAATCGTTGATAGGTGTAAGAGTTGTTTTATGTGTATTTCTTTGTAGAAAAAGCAATAAACACGGACAAAAACATAGAAATGAGGGTAAACCGAGGCTAACCTCGTGCTCTACCTTCATTATACATTGCAAAAACACTTATGTGATTTTCTGGAATTTTCCTTTTATCGTTTCCTAATTTTTCCCCATTTAAAACCCATTCTCCACCATTTTTTGGTATTTTTCCTCTATTATCTTGAATAAATAATGACTAGAAATTGAGATTGATTATGGGCTATGGCCCTTAGGTTCTTTGACAACAAAATTTCAGGTTTTATTGATGTTATATCTCGTGTTTCCCCTTTATTTTGCAAAAGACCCCATTTTTCCTCTTAAATGTGTGTTTTACGGGTTTTATACCATTAATTTCAGTCATAACACTTACGATTTTCTAATTTTCTGAGCATAAACTGATCAAACTCATAGCAAACAACAACAGAATGCATAATTAGCCCATGGGAACAATATTTCATCAATCAAATAGCATAAAAACTCATTTTTTCTTCATAAAAATTGAAATACTACTTAGGCTTTGTGCCTCGGGATCTCGGTTTTGCTATGGGATTGCATGTCAGCCCTCATTCAATGTCCAGCATCTTCAAGAATAGCACTCTTCATGTCTTCATCCACCCGTAAGCAATCCGATCGTCTCATCCGGACAAGCCTTCCTTCATCATTCTTCATTGTCTTCATCCACACAAGAACATCCCCTTAAGGGAGAGAGAGGGAGGAGAGAGAAAGACTAGAATCAGAATTCTCCAACCAGGTCACCATTTGACGAGTGAAGGGTGGCAATAAGATCAGCAAGGAGAATGTAGGCAAGGGCCATTATCGATTAGGTAGGTTGTTTGCAGGCAGGAGGATCACCATCATCAACATGGGCGAAAAATGCACCAGGATGCTGCTGCCGTTTTTCACGCCATCTCCCCTCTTCATCCCACGTTTTTTGCCAAGAATTTCATGTTACATCTTCAATTTGGGCTCCCAAGGGTCACTTACCTATTTCGGCCAAATTTTGTCCACCCCTTCGCATCTTGACCGTTTCCTTGGCCATTTCCCCGTCTGGACTCCGAATTGAGCTCTAAAAAATCCTGGGCATCCGGCTTGACATCTCGCATTGGCCGATAACTCCTGAAAACCCGCAGAGCAGTTTGAAAATCTATCAAAAATCAATAAGTGTCGCTCGGGCGTCTTTAAAGCACTTGACGCTTAAAATCGTCCTAGCTGGAGCCGCCGCCTTTGACATTGAATATTTTTCCCTTGATATTCGTAATTTTTAGCTATTTTAAAGCACTTCTCGGCATCAAAACTCCGCTCTCATTGGCGACCATGGGATAGGGCGACTCAGCCCGTCGAATCCCATAGCAGATCTGCACAAAACAACCAAAGGAATGATGACACCCAAAGAAGCATAAAAACAAGGCACAAAAATGTCCATGCATATATCATAATTTCATCTATTGTAAAGGGGATAACATTTACATTGTTACAAAATCACTAAAATACACACCTATATGAGGGGGCCACAGCCACATCCACATCCACATCCACAACCATAATAAATAAATGGTATACACAAAAGTGTTACATGCATGCATTTGTAAAGGGTAGGAATACTCAAAATTAAAGGCCAAAGGCCTTATAATATAAAATGTATCAAAGTTTCAAAGAAATAATAAAATACGAAGGGGTGCGCTTTTTGGGGAAGAGGTGGGGTGGAATGCACGAGTGGTTATGTGCCTCTTTCCCTTCCCTCTATTGTCCAATTGCATACTCTCCTTTTTGGTGGTGCAAAAAGTTGTTTTCTCTCCTCTCTCCTCTGTTTTTTGAGCAGAAATTCTTGTTTTCCCTTTTGTTCTTGTATAATGGTTGAAGCTATGGATGAAGATGATGAAGATAACGAGTTTGTTCATTATTAAGTGGAAGATTTATGGTTTCTTTTCGGTTTTGAGATTAATGGCTTAGCCATGTGCATAGATTTTGCACGCTTCTACCTTGGTTTCCTGTTCATTTTCTACCGTGGGAGGGTTGCTGTCATTTTGGTGCGCAGCCAGGGAAGAAGCTGATCTCAACAACTACAATTGCTGAGAGATTCTATGGACGAAGAAGAAGAAGAAGCAACATCAGGAAGAATAAGGAAAATAGATAAAGATGCAATGAAGATCAAGCAAGGGGTTTCATAGTAGGCGATCAAAGTCCAGGGAACCTGTGCGGGAATCGAAGCATTCTGTAGATGTTGGAAGTGGGGTTGAAAGAGCAAGGCAACCTAAATCATGACATACACGAGACAACCACGTTGAACCAGAACGTAGGCGTTCAAAGTCAAGAGATGCTCTCAAACGCTGTGGATGTGGGGAGGATCGGCTTGACCGGAAGAGGTCACCGTCCAGGGACCACAGGAGCAGTTTGGACAGGAGGAGGAGATCCTTATTGAGAGGCTACATCAGCAGGAGGAGGAGATCTAGATGTAGGGAGAGCTTGAGAGAGCGAGTGAGAGAGAGAGAGAGAAACGAAGGCAACCGGCGCCTTGTGCTCTCCCTTCTGAGGGCGAATCATAGCACAAGAGAAGAAACGGCTTCAAAACAGTAAAAAGGACCCACGCACCATGCCTGCCCAAACCGCCTCCTCCCACACTATTGCAGACAAGCAGAAACATGGTGGTGTAGAGAACCAGAAGCATGGAAGTGGGGACCAGCCCAAGCAGCAGCACAAGCATAGCAATGACAGCCATCGCTCTGGAACTCCCACCCGCAGCCCTTCCCCTGGCCCTGTTGTCGTGGCTATCTACGAGCCCTCACCTGTACCTCCAGATGTGTGGACTAAGAAGATGCTCCATGTCTGGAAGGCAGCTTGTGACTCGTGACCCTCTATCGTACTCAATCGTTGAAGAGCCGCGGACAGGCCATCTTAGTCTTTTTGATTGGCAGCAAAGGAAAAGTACGTCGTGGACTCTATAGAAACACACTGACGAACAGACAAGGCACAAGAGAGAGAGAGAGAGAGATGGCATCGAAGCGCATACAGAAGGAGCTTCAAGACTTGTAGAAGGACCCCCCCACATCTTGGAGCACTGGGCCTGTCAACTAGGACCTATTCCACTGGGGCAAGCCACCATCATGGGCCCTGCCGATAGCCCCTACGCAGATACTTGGAAGCCATCATCCGTGGCTATCAATCAGATGAGGAGGATGCGCAAGGGCCAAAAGCGGAAGAATGAAGGTGAGAGGAAGAAGAAGAAGGGGGGTTATTGCAAAGAGGATAGGGATAAGATATGGATACGATGAAGAAGAAGAAGATAGAATTTCTGTGAAGATGAAGAAGAAGAAGTAGGAGGAGGATGCAGATTTCTTATGAAAAAGAAGAAGACAAGACAAGAGAAAGAGAATCTGTGGTAGCAGTACAGGGTTTTGCTCCTAATTATACATGATTCATCTACTTCCACCCCCTTTTCCTTCGCCATGGCAGAGGAGAGCAGCTCTATGCTAGAGTCGTTTGGCTCAGCGAAAGAGGAAGACGGAGAATGGACAATTGCAGGTTGCCTGCAAGTTGTAATCGGAGGCACCAAGATGAGGAGGACAAGGTCATGTCATCAAAGAAGAGCTGCACCAAACAGATAACAAGTCGAAAGATGCATTTGATGGTTTTTCAAAATAGTGTGCTCCTCCACCCATCTCTTCCTTGTCAACGGCACTCTCCCTCGCACCGCCTACAAGGATCCCTGTTCCACCATTTGGATTCCCTGTGCACCATCAAGTACCCTATCCTCTTTGCCGAACCTCATTATGCGACCCCGGAAATCTGGCGACTCCTCACCATGAAGAACACCCATTTTCCAGCACTGTATTGCATCTCCTCTCCAGATCTAATGTCAACTATCATGTCCCTTCCTATCACCTCCGCGAGGCAAAATGTGGACACGCAAACAAAGAAGAAAAGTAGAAGATGATTAAATACCCCTTCCTTCAACTATCAACACGCACGAATGTTGATTTGTACCCAAGTGTTTCAAAACTTTGGCCTTGGATTCCAACTGCGAGGAAAATGCCATGGCATCTACAGTGTGCAGCCATAAGAGAAGAACAAAACAGAAGAGAGAGATGGAAAGTAGTAACAGACCATGAAACGCATCAGAGGAACGGAGAGGCAAGAGAGAAAGAATGTGCAACAGCAATGCACCAGCCCCAAACACATCCTGCTCCCCTGCATCTGCCATAGCTAAGAGACCATGGTTTTCTTGGTGTAGCAGTATTAAAATGCACTAATAACCTCTATTCACCATCCCCCATTCCTGCCATAATAGCCACATAGGTGTATGCCATAAAGGAAGGGAAAAATAATGAAAGTCCCTTCTTCATCGACCTCATTCCAGTGCATTTGCAAGGCCTGGTCAGATCTCTGTCGATTCCTTGCCTTCCGGCTGTGCATCAGTGACATCGCATTTTGCTGTGAGATGATGCATGTTAAGCATGTCACAATTCTAGGCAGCAAGCTCACCAAGCTCCTCACCACCTTTCATATGTCTCTTCTGTATGCACATGGTGATCCTCATGCCTGTCCTTCCTATCCTCGTATGGGTTTACCTAAATGTTGCTATTGTCGGCCTCAAATCCGAGTAGCTCACCCATTCTAACTTTCTCTTATCCTCTCCATGCGGCATCTTGTTTTCCCTAACCCTAAGGCTTTCACCTAAACAAAAAGAAAACCAGTAATATATGTCTATTTAATTCAATAAACCACCTTTGAAAAAGGGATGCTCTTTTGCCATCCCACGTTTGGGCCTCAAACGAATTCCCTAGAGTACACATCTCAACAACCACAACCTACCAGCTTACTTAGAATCCCCAATATCTTCCCCCTTTCATTCTCTCCAAATCCCCTTATCCCCCACCATTCCTTGCTTTTCCTTTTCTTCATCTCACATTGGCAACATCCACAAGGAAGCGCAAGAAAAGGTTTAATAAAGAATAACCTTTTTAAAAAATACACTCTTCACGAAAAAAAAAAAACCTTATCTCAAGAGGAACAACCAATCCCTATTCCCAAAGTGCCCCTTTGGAGCTACATGATGGAGTCTTATTTATTTCCCTGTTGGAATGGAGGAGTTGTGGTCATGACCCATGTGAAAGGTTGAACCCTATCCTTCAACAAGTATGCAAACTTTTCAGTGTGGGAGTATTTGAGGCAGGAGTTCCCTTACTCTGGTGGTCGTGGATTTGGAGTCCCCATACCCTACCATGGCTAGGCCTTATAATCGAAGTTGTTTAACTAACAATTTTGGAAGTTGTTTGTGTTAGACAATGGTTCTTCTTTAACAAGGTTTGCGAGGACGCTTCACATTTCAGTCTGGGAGGAATATGATGACACCCAAAGAAGCATAAAAACAAGGCACAAAAATGTCCATGCATATATCATAATTTCATCTATTGTAAAGGGGATAACATTTACATTGTTACAAAATCACTAAAATACACACCTATATGAGGGGGCCACAGCCACATCCACATCCACATCCACAACCATAATAAATAAATGGTATACACAAAAGTGTTACGTGCATGCATTTGTAAAGGGTAGGAATACTCAAAATTAAAGGCCAAAGGCCTTATAATATAAAATGTATCAAAGTTTCAAAGAAATAATAAAATACGAAGGGGTGCGCTTTTTGGGGAAGAGGTGGGGTGGAGTGCACGAGTGGTTATGTGCCTCTTTCCCTTCCCTCTATTGTCCAATTGCATACTCTCCTTTTTGGTGGTGCAAAAAGTTGTTTTCTCTCCTCTCTCCTCTGTTTTTTGAGCAGAAATTCTTGTTTTCCGTTTTGTTCTTGTATAATGGTTGAAGCTATGGATGAAGATGATGAAGATAACGAGTTTGTTCATTATTAAGTGGAAGATTTATGGTTTCTTTTCGGTTTTGAGATTAATGGCTTAGCCATGTGCATAGATTTTGCACGCTTCTACCTTGGTTTCCTGTTCATTTTCTACTGTGGGAGGGTTGTTGTCAAGGAAGCATAAAGTTGATATAAAATAGATACATACTAAACATAGCACAATGCTCACCCTACCCCCTGACAGAACCAAGGCATGACATCCACAAGGAGTAGGCCTAGCATAATCTGATAGGAGATCCGAAGCTAGTCACTAATCAATTGCTCCAACACGGCCAAACTAAAAAGAACTATCAAAGAGGTTTCCCTAAGTGGTGGTCTGAACTACCTACCTAACTAAGGACAATACAACTAGGAGCTCCTACTAGGCGAGGACTCCTATAGCTTGATCAAGAAGTATTTCCTGTCAGAACATTTCTTCTTTTAGGGTTTTTATTTTATTGACATACTCAGGCATGTAAAAAAGAGGGAGCTGAGCGTAGTGACCCAAGGAGAACATGGCATCGGCCTCAGGTCCTGTCTTGGTACCCAAGAACCTACCAAGCCCTCGCAAGGCGACACTTAATCCTTTTCTGACGCTCACTTTTATTTTCACTCCAACCTTCCTTAATTTCTTCTTTTCCAGCAAGATGCCACCCCTAGGAAGACAAGGCATCGGCCTGGGGTTTGACTCGGCCCCAAGAACCTACCAGGCCTTCGCAAGGCGATGATCAATTGCTCATAAATTTCTTTTCTTTTCTTTTCAATTTTTATAGGGGGTTAGAACCCCTTTTTACACACCTTTGTATATATTGATTTTCTTTTAAGATATTCAGGGTTTTATTTGCATCATCATTATTTTCTTCTTCGGCAGGCTTCTCTGACTGCCTCACAACTGAGCAAGAACTCCTAGAACGACCGCGTAGCAGGCTAGCAGAACAGGATCACTAGAACTCCCTTCTAAAACAGGTCTTTCGATACCTGGCAATGTCTTTATAGGAGGCAATGACTACTCAGACCTCCCTCAAACATACTGAACCTAAACCTGGGACTTCATGCCTTGGATGCGGGTCCCCAACAAGAAACAAAAAACCCCTTACAAGTACACAAACACATATAACATAACAACCACAGTACTCATAAAGGAAAGATATCACCTGGATAGGGCCACAAGAAGCTTCCACGCAACAAAAGGCTCCTTCCAAGCTCTTCTTCAAACCTTTCTAGCACAAAACTAAAAAAAGAAACCATTAACCATACCTGCACTAAACAGACAACTGGCTCTCTTGGCCTAATAAAATAAAACATTCAAAACCTTGCAAAACAGGCCCTCTTGGCCTAACGAGATGAAACAGAGTAGCACCTACACATCCTTCCCTAGAATAGCACAGATATACAATAAGAAGCTCCTTCCCAAGGAGGAAAACATGCTCGTATCCCTAAACTAAATGCATAAGATTATGACCCATCCCTCCTGCATATATAGCAAGAGGCGTACGCATAACATGTTGTCTAATCATCCTATGGGTCCAAGATAATAACGGTAGATTGGTCTCGGCTACTCTTTGCATCACCCATATCAACCATCGTCTGCCATATATTGCATGTTCTAATAACATTCCCCACAAGCGATCGGGTCCTATTTCATCATTGATCACAATATCCAAACTAGGACCACAATTAAAGAAGAGGTCTTCCTCATAAGCAAGATTTGCCAATGAATCCGCAAACTGATTCCAGTAATGTGGAATCAGCTGAAAAGACACTCTCTCAAACTCCTCAAGTAGGGTCATAGCAGTCCGATGATACATACAAAGAATGGGATTCCGCACTGTGTATGTCCCATCTAGTTGATTCAGGATCAACTGGGAATCCCCTTTTACTAACAACTGACGAATACCACCTTGTTTGGAAATATGCACTCCCATAATCAAGGCTTTATACTCCTCCATATTGTTAGTGAATCCTACCCCGAGATAAGTAGCTAACTTCATCGTAACTCTATGTCGGGGATCTCGGATTACTACTCCAACACTCCCTTTTTTATTAGGGCCCCTGGACACTCTGTCAAAATATAATGTGTACATCCACAATGGGTTTACACAGTTTGCCATTACGAACTCCTCTATTTGTAATTATGGTAATCAAAGTTTAGCATGTTGAGAGGATGAACTGATGGCTCCATCCCACCTTCTTCATTGAACTCAACAGGGATACTTATCAACAGTCGTAAGTAGTGATGGCAGAAGACTTTAATGTCCCACACAAAAGTTCCATCTTCTTGCTCAATCACTTTGTATCCTTTGCTCCACTAGATAAGTTTCCCCTGATGGTATCTCTGCTCCAGATATGGGTGCTCCAAGGAATTAACCCCATCAACCAACTTTTAAGCTCTTTTGTAGGTCTCAAATCATCCCCAGCACGGACCTGCAATGCATTTTCTTTGTATTATCATACTTAGAAATAATAAGGTTTAATCTTATTAAGATTAACCTTATTTTTAAACTCTACTCCCTGTAGATCAGCTAATAGGGCCGTAGACCTATTTTTCCCTAACCTAACAATCTTGTAGGGGCCATCCCATTTAGGTTCCAGCTTCCCTGGAAACAACTCCCTACACCCATCATAATAGAGGACTAATTGCCCTTTTTTAAAGGTATATTTCTTCGCTCTAAGGTCATGCAACTGCTTCATCCGATGTTTAGCCACCTCTTGATGTAGTAACCTCTGCAACTTCAGCTCATCCAGGTGGGCTATAGTCATGAAACATTCAAAAAGGGAATCTCTCCCAAAGAGTGGTTAATTGCAAATCGTATGGTCGGTAATTCGATTTCAAGGGGTAACACACACTCTTCCCCATAAACGAATTTAAATGGAGTATGGCCGGTAGCTTGCTTGAACATTGTATTATACACCCACATTGCCACATACAACTTCCTGTCCGAGTCTCGTTTCTTTTCAGAGACTATTTTAGACAAGATATCCACAAGCTGCTTATTAGTACTTTCCACCTGCCCATTTGCTTGCGGATTATAAGGAGTCATTTTATTGTGCTTGATTTTCCAAGCCTCAGTCAAGATTTTGATCACCTTATTCAAAAAATGGGTTCCACGGTCCGACACTAATTCCTTCGAGGGACCAAAACGACAGATTATCTGCTCTAAAAGGAAACTTGCAGTCTCTTTTGCATTGCCACTATAATATACCTCTTCTGGGTAGTAGACGATGGAGTAATAGGACCCACAAAGTCAATGCCCTACTTCTCAAATGGAAGGATAGCCATGATAGGCGTAAGTGGCTGTTTCATATTCTCTCTGATGTCATGTATCACATCTCTTAACATACTCAAAAGAATCTTGGAAAATGGACGGCCACCAATATCCAGCTCGTAACGCTTTCTATGCCGTCAATCGTCCAGCGAAGTGCCCTCTGTTGAGATATCAAGCTCCACTCGTGATATGCCAGGGTGACTGTTGTACATTTATGTCACCGACTTGTCAGTTGCAGATGCGGTTGGTACACCGCCCATGAATAATAGCTAGACGACAGCTATCCTTATCTACTCTAGTTCGTGGCTCAGTTAGTATGCCACCTTAGTTATTTGAGTTTGGTTTGAGACCCATATCTAGGGTTCTTCTATTTCTTTGTATGAGAGTTCTTTTGGCTTACACAACTAAGAAGAGGAAAACTGTTTTCAACCTCCACCTCTATGTGTATTCCCCCATTGTGCAAGCAAGAAAGCTACAAGTGAGACTCCTTCCTTCTCTCCCACAATCTTGACATGGTATCAGAGCCTTGTTTGTGGTAAGGAGCTCAAGAAAGCAAGCCAAGCTCGCGGTGTTCTGGTAAGAGGAGCAGTGTTGCTTTCATTTTCTGTTTTGGGAGCAGATCTCTGCAGGTAGCACAGCCGGAAATTGCAGGAGTGCATTGTCTCAGGTTGAGACGCCCTTCGCGGTGAAGCAAGAGGGCAGTATATGATGCGGGCAAGTGCTTTAGCCCTTGGAGACCCTGTTTTTTTGATTTGAGGCCATTTCGGGGCCTGTTTTGGAGGCAGAAGTTTTTTGCACGCACTCAGGAAAAGGCCCAGTTTTATGCTGTGCAACCACTGTTCTACAGGTCGGTGAAAAGTTGCTGTAGAAATTGCATCGTATGTTTGTGTCCAGAGACATTGGGAGTTACAGAATCATCCTTGTTGCCTGTTGATGCAAAATCGTCACTAGGAAGTGACTGTGTGGTCAAATACCACTTTCGCCAGTTTTGCAGATTTGCCCTTGTGAGGCTGAAGCTGTGTTCTTTGCAGTGACAGAACTTTTTGCAGTATTCTGTAATGGCATCTGATTCTCTCTCACAGATTGTCACTGAAAAGCTTGACAAGAACAACTTCCAAGCATGGAAGTTTAGAATGACGAATTTCCTTATGGGAAAAGGATATTGGGAGTTTGTTGCAGGAAATGAAGAAGAACCAGTTCTTCCTGATGTTCCCAATCAACAGCAAATGCATGCATTCAAAGCATGGCATGAGAGAGCCAGGAAAGTTATGTACTGTCTGTCTATCAGCATTTCAGACTCTATGATTGTGCATATTCAGGATGCAAGTATGCCAAAGGAGGCATGGGATACTCTGTCAAAGATGTATAGCACAAATACGCAAGCCAGGAAAATGCAGCTCAAGCAAGAGTTGCACAATGTGCAAAGAGAAAATATGAGCATCAATGACTACCACATGAAGGTGAAGAAGATTGCAGATGCATTTGCTTCCATTGGGTCGCCAGTGGAAGATGATGATTTAGTTTCTGTGACCTTGAATGGTCTAGGAAAGGATTATGCGCAGTTTCGGACATCCATTTCCGTCCGTGAAAGATTTCCTGATTTTGAGGAGTTGATTGCTCTTCTAATTTCTGAGGAGCAGAGAAATGGTGGTGCATCTTCTTCAGGAGGAACTTCAAAAGAAGTTGTCTTCTACTCAAATGCTGGAAGAGGTAGAGGCAGAGGTAGAGGAGGCCGATCTGGAGGCCATGGTAGAAATCAGAATATGCAGCAAACTCAAGAAAACCAGTCCTATGGAGGAGGACGTGGTAACTCTAGAGGCAGGGGGAGCCAAAGAGGTCGTGGTGGATGGCAAAGAGGTCAAAATGCAAACATTAATGTTGAATGCTACTACTGTGGTAAAATGGGTCATATGGCTAAAGACTGCTATAAAAAGCAGAATGACATCATGAATGGAAAACTGCAACAAGGGAATTATGCATCTTCTAGTAGACAGGGTGATGACAGAAATGAGCATTTGTTCATGGTGCATCACATGAACAATTCTGTGACAAGTGCAGAAGAAAGCAATGATG
The DNA here is from genome assembly GCF_053477565.2 of Lygodium microphyllum. NCBI lineage: Eukaryota > Viridiplantae > Streptophyta > Polypodiopsida > Schizaeales > Lygodiaceae > Lygodium > Lygodium microphyllum. The sequence continues at coordinate 95,666,166 of NC_141151.1, forward strand.
TATGGTATGTTGACTCAGGTGCATCAAACCACATGACAGGTCATGCAGAATGGATGGAGGATGCAAGGAAAATGGAAAAACCAGGATTTGTGGAGACTGGTGATGATACTGCACATCCTATTGTGCAGATTAGAAAAATTCCCTTGTCTATGCAGGATGGGAAAAAGAAATACATGTCCGATGTATTTCATGTCCCAAATATCACCAAGAATTTGGTTTCTGTTGGTCAAATGGTTGAGCAGGGCTTGCAGGTCAGATTTAATCCTCATGGATGCTTTGTTGAGGATATGAAAAATAAAGGTCGCTTGATAGCAAAAGGAAAGAAGAAGGGCAGAATGTTTACATTGGATGCAGACATGTCTGAATTGAGTGCAGCAATGTTTGCACATGGGACCAGTGTAGTTGCAGATATTGATATGTGGCATAAACGCATTGGTCATGTTAATGTACAACGACTTAAATCAATGCAGGCCCAAAATATTGTTGCAGGATTGCCCAAATTCAAGGTTGCAGAAATGCATAAGGTATGTGAAGCCTGTCAGTTTGGAAAACAGGCAAGGAAACCATTTCCTAGACATATTCAAGAGAGTGAGAAGCCATTGGAATTAATCCACTTTGATGTGTGGACTACTAAAGCTGCATCTCTTGGAGGCTGTCATTATTTTGTCACTTTTATTGATGACTATAGCAGAAAAGTTTGGGTGTATTTTATGAAAAAGAAAAGTGAAGTTTTTGGGCATTTCAAAACTCTTAAAGCTATGGTTGAAAAAGAAACAGGCCTGCAGATAAAATGCCTAAGGTCAGATGGAGGGGGAGAGTACCTCTCAAATGAGTTTGCAAGGTTCCTGCAGGAGCATGGCATAAAGCAGCAATATTCGTGCAGTCATACCCCACAACAAAATGGAATTGCAGAAAGGAAAAACAGGCATATTGGAGAGGTATCTCGTGCCAGGCTCAATGAAAAAGACTTGCCAGATTTTTATTGGGCTGAAGCAGTTGCTACAGCAGTCTACATAATGAACAGGACTCCCACTGCAGCAATACATGGAATGACTCCAGAGGAGAGGTATACTGGTAGGAAACCAGATATTTCTCATTTGAAAATTTTTGGTTGCATTGCCTATGTACATGTGCCAGATGAGTTGAGATCCAAGTTGGATCCAAAAGCTGAGAAGTGCATCTTTATTGGTTACTCTCTGCAGCAAAAAGGGTATAGATGCTATAACCCTTCTACTCGTAAGTTTACAGTGAGCAGAGATGTTGTTTTTGATGAGATGAGTAGCTGGTATAAACCAGTAAATGTGATTGATGATGTAGATGCACAAAATGGTAATGCTGCACAGAATTCACAGCAGCAGTCACAAAATATTAGTGGACCTGGAGCGTCCTCTAGCAGTGGTTCACATTCTTCACCATGGACAGGTAGATTGAGATCAGGAGAATCTTCTCAAAGTAATGCAGATAGTGGTATGCAAGTATCACGAAAAGGAAAAGAGAAGGTTGATCAGCCCATGTTTGATGTGAATGCAGGTCACTCTTATGTGGATGGTGAATCCAGTGGCTCGGAACAGAGCATTGATGATGAGTTGGGTATTCCTTCTATTGTTACACCTGGAGTAAGGAAGACCAGGGATGTTTTGAGAGCACCTGGGAGTGAACCTACTTTGCGC